>NC_064929.1:126844249-127147579 GCF_023897955.1 Schistocerca gregaria
TATATAATAAATGATGGGCGTTCCTATTTTTAAAAAACCGAGTTCATATCCGTTTGACCTATGGTAGCGCCATCTAGCGGTTCAACCATAGCGCCATCAGGTTTCCGCCTTGAAGCTAGATGAGTTTCGTCCTTTGTAGTTTTTCCGTTTGATAGTTATTTCGTAAGATATTTGGCCCGGTGCCGGTCAATGGACCACACTGTGTAAGAGAACAAGTGTCTGACGCAGTTCTTAGAGGCCGGCCGCGGTGGCCGAGCGGTTCTAGGCGCTACAGTGTGGAACCGCGCACCCGCTACGGTCGCAGGTTCGAATCCTGCCTTGGGCATGGATGTATGTGATGTCGTTAGGTTAGTTAGGTTTAAGTAGTTCTAAGTCTATGGAACTGATGACCTCAGATGTTAAGTCTCATAGCGTTCAGAATCATTTGAACCATTCTTTGAGCAGTTGTTAGCCGGTTACTGCTGCTACAGTGACGGGTTATCAAGATTTATGTGAGGCTAAACGAGGTGTTATAGTCGGCGAACGAGCGATGGCACACAGCATCACCGAGGAAGCGATGCAGTGGGGATTTTCCCGTACGACCATTTCACCAGAGTACGGCGAATATTAGGAATCCGCTAAAACACCAAATGTCCGACATAACTGCGGCTGGTGAAAGTTCCTGCATGAACGGGACCAACATTTGAAGAGAATCGTTCAACATGACAGAAGTGCAACCCTTCGGAGATTTCTGTACCATGAACAAGTGTCAGCGTGCGAACCATTCAACGAAACATCATATTATGGCCCTTCGGAGCCAAAGGCCCACTCGTGAACCCTTCATGACTGCACGACACAAAGTTTTACACTTCGCCTGGGTCCGTCACCATGGACGTTGGACTGTTTGTTATGTGTGAGATGGAAATACGGGCGCCGGCCGGAGTGGTCGTGCGGTTCTGGGCGCTACGGTCTGGAAACGATCGACCGCTACGTCCGAGGTTCGAATCCTGCCTCGGGCATGGATATGTGAGATGTGCTTAGGTTAGTTAGGTTTAAAGTCGTTCTACGTTCTAGGGGACTGATGACCTCAGATGTTGAGTCCCACAGTGCTCAGAGCCATTTTTTGAGTTCTACCAGCGCCATGGGGAGCGCTGAGGGTGAAGATATCGACCTCCCCTTGGCCAATCGCGACCGAGTGCAATACGCCAATGACCGGACGACTATTGACGGAAGCCTTGGAAGGTGGCTGTAATTTTGCGCCTTGCAACCACTCATCCACATACTTTGCCGTGATCTAAAAACCACATTAAGTATTATTTGATAGGTAGTACATTGTATATACACTCCTGGAAATGGAAAAAAGAACACATTGACACCGGTGTGTCAGACCCACCACACTTGCTCCGGACACTGCGAGAGGGCTGTACAAGCAATGATCACACGCACGGCACAGCGGGCACACCAGGAACCGCGGTGTTGGCCGTCGAATGGCGCTAGCTGCGCAGCATTTGTGCACCGCCGCCGTCAGTGTCAGCCAGTTTGCCGTGGCATTCGGAGCTCCATCGCAGTCTTTAACACTGGTAGCATGCCGCGACAGCGTGGACGTGAACCGTATGTGCAGTTGACGGACTTTGAGCGAGGGCGTATAGTGGGCATGCGGGAGGCCGGGTGGACGTACCGCCGAATTGCTCAACACGTGGGGCGTGAGGTCTCCACAGTACATCGATGTTGTCGCCAGTGGTCGGCGAAAGGTGCACGTGACCGTCGACCTGGGACCGGACCGTAGCGACGCACGGATGCACGCCAAGACCGTAGGATCCTACGCAGTGCCGTAGGGGACCGCACCGCCACTTCCCAGCAAATTAGGGACACTGTTGCTCCTGGGGTATCGGCGAGGACCATTCGCAACCGTCTCCATGAAGCTGGGCTACGGTCCCGCACACTGTTAGGCCGTCTTCCGCTCACGCCCCAACATCGTGCAGCCCGCCTCCAGTGGTGTCGCGACAGGCGTGAATGGAGGGACGAATGGAGACGTGTCGTCTTCAGCGATGAGAGTCGCTTCTGCTTTGGTGCCAATGATGGTCGTATGCGTGTTTGGAGCCGTGCAGGTGAGCGCCACAATCAAGACTGCATACGACCGAGGCACACAGGGCCAACACCCGGCATCATGGTGTGGGGAGCGATCTCCTACACTGGCCGTACACCTCTGGTGATCGTCGAGGGGACACTGAATAGTGCACGGTACATCCAAACCGTCATCGAACCCATCGTTCTACCATTCCTAGACCGGAAAGGGAACTTGCTGTTCCAACAGGACAATGCACGTCCGCATGTATCCCGTGCCACCCAACGTGCTCTAGAAGGTGTAAGTCAACTACCCTGGCCAGCAAGATCTCCGGATCTGTCCCCCATTGAGCATGTTTGGGACTGGATGAAGCGTCGTCTCACGCGGTCTGCACGTCCAGCACGAACGCTGGTCCAACTGAGGCGCCAGGTGGAAATGACATGGCAAGCCGTTCCACAGGACTACATCCAGCATCTCTACGATCGTCTTCATGGGAGAATAGCAGCCTGCATTACATCGAAAGGTGGATATCCACTGTACTAGTGCCGACATTGTGCATGCTCTGTTGCCTGTGTCTATGTGCCTGTGGTTCTGTCAGTGTGATCATGTGATGTATCTGACGCCAGGAATGTGTCAATAAAGTTCCCCCTTCCTGGGACAATGAATTCACGGTGTTCTTATTTCAATTTCCAGGAGTGTATAAATATTTAAAGGAGATTGACATTGTCACGTACGGCTTGTAAATAATTGCTAACGCTTATTGCACGAAAGGTGACGGAAGGTCTTTATTAGCATACTAGTAGAGGTTGGAGCAACAGTGGAAATGAAACGGCCGACAGAACTCAAGCCCTGGGTGGAAGGCCCACACAGATGTGTTGGTCCTGCTTAAACACAGGAATTAGCAAGATAGACGTCGTGGCATCTAAGCGCTGGGGCACAATAGAGTAGCAAGTGGCCGGTAGGGTAGCCGAACCGGAAGGATTACACTTCGGAAACTACTAAACTCTTGGACGCAGCGGAGAGGAACGAGGAAGCGTCACCTCGGATACCACGCAGGCTGGGTTATTTCCAAGGATTTTTACTCAGAAGCGTACCATTGTACGAATATAGGTTTTTTCTCGCAAACTTTCGGCGCTGGACGACAAAAGACTAAAATATGGTTGGTCGGCGTTCGGAAGAATCTAGGGAGAATATTCCGTTGCTTCAGGAATACGATTCGTTTTTGGAATTACGATGATGGGAAGCCGAGCCTTGCTGGGAAGCCAGTGCTGGAGAGACGAGGCCTTCTGTTGTGAGCGCCCATGTGTGACGGTCGCTCGATATCAGCTTTGTTGGTACAGACGGACTTGCTGTCTTTGCTCTCAGGAGAGTTTATAGAACAGTTAGGCACTGTAGCGTTGCTAACTTATACGATTCTGGGCTTCACCTCGTCGTTGAGTACACAGCGTTCACTAGTTGAGAGCACTTCCTCGGCCTATACTTACGTTGAGACGTTATCTGAACTCCGTCCTTGTGGCTGGGAGTTCGCGTTTCTCGTCTGTAGAACACAGAGAGGAGAAGACAGTATCAGAGTATATTAGTCAGAGGACCGCCTTCTGCCGTCCTAGTGTTTTAAAGTTTATTTGTGTCTGGAGTTCTTCCATCGTGGGAGACGAGTACGAGAACCTTCACTTCGACGCACCGGACGCGGTATATACGGTGATATCGCAAATTGCTTCGGCTTATTAGGGATATAAAAGCTATACAGCTGTGACCACGTTAGTTTATTTCCACTGAGGTTCCACACCACCGTAGATCATCTTTGAAAGTAGTGTCTTCTGGTGTTTGGTACGTATATTATGTCAGCCATTTCGCGTTATTGATATTAGACCGAGCAGTCATAATGAGTAGCAGAGTTGGGCAATTGATTAATAATTTTAGTTAGGAAATACAGACAATTGTACTTAAAGGGTTGATTTTAATCTAGAATAAAGATATGTTGAACAACAACATTTATCATTTAGTAGTATTAGTTGCCTTCATCATTCATTTATGTTTATATTGTAATTTATATGTAAAAAAGAGCATTAAGAGATCCTAAGATCTTCTTCAGGGGGTAGTGAGACTGGGCCAATTCATCATTTTAGCGTTTATTATTTTTCGTTGCGCACATTTATTTTTACACCCGCCTGGAGTAGCATCTTGGAATTGTCGTATGTCAGATGTGAAAGGTCCCTCAATGTAGACCTCTGGTTGTCGGGCAGTGACAGGAAGGTAGGTGCCCACCGGTCTCCAGGGTGTCTCTAGACAATTCTTCTCTGGTCCTCTGGGCTCAGTTGAAAGCAGGACGCATCTCTGAAGACAATTCCCCTCAAGTCACACGCGTCTACAGCGAGGGCAGTAGAAGTGATCCAGTATACTTGATATCGATTTGTTGTAGAATCTTAGAACATGTGAGCTTAAAAATAACGAGGTGTCTTGAAAAGAATGACCACCTCAGCGCCATCCAGCATGGACATCGAAAACATCTAACAACTTAAACTGGAAGGAACACATAGAATATGTTGTGGGGAAGGCTAACCAAAGAGTGCGTTTTATAGGCAGGATACTTAGAAAATGTAACAGACCTACTAAGGAGACTGCCTGCACTACGCTTGTCCGTCCTCTTTTAGAATACTGCTGCGCGTTGTGGGATCCTCACCAGGTAGGATTGACGGAGTACATCGAAAAAGTTCAAAGAAGGGCAGCACGTTTTGTATTATCGCGAAATATGGGAGAGAGTGTCACAGAAATGATACAGAATTTGGGCTGGACATAATTAAAACAAATGCGTTTATCGTTGCGATGGAATGTTCTCAAGAAATTCCAGTCACCAACTTTCTCCTTCGAATGCGAAAATATCTTATTGACACCGGCCTACATGTGGAGAAACGATCACCACGATAAAATAGGGAAATCAGAGCTCGCACGGAAAGATATAGGTGTTTGTTCTTTTCGCAGGCTATACGAGATTGGAAGAATACAGAATTGTGAAGGTGGTTCGATGAACCGTCTGCCTGGCACTTAAATGTGATTTGCGGAGTATTTATGTAGATGTAGATGTGAAACCCAACTCTCACTTTTCTCACATGACATACTGAAAGCTTTCGATCAAGGTAACCAGGCAGATACAGTGTTTCTTGATTTCCGAAAAGCATTTGACTCAGTACCGCACGTACACTTATTGTTGAAAGTACGATAATATTGGGTATCGAGTGAAATTTGTGACTGGGTGGCCGGCCGCGGTGGCCGAGCGGTTCGAGGCGCTTCAGTCTGGAACCGCGCGACTGCTACGGTTGCAGGTTCGAATCCTGCCTCGGACCTGGATGTGTGTGATGTCCTTAGGTTAGTTAGGTTTAAGTAGTTCTAAGTCTAGGGGACTTATGACCTCAGATGTTAAGACCCATAGTGCTCAGAGCCTTTTTTTGTGTCTGGGTAGAGGACTTTTTGGTAGGGAGGATGCAACATGTTATCTTAAATGGTGTCATTGTCATATGCAAGTAACTGTGGGTGTCCCCCAGGAACGTGTGTTGGGTCCTTTGGGTGTTCATGTCGTATATTAATAACCTTGCAGATAATATTAATAGTAAAATCAGGATTTTTGAAGATGATGCAGTTATCTACAATGAAGTACTATCTGAAAGAAGCTACATAAATATTCAGTCAGATCTTGATAAGATTTCAACGTGGTCCAGAGACTGGCAACTTGCTCTAAACGTTTAGAAATGTCAAGCGCTGCACCTCACAAAACGAAAACCGGTGGTGACCTATGGCTATAATATCAGTGAGTCACTGTTGGAAACGGCCAGCTCATACCAGTACCTGCGTGTAACACTTCGTAGGGACATGAAATGGTATGATCACATAGGTTAAGTTGTGGGTAAAGGAGGTGGTAGACTTGGGTTTATTGATAGGGTACTGGAGGAGTGCAACCAATGTATACAGCAAATGCTTAGAAATCATTCGTGAAACCGGTTCTAGAATATTGTTCCAGTGTGTGGGAGCGGTACCAGATACGACTGACACGGGATATTGAACGCATACAGAGAAGGGCAGCACGAATGCTCACAGGTTTAATTCGTGGCAGACTGTCACAGAGATACTGAAGGAAGTGAACTGGAAGACTCTTGAAGACAAACGTAAACCATCCAGAAAAAGTCTATTAACAAAGTTTCAACAACTGGCTTTAAATGATTGCTCTAGGAATGTACTGAAACCCCTGCGTGTCGCTTTTAGGGATCGTGAGGACAAGATCAGAAGAATTACTGCACGCTCTTAACCATTCAAACAATCATTATTCCTCCGCCCCATACGTGAATGGAACGGGAAGAAATCCTAATAACTGGTACAGTTGGACGTAACCTCTGCCATGCACCTCTCGTTGGTTTGTATAGATGTACATATAGATTCCAGGCCTAAGACGTGTCTGGAGCATGTCATGGCAAGCCATCCTGAGCTAGCAAGATAAATCCCGCCCCCAAACGGCGATAAGTTTCTACTGCTTGTCTTCGTCTTAACCAAACGTTATTTTGGCCAGTAAAGGCGCCGGATCTCTCCTAATTCAGAAAGGAAAGGAAATGTAGAATCAGATGCGTCGGGTCTTAATTGAAAGAGGCAGGCGCATTTTGTCGATTACAGTACTGTCAACCACAAAAACGAAGGAAACAATGGTTTGAGTAAACCGTACGTCATTTTCGGTTTAGAATCCGGATGTGCAATAAAAATGGGGGTGAGGGGTTGTCCCCATTTGAAAAATAAAAACAACCACAAAGTGCTGAGTGCTATTGAGAAGGGATTTCAAATTGATTCCATATTTCTGGATTTCCGGAAGGCTTTTGACAGTGTACCACACAAGCGGCTCGTAGTGAAATTGCGTGCTTATGAAATATCATCTCAGTTATGTGACTGGATTCTTGATTTCCTGTAAGAGAGGTCACTATTCGTAGTAATTGACGGATAGTGATCGAGTAAAACAGAAGTGATTTCTGGCGGTCAGCAACGTAGTGTTATATGCCCTTTGCTGTTCCTTATCTGTATAAACGATCTGGGGAAAAATCTGAGATGGCCGCCTTAGGTTGTTAGCAATGACGCTGTCGTTTGGCTCTAAGCACTATGCGACTCAACATCTGAGGTCACCAGTCCCCTAGAACTTAGAACTACTTAAACCTAACCTAAGCTAAGGACATCACACACATCCAGGTCCGAGGCAGGATTCGAACCTGCGACCTCAGCAGAAGCGCGCTTCCGGACTGAAGCGCCTAGAACCGCTCGGCCACATCGGCCGTCACGCTGTCGTTTATCCACTAATATAAAGTCATCAGAAGATCAAAACAAATTGCAAAACGGTTTAGAAAAGATATCTTAATGGTGCGTAAATTAGCAGTTGACCCTCAATAACGAAAAGTGTGTGCTAAAAGGAATCCGTTAAAAGCTCGGTTACAGGGCAAATCACTCAAATCTAAAGGCCGTAAATTCAACTAAATACCTAGGAATTACAATTACGAACAACTTAAAGTGGAGGGAACACATAGATAACGTTGTGAGGAAGGCTAACGGAAGACCGCGTTGTATTGGCAGAATACACAGGAAATGTAACATATCTACTAAAGACACTGCCTACATTAGGATTGTCTGTCCTCTTTTGGAATAGTGCTGCGTGGTGTGGGATCCTTACCAGATACGATTGACGAAGTATATCGTTTTGTATTACCGCGAAACAGGGGAGAGGGTTCACTGAAATGATACAGGATTTGGGATGGGCATCACTAATACAAATGCGTTTTTCGTTGCGGAGGAATGTTCTCACGAAATTTCAATCACCAACTTTCTCCTCGCAATGGTCCTGACCGACATAGGGAGAAACGATCACCAAGAGGATAGGCCGCTGGACCTGATGGGATACCAGTTTGATTTTACACAGAGTACGCGAAGGAATTTGCCCTCCTTCTTGCAGCGGTGTACCGTAGGGCTCTAGAAGAGCGAAGTGTTCCAAAGGATTGGAAAAGGGCACAGGTCATGCCCGTTTTCAAGAAGGGACGTCGAACAGATGTGCAGAACTATAGACCTATATCTCTAACGTTGATCAGTTGTAGAATTTTGGAATACGTATTATGTTCGAGTATAATGACTTTTATGGAGTCTAGAAATCTACTCTGTAGGAATCAGCAAGGGTTTCGAAAAACACAGTCGTGTGAAACCCAGCTTGCGCTATTCGTCCACGAGACTCGGAGGGCCTTAGACACGGGTTCACAGGTAGATGCCGTGTTTCTTGACTTCCGCAAGGCGTTCTATACAGTTCCCCACAGTCGTTTAATGAACAAAGTAAGAGCATATGGACTATCAGATCAATTGTGTAATTGGATTGAGGAGTTCCTAGACAACAGAACGCAGCATGTCATTCTCAATGGAGAGAAGTCTTCCGAAGTAAGAGTGATTTCAGGTGTGCCGCAGGGGAGTGTCATAGGACCGTTGCTATTCACAATATACATAAATGACCTGGTGGATGACATCGGAAGTTCACTGAGGCTTTTTGCAGATGATGCTGTGGTGTATCGAGAGGTTGCAACAATGCAAAATTGTACTGAAATGCAGGAGGATCTGCAGCGAATTAACGCATGGTGCACGGAATGGCAATTGAATCTCAATGTAGACAAGTGTAATGTGATGCGAATACATAGAAAGATAGGTCCCTTATCATTTAGCTACAAAATAGCAGGTCAGCAACTGGAAGCAGTTAATTCCATAAATTATCTGGGCGTACGCATTAGGAGTAATTTAAAATGGAATGATCATATAAAGTTGATCGTCGGTAAAGCAGATGCCAGACTGAGATTCATTGGAAAAATCCTAAAGAAATGCAATCCGAAAACAAAGGGAGTAGGTTACAGTACGCTTGTCCGCCCGCTGCTTGAATACTGCTCAGCAGTGTGGGATCCGTACCAGATAGGGTTGATAGAAGAGATAGAGAAGATCCAACGGAGAGCAGTGCGCTTCGTTACAGGATCATTTAGTAATCGCGAAAGCGTTACGGAGATGCTAGATAAACTCCAGTGGAAGACTCTGCAGGAGAGACGCTCAGTAGCCCGGTACGGGCTTTTGTTAAAGTTTCGAGAACATTCCTTCACCGAAGAGTCAAGAAGTATATTGCTCCCTCCTACGTATATCTCGCGAAGAGACCATGAGGATAAAATCAGAGAGATTAGAGCCCACACAGAAGCATACCGAAAATCCTTCTTTCCACGTACAATACGAGCCTGGAATAGAAGGGAGAACCGATAGAGGTACTCAGGGTACCCTCCTCCACACACCGTCAGGTGGCTTGCAGAGTATGGATGTAGATGTAGATGTAGATGAAGATGGTCTTCATTCTTTCCGCGCGCGCTATCAAGGATGGAAATAATCTATTATTATTGTGAAGGTGGTTCGTCGAAACCTCTGTCAGGCACTTAAATGTGATGAAATGATAATTAAATGGACACCCTAGCTGCAAAGAGGCGTTGATATACTTCATTGGGGACATATTGAAAATGTGTGCCTCGATCGGGACCCGAACCCGGGATCTCCTGCTTACATGGCAGACGCTCTATCCCTCAGAGCCACAGAGGACACAGAGGATAGTGCGCCTGCAGCGACCTATCCCTTGCACGCTCCCCGTGAGACCCACATTCCCAACATGTCCGCACCACAACATGTTTGCCCATCATAGTCATAACTCGTGGCAGATTAATCTACCAAGTCCCGTACGAATTCGGGCATAGCGTATGCGTTCGCACAGGAAGGTCAATGGCCGGGAAGTCATATTTTAATTATATATGACGGTAGTATCTGTTCCCGAAAGAACAGTTACCGTTGATGACCATGCAGCTTTGCTAGAGCGGGAAGCGTGCAAGGGATAAGTCCATGCAGGCGCACTATCCTCTGTGTCCACGGTGGCTCAGAAGGATAGAGCGTCTGCCATGTAAGCAGGAGATCCCGGGTTCGGGTCCATGTCGGGGCACACGTTTTCAACAAGTCCCCAATGAAGTATATCAACGCCTCTTTGAAGCTAGGGTGTCCATTTAATTATCATTTCATTTCTAGCAAAGCTGCATGGTCATCAACGGTAACTGTTCTTTCGGGAAGAGATACTACCGTCATATATACTTAAATGTGATTTTCAGAGCACCCATGTAGATGTAGACGAAAATACAACGTTGACCCCTCTCGCGCAGGAGGGATGGCCAGTGGCAGCACAGACACATGTCGTCCTTACTAACTTTTCACCGAGAACATTTTTTTCGTAAGATGCGCCGTTATCGAGATATTTTGTCTCGTTTGTTACAGAGAATTCGCTACTCCGTGTACATCACCTCACACATGAAGTACTCTTTATCCACAATCCAAATGCAACACGCAATGCCCAATCGAATAATTTCCTCGACACGGAAAATCTTTCCTGCCTTACGGCAGGTCTTGTCATGGGGGAAGCCTCGTCAGAGAGGTCTACCGCACGAGAGTCTAGGGAAGTGATTCCAGTGGTGGTTTCCCGTTGCCTTCCACTGATTATCATTAAACGATAATTAGGACAACACATTACCCAGTCCCTGAGCGGAGAAAATCCACGACCCAGCCGGGAAACGAACCCGGATCCCTTGGTGTGACAGACCGCCGCGCTGACCACTCAGCTATAGGGGCGGACTATTCGACATGGAAGAGGACGCCGAAGAAGACTTGAAAGAATCAAATGAACGAATAGATGCAAAATAGAATGACTTGATGAGGGGAAATGTTTGACAGCTACCACTGCCTCCAGCGCCAGCTAATCTCCTCCACGGAATCGGCAGCTGCTTAGGATCTCTCCGACTCCTGTTTCACTATGGAGACGCTGCCCTGGAGAATCCTAACCTACTCCACTCCTCTGGAGACAAGTATTGTATCGCGGCCCCATCAGAAATTCAATTAATAGCCGGCGTTTCTCAGAGCTGGGTCGGGTCGCAGGCGCCATTGTTCGCAGCGCTCAACACAGTAGGTGACGTCAGAGGCGCGTTCACAGACTTGGATTACAGTTTTGTTCTCCCAAAATAAACTGCCGCTAAGCTTCCATTGTGTCGAGACGAGATCGCCACTTAGTGGCAACAATACGCAGATAATTTATTTTGTGACACAGAATTGGTCGATATCTCGGGGACAGTACAGCCAAGGCACGCATCCAACTTTTGAGCAGAAACGTAGCGCTGCTGTCTTCATCGTACTGTGCTGAGCAGTAGAACTGCAAGACTGAGAAGCATAATATGAGGAGCGTTCAGTGCATAATGAAACATATACAGTGAAGAGCCTAATATTGTGTAGGGTCCCCGCGAACACTCACAGGTGCCGCAATAGTGTGAAGTACTGATGGAGGGTACTTCCACCATGAATCCTGCACTGCTGTCCATAAAACTAAGAGTATGAAAGGGTGGATATCTCTTCTGAACAGCACGTTGCAAGGCATCCCAGATATACACTACTGGTCATTAAAATTGCTACACCACGAAAATGACGTGCTACAGACGAGAAATTTAACCGACACGAAGAAGATGCTGTGATATGCAAGTGAATAGCTTTTCAGAACATTCACACAAGGTTGGCGCCGGTGGCGACACCTCCAACGTGCTGACAAGAGGAAAGATTCCAACCGATTTCCATACACAATCAGCAGTTGGCCGGCGTTGCCTGGTGAAACGTTGTTGTGGTGCATCGTGTAAGGAGGAGATATGCTGTACCATCACGTTTCCGACTTTGATAAAGGTCGGATTGTAGCCTATCGCGATTCGATTTATCGTATAGCGACATTGCTGCTCGTGTTGGTCGAGATCCAATTACTGTTACCAGAATATGGAATCGGTGGGTTCAGGAGGGTAATACGGAACGCCGTGCTGGATTCCAACGGCCTCGTATCACTAGCAGTCGAGATGACAGGCATCTTATCCGCATGGCTGTAACGGATCGTGCAGCCACGTCTCGATCCCTGAGGCAACAGATGGGGACGTTTGCAAAACAACAACCATTTGTACGAACAGTTCGACGGCGTTTGAAGCAGCATAGACTATCACCTCAGAGACCGTGGCTGCGGTTACAATTGACGCTGCATCACACACAGGAGCGCCTGCGATGGTGTACTCGACGACGAATCTGGGTCACGAATGGCAAAACGTCATGTTTTCGGATGAATCCAGGTTCTGTTTACAGCACCGTGATGGTCGCATCCGTGTTTGGCGACAGCGCGGTGAACGCACATTGGAAGCGTGAATTCGTCATCGCCGTACTGGCGTATCACCCGGCGTGATGGTATGAGGTGCCATTGGTTACACGTCTCGGTCACCTCTTGCTCACATTGACGGCACTTTGAACAGTGGACGTTACATTTCAGATGTGTTACGATCCGTGGCTCTACCCTTCATTCGCTCCCTGCGAAACCCTACATTTCAGCAGGATAATGCACGACTGCATGTTGCAGGTCCTGTACGGGCCTTCCTGGATAAAGAAAATGTTCGACTGCTGCCATGGCCAACACATTATCCAGATCTCTCACCAACTGAAAACGTCTGGTCAATGGTGGCCGAGCAACTGGCTCGTCACAATACGCTAGTCACTACTCTTGATGAACTGTGGTATCGTGTTGAAGCTGCATGGGCCGCTGTACCTGTACACGCCCTCCAAGCTCTGTTTGACTCAACGCCCAGGCGTATCAAGGCCGTTATTACGGCCAGAGGTGGTTGTTCTGGGTGCTGATTTCTCAGGATCTGTGGACATAAATTGCGTGAAAATGTAATCACACGTCAGTTCTAGTAAAATATATCTGTCCGTTTATCATCTGCATTTCTTTTTGGTGTAGCAATTTTAATGGCTATTAGTGTACTCAATAATGTTCATGTCCGCGGAGTTTGGTGGCCAAGGTGTTTAAACTCACAAGTGTGTTCATGGACCCACTCTACAGCAATTATGGACGTTTGGGGTGTCACATTATTCTGCTGGAATTGACCCAGTCCATCAGAATGCACAATGGATATGAATGGATGCAAGTGATCAGACAGGACGCTTACGTACGTGTCACCTGTCAGAATCGTATCTAAACATGTCATGGGTCCCATATCACTCCAACTGCACACGCCTCACAGCATTACAGAACCTGCAGCTGCTTGAACAGTCCGCTGCTCACATGCAGGGTCCATGCATCCATGAGGTTGTCTCCATACCCATACACTCCCATCTGCTCGATACAATTTGAAACGAAACTCGTCCAACCAGCCAACATGTATCCAATCATCAACAGTCCAATGCCGGTGTTGACTGCCCAGGCGAGGCATAAAGCTTTGTGTCGTGCAGTCATCAAGGGTATGCGAGTGGGCCTTCGGCTCCGAAAGCCCATATCGATGATGTTTCGTTCAATAATTCGCACGCTGACAGGTGTTGACGGCCCAGCATTGAAATCTGCAGTAATTTGCGGAAGTGTTGCACTTCTGTCACGTTGAACGGTTCTCTTCAGTCGTCCTTGGTTCTGATCTTGCAGGATCTTTTTCCGCCCGCGGCGATGTTGAAGATTTGAGGTTTTAAAATATTCGCGCTACGCTGATGAGATGGTCGTACGGGAAAATCCCCACTTCATCGCTGCCTCTTTAGATGCTGTGTCCAATCAATCGTACGCCGACTGTAACGCCACGTTCAAATTTATTTAAATCTTGATAACCTGCTATTGCAGCAGCAGTAACCGATGTAAGAACTGCGTCAGGCACTTGTTCTCTTATATAGGCGTTGCTGACCGCAGCGCCGTATTCTGCATGTTTACGTATCTTTGTACTGGAATATGCCTGTCTATACCTGTTTTGTTTTTGCGCTTCAGTATAACTCAAATAATTCCATACTGCAATACTGACAGACAGATCAATAAGATGCTGCCTGGGAGAGCTCTTAAAGTGTTACTGGAGAAAGAAAGAGCTCCACCTAGGTTCTCAACAACGTGCTACCACAATGCTCAATCCTCGCCCCATTGTTCTTCTATCTTTACATCTCTGACGTTCCAAACACAGAATCTAAGAAGTTTGGCTATGCAGACGACTGAGCCCTAGCTGCAGAATGCAGATCATTTGAGGCCACTCCGGTCTGAAGTCACCGAGTAGCTACTTTCGCAAATGGAAACTGCAGGCAAACCCAATGATGACCAAAGTACCATGCTTCCACCTTTGCCTCAGCAGGAAGAGAGACCAATGTTATCTTTGAAGGGAAAAGCGTTACTTATGACAGCTACCCGAGATATCTAGGAGTCACATTGGATAGGAGGCTCTCTTATAAGGAGCACCTGAGAAAGACTGCAGGCAAAATGAGGTCAAATTGTGCAGCACTATTTGGGGTCCAGAGCAAACACACTCTGCCGTTGAGCTTGTCTACTCAGTGGCAGAATACTGCACTCCAGTATGAATTAATTAGTCCGTACACTAACACAGGTGATGTGGTATTGACACGAGACACATTATCAGCGACAAAATAAAATCTACACCTACCGTACGGCTGCCAACCCTGAGCCGTATACCACCATCAGATACGGCGAAAAAAATGCTCTCCTCAGAAGTAGAAGAAGGTAATTAATAACCCTCAGCTATCCAAAGATAACGACACAGCTGACCTGGACCGCAGATAGAACCATAGATGGAAGCATAAGCGGCCAAAGACACTACTAGCTAGGGCATAACCAATGGCTAGCTAACATACACTCCATACACTCACAAGCGACAACATCGGCAAACCTCTGCATATCAGCAACATTGACTGGATATGTCAGCTGCTATCACAACCGGCCAACAGCCTGCAGCAGGGAAACAGACAAGCTCACACACTGATGCACAAACAAACCACCAACATACCCTACACTGTGAATCCGAAATACGATCTATCGGACACTAACCAATGATGAACCTCCCCATTACAGGTACGCTGATTCTGACCGAGAAGCCAATACTGCTACTCAGCTGCAGTCGCCGAGTAATACAACTCTACGGCGTCAAAGGTATCCACCTCCGTGACACCCACTGCTAACAAAGACTACCCTCGTACGACCTGTTGCAGGCAGCTACTGCTCTTACAACCCAACCCAACTATTCCTTTGCACCTTTTTTCCTGTGCCCTTCAAACCGCCAGCCTTCGTTCACAAACATTGCAGTAGCCACATCCTGCGGTATCTCACCTTAGTGAAAACTAATCTATATGCAGAGAGATGGCGTACATCTATCATGTTGGCCATCTTGCCGGTGCTGGCTCCGCACTATTAAAAAAGATTTAAAAAATGGAGAGAAGAGAACTTAAATCACCACTCATCACTGCTAAAGAGATGGCGACCTCCAACTCTGCCATCCACATTCACTGAAAACAACACTAGCGACAGCAAAAAAATGGTTCAAATGGCTCTGAGCACTATGGGACTTAATATCTATGGTCATCAGTCCCCTAGAACTTAGAATTACTTAAATCTAACTAACCTAAGGACAACACACAACACCCAGTCATCACGAGGCAGAAAAAAATCCCTGACCCCGCCGGGAATCGAACCCGGGAACCCGGGCGCGGGAAGCGAGAACGCTACCGCACGACCACGAGATGCGGGCTACCTAGCAACAACACTACCCACCAAAAATGCGTGCCTGAATAATGAACTTTGACATAAAACCTACGATAATTAGTTTTGCAAAACTGAGCCCAGATCTAAAACTGGTACACAACAGAGAAAAATCTGTCTCCGAATGACATAAGTTGACCCTGACTGAATAACAAAAAATCAAAATATTTAGTCTGTACCTCTATTCTGCGCAAATCTGGATAACGCGTTGCAATACTGCTCTGTATATCGCGCCGCTACGCTAAAGCTGCAGATTACTGTATCTACACAAAGACACTCGTGAGGTGCTATGAATTCTCTGTTAGTTGCAAATCGAAGTACTTTCGGAACACACTTGGTACCTTTTCTGCTTTTGAAAACACCATGGTCAATCAAAAATTTTAAGAGAAGTGTACTACGTGAAAAATGACGCTGCAATAATAAAAGAATGACTTCAAAAAAATTACCTTATATTCCTCTTCACGTAAAGAAAAGATTCCATTACACTTCCTCATTGTCAGATCAGTTACCATTACATAATCACCTTAATTAAATATATCGATAAACTGAGACATTACATTTGAAACGTAATATTACAACCGCTTCCTCCCTTTAAAACAGCTCACCACTATCTGCTACTGCTCCTACTCGTACACCAAAGATTATAATCTAACCCTGCGGTACAGTCTTCGACCATAGATACTAGTAGACTGGCCTTGCTGTGCAGAAGCTATAGGGCTGGTGTGGCTCCAACGTAAACCACCTGACTGTTGGTAGAACGTGGCGGGATTTCAAATCAGCGGTCTGCCATCCTATGTTTGTATCGTATTTTACCCACATTTCTCAATTGACGGCCAAACTCTTCCAACAAAAATTACTTTTTTATTTGCGAAAAATTGTGGCAGGACTACATTTGACCTGGATTTGTCCACAGTACCATTTATAAAATCTAACAAATACATCGAACGCCCCTCTGGTGGGCAGCGGGACGAAATTACTATAAACTAACAAAGTAAAATGTTGTTAAAATTCTTTTACAGAAAGAGTGGGCTCATGTCAAACCTTTAACCATTGAGCTCTGGTCATTTATAAAAGAAAATGGGATATGGGAATTATGTCAAATATAGGTGCCAAAATTGTCAACTTTAGGAGCAGGTCCATTTTAGAGTATCAATTTTAGGTGCACTTCAAAGGTTCAGTTCCTTCTATTTAAAAAAAAAAGTTTAAACTATCAGTTTAAAAAAAATGATATTTTAGATGAAAGGTGAGACTTTGAAGTTTCAGAAAATAATTTTGGAGCCTACATTTATTTAACAGTACTAGAAGGTAGAAAAAGATTCTCTTCATATGTCGACTATAGGTGCTCTTACCTTATTATAATCTCAGTTGTATATACAAAAAGACGCGTATGTGCAGATGGCTTAAACTTTTTCCGTTTCAGGGCCTGTATCCAAAGCTGCCTTCGGTTTTCAGCCTTAGGGAACCTATGAGTAGGAACGAGAAACAGTTATACTTACTTCTGTAACCGAATTATCCAGATACTTTCCCAAATGTAATATGAGTCTGACTTTACAGGTATCACTTTCAGCACTTTTAATTACGTGATACTCTGTTTCAAGTGTAAAAATCATATAAAAGTCACGTCAGCAGATTTCAATAAACGCATCTGCACTATCATAGAAACACTTCCACGTGACATGTAATGCCATTTCCCCCGACAAAACGCTGAGTAAAGCCATAAGCGCAACACGAAACAACCATGTTTTTCCAACATTCACGTGACTTTAGCCCAGAGATGTTGGAGCCACAAAAATGACGTCAGGGCCAGTCTATTATATTTACGGTCGAAGGGTACAGTTCACAACATCGTTGCTCGCTCACATGTAACAGCTCGAGAGCAAAGATGTGACGTAATTGAACAATCGATTAATTCTCAAATGACACCTATCAAAATAAATGCACACCCCTACCGAGAAATGCCGGCTGCTCAGCTGGTATATTGTAAATTTAAGTCTCGTGCCGCAGTTTTCTGTTTGTCTGTTACGTCTAAACCTCAGCCACCGCTCAGGGGATTTTGATATAGTTGCCTCAAATAGACTGTCAGAAATATGTAGTACCAATACTCTTCAATTAAGCTAGTTGCTAAACTTCGTTCTGGATACTGCCTAGTATCTGATTTCGTTTAGGGGCAATGAATGTTGTTGAGCAAGTTGTGGGCGCCACTATAGTAGACCGCAGTGCGATGTCTACTCTGCCAGATCTCTCGCTTGTGGCGAGTTTGTGGGGTGGTTTCCGCAAGGGTGGCTGCCTCAGATAACAACCCCCATTCTGCGGCCACGCCCTCCACGTTACGGAGAGGGAAGAGGCCCACGGGTCCAATTCCTTTGTGGCAGGGGTGGAGTTTCAAGGCACTCCTCGAATATCAGTACACTGACAAGCCCGTAGGCTCCACTGCGTTTGACACCCAGACCTTCTCATATCTTCGTATTGATCTTCACATAAATGACGAACACTCACTGTGGAATTATTCACCTACAATTCGATCTGCGACGATCTTAAAGTTGGTGTCCTGAGAGTCACCCAACATTACATCAATTGATGAAGACTGACTTGGGGACAGTAATGTTCTACTACAGAGTTTTAGTTTTGGGGACTCAAAGTTGACTAACACACCCCGTATATGTGACTGTTTGCGGCAGCGCTGAAAGTGTTGGTTGGTGCGTTGGAGGTGCTGCAGTTACTAAAGCTACATCATCTATACTTATTTGACTACCGTCCGGCAATATCTTACGACAGCGACTTTTGGAAGCAATTATGTAACGATCACGTAGGCTGAATCGTGGGTGAAGCAGGTGGTAGACTTCGGTTTATTGGTAGAATATTGGGGAAGTTCAATTAGTCTATAAATTGTGGGGACCCGTACCAAATAGGACTAACAGGGGATATTGAACATATACTGAGAAGGGAAGCACCAATTGTCACTTAATTGCTTAATCCGTGGGTCAGTGACACAGAAATATGCCTAGACCTTGGATTTTTAGGTAAAAACCTATTTTGTTCCTTATTAAATAAAGGCAATGCAAGTCGTACATACACGAATTACGCCAATTTATGATCGAAAACGCTAGTTTTATAGCACTTGAAAACGCCCAATTTCAGGTCAGTAACTGTATCCAAATTTTAAAAATCCAATTAAATAAATTCTGATTTTAACAATGAACAGCCTCAGTTGCACCGTTTACCTAGAATTATCCTAGGTTTGAGTGGGGATAACCCAACCTTCTTCAGAATAACAGCAGCTACCGTTTGTCCACAGTGGACATCGTGAAATATCACAGCGACAGTGTATTTGTGGAAATACAAGCATGCCGAAAGTAGCCAGCTCCAAATCATCTCTGATTCGCCAGTGGTTACAAGAATTTCCTGATTTCTCTACAAACGGACGTGTCATTCACTGCAATGTGAGCAACAAAGACGTAAATACAATGTTTTCCTTTTATCTGCTACGCCCACTCACAGAAACGTGATGCCACTGTTTTTCCCGAGTTAACTTGGACCAAACAAATGCCAACGCAAAAATATTGCTTCTAAACCTTTAATGTAGGTTAATTATGCTAAGCAGTTTTTTCTGTGCGTTCTGGACAGAGATCGCATATAAATCAGCATGTTTCAGGGACTAAACACCAGGCAAATTTCAAAAATAAATCAAACTTCAAACAAACGTTTGTAACTAATCCAAATGTTACAAACAAAAACGAATTTCATCATGACCTGCGTCGAGCCATTGTTGCAACAAACATATCATTCAAATCAGCTGAAAAGCCCGTGTCATGAATCGTGCAGTTGAGACGATATGTCTCGAATTACCACGTGTCAGTAAGCTAGTTTTATTAAAGCGTCTACAAGAATCCATTTATTTCGAGAGGAACTTCCCGACGTACCACTTCCAACAGAACCTATACTTACTCGCCGTGGGAAAGTCGCTGGAGACTGTGGAATATTACAGCGAGCATTTGGAAGACATTAGGAACATTGTTTTTAAATAGCGGCAGGAGGAAGTGAGCATTATTTCACCCAAAAGATCTTCTAAAGGACCCAACAATTTCCAACGACATTGCAAACACAAAATCTCATTATGCATTTTTTGTCCCTATTGTTGAAGCTCTAGAGTCATCAAAGAAACCAGTATACACGATTGATAGGAGAGGTTGCAGGTAGTCTGTTTAGGTTTATATGTTGATAACGCCACGTAGTTCTTTGTATGTAAATCACTGGCTGTGCTGTGTGCAGTCTGTAGCAAAAATTCCAACAATGCAAACGAGCCAGTGTAGTGTCGGGCAGTTGGATGTGAACAGCGCGTAACGTTGTGCAGTTGGAGGTGAGCCGCCAGCATTGGTGGATGTGGAGAGAGATGCCAGAATTTTGAGAGCGGACGGTCTGTACTTGTGTCTATCAGAAAGAGTAAATTTGTAATATTGGATACCATGGACTAATATAGATATTATGACTTTTGAACACTATTAAGGTAAATACATTGTTTGTTCTCTATGAAAATCTTTCATTTGCTAACTATGCCTATCAGTAGTTAGTGCGTTCCGTAGTTTGAATCTTTTACTTAGCTGGCAGTATTGGCGCCCGCTGTATTGCAGTAGTTCGAGTAACGAAGATGTTTTTGAGGTAAGTGATTCATGAAAGGT
The DNA here is from genome assembly GCF_023897955.1 of Schistocerca gregaria. Lineage (NCBI taxonomy): Eukaryota > Metazoa > Arthropoda > Insecta > Orthoptera > Acrididae > Schistocerca > Schistocerca gregaria. Next base: position 126,864,612 of record NC_064929.1, read on the forward strand.
ATAGGTTATTGTTAGTCAGGGCCATTCTTTTGTATGGATTATTGAAAGTCAGATTGCGTTGCGCTAAAAATATTGTGTGTGAGTTTAGTGATGATCAGAATAAGTAAAGAGAGAAATGTCTGAGTACGTTCAGTTTTGCTCAGCTGTTTGAAAATCAAGTAACGTAAGAGGTTTATCAGCACAGTCATTTAAATAGTTCTAGGGGACTGATGACCTGAGCAGCTTAGGCCCATAGTGCTTGGAGCCATTTTTGAGCGACCGCGCTCATCGACTTAAACATAGTTAACTTGCCTTAGGGCAGCTATAAGCTATAGCTACGGTTTTGTGAATCAAGACCGGAGCCTGTCTGGATAAGAAAGAAAGAGCCATCCAAGACCTCTAGACGTGCACAGGGTACACCGGTGTTCAAAGTGCTAATCACATTGCACCAAGCGGTACTGGACGAATCTGTCGACGATACAGGGCTAGAAAACCAAACATGTTCCAGCGGGATGCTCCACGGCTGAAGAGAGACCACGTTGTCTCCGCATGAGACTCCAGGCAGCTTCGTTTACATGCCGCCAGAGTCTTGCTACCCACAGCTGCGTCGGAAATTGGAATGCACTGCGGTAGTGGATGCGTTTGAATCGGCACAACGCCAATTACCGCAGCACAGAGTGCATAAATAGTGGCAAGAGATCCACTGCTGTTGGATTAGGAGGCTGACGGTAAATCATAGGAAACAGTAACTTCAATTAAAATACTTACGACTAACCGTCCGGAGCGACATAAAGTAGTATGGCCACGTAAGTCTAATAATAGAAACAGCAGACGCCAGAGGGAACATAAGGAAAATGTAACACATCCTCGAAAGAAGTGGCTCGAAAAAAAAAAAAAAAGGTCTGTTCGGCCGAGTCTCATCAGTACAACGAAAAACAGGGAGCGAAAGGCTATTTACAATTTGTACAGAAACCAGGTGGCAGTTATAAGAGTCGAGGGACATGAAAGGGAAGCAGTGGTTGGTAAGGGAGTGAGACAGGGTTGTACCTATCCACGATGTTATTCAGTCTGTATATTGAGCAAGCAGCAAAGGAAAAAAAAAGGAAAATTTGGAGTAGGAATTAAAGCCAGGGAGAAGAAATAAAAACTTTGAGGTTCGCCGATGACGTTGCAATTCTGTCAGAGACAGCAAAGGACCTGGAAGAGCAGTTGAACGGAATGGACAGTGTCTTGAAAGGAGGATATAAGATGAACATCAACAAAAGCAAAAGGAGGATAATAGAGTGTACTCGAATTAAATCAGGTGATGCTGAGGGAATTAGATTAGGAAATGAGACACTTAAAGTAGTAGATGAGTTTGGTATTTGGGGGGCAAAATGATGATGGTCGAAGTAGAGAGGATATAACAAGTAGACTGCCAATGACAAGGAAAGCGTTTCTGAAGAAGAGAAATTTGTTAACATCGAGTATAGATTTAAGTGTTAGAAATCTTTTCCGAAAGTTTTTGTATGGAGTGTAGCCATGTATGGAAGTGAAACATGGACGATAAATATTTTAGACACGAAAAGAAGCTTTCGAAATGAGGTGCTACAGAACAATGTTGAAGATTAGATGGGTAGATCACGTAACTAACGAAGAGGCACTGGATAGAATTGGAAAGAAGAGGAATTTGCGAAACACAACCAAACATCATCTTCATCGTGAAATGACCACAACGAGAAAAATTAAAGAGATTGTTTCTCATGACGACGTTTATCGGCCGTTGTTATTCCTAAGCTCAGTTCGTGAACGGAAAAGAGAAGTGAACGACGGACTGCGGTAGCATAAGTACCCTCCGCCGCACATCGTAATGCGGCTTCCGGAGCACACAGCAGCGGAAATCAGTACAAAGGCACTGTTCGTACGCAAGTAACATACAATGTCTGAAACGTAGATGTACCGAGGTCCCCAGTTCAATACAATACAATACAATCATCTATTGGCAATCCTCTACCGTGTGCAGAATTTACTGTCCTTGTCACATTGCTCCACTCTAACTCTGCGTCCAGCAACACCCATTTAAAAATGAAAAACTCATTGAGATTTGTTGATCATTTTTTCTAAATGAGCTGGTCACGTTTCATACAGCTGTTCTACATCAACATGAAATTTTTGAATTTCACTAGTTAATGCAACCTCGCTGTTCTCCAAGAGATGTCACTGAGTGGAATAAAACTTTCTTCTTTACGATGTCCTAAGATTCTGCTAGTATTTTCCAAAACCACAGCTATTTCTATAACACTGCTCTCTGATGTCTCAGGTTTAAGTATTTATCTCTGAAACACGCTTAACTGACTACGCAGAAACCACAGATTTGATTCCGTAAACGGATTCTGGAAGAGGGTCGTCAGAAATTTAGGTGCCTTTTCTTCTAAGAGGAAGAGTGTTTTAAGAGCATCATACAACTTCCGAACAAACAAAGATAACCACCTTGTTTTTTGTGTGAGAGACCAATGCATGATAATCCATGTCCTCAAATTCACGCAACTTCCGTTCGTACTGTGTGTGCTGCGTGTATGGAGAAATTATTGAAAAGTTTAATTACAAAGGTTTCCACGTGAACACACATCACGTCAGCGGCTGTCTCGGCAGCATTGTGTAGTACGTGAGCAAGAGAGCCAGTTCTTAAAAGATTTTCATTTACTTCACTTTTCAGTGAAGGAAATACATTGTTATGAATGGTGGGCTCCATGTGGGTCCCAAGTTGTGCAGCGACCGTAAACCATAAAATTACCAAATATGCAGCAACCAGTCGCAAAATCATGTTTTATTTATTCACTTTTGCAAATCCATTTCAACTGATTAACAGCCATCATCGGTGCTTACAACCAATATGTGCCCTGAGTAGTAATACTGTCTTAAGCAGAGGTCCAAAATGCATTGTTTGTTCCTGCTCGTCGGACTGCTCCAAAATTAGTGTTAGCATTGTGACCGCAAAATGTAATACACGTACTCTTATCAATTTCATTTTCTTCTAATGCAGTAATGCAGTACGTACTTACTGTAGAGGTGGTTTCATTTGCCAGCGAGACTATTTTAAGCAATTTCAGTTGAATGCTGTTCTGAGGTATAAAGTATTGAACAATCAATGCAAATATTTTTTCAGCCTTGTGATTGCTCGAATCTGTAGCTATTGAATAATAGCGGACCAGTAAAAGATCGTTGCACGTTTGTCTGACAGTGTGAGGTGCCAAAACTGTTTTCAAAAGTACTGTCGTTTTGGTTCTGTCGAACATGCGACTCTTCGCTGTGACAGAATCGTTAATAAGACTGAAGCTTTGTCTAGAAGTACAGTCTACAGATTTCAAAGTCATATGATGTTTAACGAAAGTCGAAATGGCGGATGCTGAGATAACCGATCGCGGAATGGAAAAGCAGCAACACTCGCTTAGTAGTGGAAGTGCGTCAGGACAAAATGAGATACATATAAGATTCTATAAAAATTATGCGAAAGAACTTGCTCCCCTTCTAGCAGTAATTTATCGTAGATCGATTGAGCAGCGATAGGTACATAACTACTGGAAAAATAAGCACATCATTCCCGTTTTTGAGAAAGGCTGTAAGGCAGATCCACCCAGCTACAGACATGTTTCGTTGACGTCAATCTGTTGCAGAATTATGGAACATGTTTTATGGTAAAGAATTATGGCGTTTTTTGAAAATGAGCGTCTCCTCTATAAAAATCAACATGGATTCCGCAAACAGAGTTCCTGCGAAACTCAGCTCGCTCTGTTCCTCCATGAGATCCACAGCGCAGTGGACAACGGCGCTCAGGTTGATGCCGTGTTCCTTGATTTCAGTAAGGCGTTTGACACCGTCCCGCGTTGCCGTTTAATGGAAAAAAGTACGAGCTTATGGAGTATCGGAACAGACTTGCGATTGGATTCAAGACTTTTCTGTAGAGAGAATTCAACACGTCGCCCTTTACGGAACAAAATCGACGGATTTAAAGATGCTATCGGGACTACCACATGGAAGTGTGATAGGACCGCTGCTGTTTACAATAAATATAGATGATCTACTAGAAAGCGTCAGATGCTCTTTAATGTTATTCGCAGATGATGCAGTTGTCTATACTAAAGTAGCAACGCCAGAAGATAGTAAGAATTTGTAGAACGACCTGCAGAGAACTGATGATTGGTGGAGACTCTGGCAGCTGACCCTGAACGGAAATAAATGTAACATATTGCGCATGCATAGGAAAAGAGATCCACTACTGTACCGCTACACTATCGATGACAAACAGCTGGATACAGCGTCAGCCGTAAAATATCTACGCCTAACTATCCAAAGTGACCTCAAGTGGAATGACCACATAAAACAGGTAGTGGGAAAAGCAGATACCAGACTCATCGGAAGAATCTTAAGGAAATGTAACTCATCCACGAAAGAAGTGACTTATACGGCGCTTGTTCGCCTGATTTTTGTGTACATTTATCAGGGATCCCTATCAGGATGGAGTGATAGAGGAGATAGCGAAGATCCAACGAAGAACGGTGCGTTTCGTCACGGGATAGTGTAGCTGGTGAGAGAGTGTTACGGAGATGCTAAACAAACTCCAGTGGCAGACGTTACAAGAGACGCGTCGTGCATCACGGAGAGATTTACTATTGAAAACGCGTATTGACCACGAGGAGAAAATTCCAGACTTCGGAGCCAACACAGAGGCTTACCGACAACCATTCTTACCACGCGCTTTTTGCGAGTGGAACAGTTTAGGAGCCATCACATAGTGGTACAAAAAGTACTCTCCGCTACACACCGTTAGGTGGCTTGAAGAGCTGGCTGTAGATGTACATGTAGATCTCTTTAGACTGCGCGGCCACCTGAGAATAAACCGGCAGAGTTCCCGCGTTGCAGGTAGCGGAAAGTGCATGAGATGCTGGCGCCGAGGTGACGTGTGCAACGGCCTTGGTGCAGAGCCGTCAGAAATCAGCCGGTGCTAACTAAGCACGAACTGCCAGGCCGCAGTGTGTACGCGAGCGCTCTCCCGCGGGAAACAGTTCGGAACACTTCAAAGTTCTCCTGTCGCCGAACTATTCACTACTTTCATATATACACTACTGGCCATTTAAATTGCTGCACCACGAAGATGACGTGCTACAGACGCGAAATTTAACCGACAGGACGAAGCCGCTGTGATATGCAAATGATTAGCTTTTCAGAGGATTCACACAAAGTTTGCGCCCGTGGCGACACCTACAACGTGCTGACATGAGGAAAGTTTCCAAACGATTTCTCATACATAAACAGCAGTAGACCGGCGTTGCCTGGTGAAACGTTGTTGTGATGCTCGTCTAAGGAGGAGAAATGCGTACCATCACGTTTCCGACTTTGATAAAGGTCGGATTGTAGCGTATCGCGATTGCTGTTTATCGTGCTACGCTGCTCGCGTTGGTCGAGATCCAATGAATGTTACCAGAATACGGAATACGTGGGTTCAGGAGGGTAATACGAAACGCCGTGCTGGATCTCAACGGCCTCGCATCACTAGCAGTCGAGATGAAGGCATCTTATCCGCATGGCTGTAACGGATCGTGCAGCCACGTCTCGATCCCTGAGGCAACAGATGGGGACGTTTGCAAAACAACAACCACTTGTACGAACAGTTCGACGGCGTTTGAAGCAGCATAGACTATCATCTAAAAGACCGTTGGTACTCCCAACAGCTACTAGTTTATTCTTCGACTTTTGAAGTTTGTTTTGTACACGACTTTACGTAACTGAGTTTTTCAAATGTGCTATGATTTGTTGGCCAATTCTACTGCAGGCGCTTAAGAATGCCACACATCATTATAAATGCTGACTACGTTGATACGTCATTTGAGAAAAACTTTTGTCACGAAAAGCGCTGGTGCTGGTTGTAGACACCAGAGTAGACGATTTGCGAACACTGAAGGTTTGTTCAGAAAATTCCGGAAGTTTTTCCACAAATTTGTTCTGCACTTACCTTTTACTCACTGTACACGGTCTCCTTCGAAAGTCTCTGCTTCACAATTGATTCACCGCTCACAACGCCGTTTCCACTTTCGGAAGCAGCCTTGGTACGTCTCTTGCTGGTTCGAGCGAAATGCCGTTCGCAGATTTTCTTTTATCTCGTCTGTCTTTGCAAATTTTGATCCTTGCAATGGGGTTTTGAAGTTTGGAAATAAAAAAAGTCGGCAGTGGTCAATTAAGGTGGATGAGGCTGCACGGTAATTTCGTTCCCTCTGCGATAGCCACATACCAACAGGGATGATGTACGGGTGCGGTATCGCGATGCAAGAGCCACGAATTGTCTCGACACATCTCAGGCCGTTTCCCTCTCACAGTTTCCCCCACAGGCGTCGCAACACTTCCCGGTAGTACCATCCATTAACAGTTTGCCCCTGTGGCACGAATTCACGATGAACTACTGCTTCGAAATCACAGAGAACTGTCAGCATGGCTTTGACACTTGACCTGACCTGACGAGCTTTCTTTCGTCTTGGATAACTTGAAAGTATTTGTATGGAGTGTAGCCATGTATGGAAGTGAAACATGGACGACAACTAGTTTGTACAAGAAGAGAATAGAAGCTTTCGAAATGTGGTGCTACAGAAGCATGCTGAAGATTAGATGGGTAGATCACATAACTAATGAGGAAGTATTGAATAGTATTGGGGAGAAGAGGTTTGTGGCACAACTTGGCCAGAAGAAGGGATCGGTTGGTAGGACATGTTCTGAGGCATCAAGGGATCACCAGTTTAGTATTGGAGGGCAGCGTAGAGGGTAAAAATCGTAGAGGGAGACCAAGAGATGACTACACTAAGCAGATTCAGAAGTATGTGGGTTGCAGTGGGTTCTGGGAGATGAAGAAGCTTGCACAGGATAGAGTAGCATGAAGAGCTGCATCAAACCAGTCTCAGGACTGAAGACCACAACAACCTTTCCTGATCCATTGTGAACACTGAAGCTTGGGCTCTACCTCATAAGCGTAGCCCCACATCTCATAACCAGTTATGGTTCTCGTAAGGAACATCTCATTTGAGCGATCCAAAAGCTCTTCACAGATTGCAAGGCGAAGGTCTTTCTGGTCTTGACTGACGATCCGATGGACGAATTTCGAGGCAACACACCTCGTGTTCCAAAATGCTCTGTCAGGATTTCATACATGATCCAACTGAAATGTTACGTTCTTCTGCAATCTCTCGGCCAGTCAGTCTTCGATTGCTACGCCAATTTCTTTGAAGTTCCTGACACAAGCGTCGTCGGTAAGCGTCGAATGGCATCCTGGACGAAGGTCATCTTTAACTTCCATCCGGCCATTTTTAAATCGAGTACGGCATCAACACTCATCACTGAGAAGTCCCTGCATCATTTCGTTTGTCTCTGTATAGGTTTTGTGCAGTTTAACGCAAAATTTAATGCAGACGCATTTCCCCCTAACTCTGACCTCTTGAATTCCGCAAAACTTTGCGACACAATGTTGTACTCAGTACAGCACTGAACAACAACTAACAGAGTTACAACAATGAAACTTCCGGTAGCTGCTCATTAAACACAGGCGTGTGCAGGGATGCCTACCGCCTTTTGTTCCAACACACCATTAGCGCCTAATTACGAATGTTCCGGAATTTTTTGAAGAGATCTCGTACACTACCAGACTCAAGACTTTGCTCGCAGGTTCGCTATACCGCGTCACACCGGTGCACTGTCCGGATGTGTAAATGAGCGGTGTGGATGAAGCGGGAGAGAGGTTGTTCTGTTGGTAGAACATGGTCGCTCAACAAGCACGCACAAAAATTCTACACGTACCAGTGTCCCACATACAAGAATATGGCAGACATCACGTGTGCGTTTTGTCTATCCTTATCGCTTACAACAGATATAAGTTTTGAAAAAGGGATGGATGTAGGCAATTGGAATTTTTTCGTTGGCTAATTGTAAATCGCAGCATAATCCCGTTAACAATGATGACAGGTTCAAAATGCTTCAAATGGCTCTGAGGACTATGGGACTCAACATCTCACGTCTGAAGTCCCCTAGAACTTACAACTACTTAAACCTAACTAACCTAAGGAAATCACACACATCCATGCCCGAGGCAGGATTCGAACCTCCGACCGGAGCGGTCGCGGGGTTCCAGACTGAAGCGCCTAGAACAGCTCGGCCACACCGGCCGGCAATGATGACAGGCTTCAACAACGGTAACACTAGACGCGAACATTATACGGTTCCATTGTCACTGCTTAAAATATTTATTGACTACTACGACAGCTGCTTCGGAAGATTTCCATGTTCAAGTACCTGCATATTCAAAGTCTGAGAATTGCAGTATGCTATTGTTCTACGGGAAGTTTAGACATATTTTTCTGTAAATGAAGAATTTCGTCAATTATTGAGGTATAACTGAATTTTCAGTCCTAATTTTCATTGTGACGAATTACACAAACGACTTTGTCATTAATTTTTTTACTTCTAAATTATGTAAGTAAGAAGAAACGTACGTCAACGTTGTCCTGACGTATACAGGGTGTTACAAAAAGGTACGGCCAAACTTTCAGGAAACGTTCCTCACACACAAATAAAGAAAAGATGTTAGGAGGACATGTGTCCGGAAACGCTTAATTTCCATGTTAGAGCTCATTTTAGTTTCGTCAGTATGTACTGTACTTCCTCGATTCACCGCCAGTTGGCCCAATTGAAGGAAGGTCATGTTGACTTCCGTGCTTGTGTTGACATGCGACTCATTGCTCTACAGTACTAGCATCAAGCACATCAGTACGTAGCATCAACAGATTATACTTCATCACGAACGTGGTTTTGCAGTCGGTGCAATGTTTACAAATGCGGAGTTGGCAGATGCCCATTTGATGTATGGATTACCACGGGGCAATAGCCGTGGCGCGGTACGTTTGTATCGAGACAGGTTTCCAGAACGAAGGTGTCCCGACTGGAAGACGTTCGAAGCAATTGATCGGCGTCTTGGGGAGCACGGAACATTCCAGCCTATGACTCGCGACTGGGGAAGACCTAGAACGACGAGGACACTTGCAACGGACGAGGCAATTCTTCGTGCAGTTGACGATAACCCTAATGTCAGCGTCAGAGAAGTTGCTGCTGTATAAGGTAACGTTGACCACGTCACTGTATGGAGAGTGCTACAGGAGAGCAAGTTGTTTCCGTACCATGTACAGCGTCTGCAGGCACTATCAGCAGCTGATTGGCCTCCACGGGTGCACTTCTGCGAATGGTTCATACAACAATGTGTCAATCCTCATTTCAGTGCAAATGTTCTCTTTACGGTTGAGGCTTCATTCCAACGTGATCAAATTGTAAATTTTGACAATCAACATTTCTGGGCTGACGAGAATCTGCACGCCATTGTGCAGTCACGTCATCAACAAAGATTTTCTGTAAACGTATGGGCAGGTATTGTTGGTGATGCCTTGATTGGGCTCCATGTTCTTCCACCTACGCTCAATGGAGCACGTTATCATGATTTCATACGGGATACTCGACCTGTGCTGCTAGAACATGTGCCTTTACAAGTACGACACAACATGTGGTTCAAGCGCGATGGAGCTGCACATTTCAGTCGAAGTGTTCGTACGCTTCTCAACAACAGATTCGGTGACCGATGGATTGTTAGAGGCGGACCAATTCCGTGGCCTCCACGCTCTCCTGACTTCAACCCTTTCATTTATGGGGGCATTTGAAAGCTCTTGGCTACGCAACCCCGGTACCAAATGTAGAGACTCTTCGTGCTCGTATTGTGGACGGCTGTAATACAATACGCCATTCTCCAGGGCTGCATCAGCTCATCAGCGATTCCATGCGATGGAGAGTGGATGCATGTATCCTCGCTAACGGAAGACATTATGAACATTTCCTGTAACAAAGTGTTTGATGTCACGCTGGTACGTTCTGTTGCTGTGTGTTTCCATTCCATGATTAATATGATTTGAAGAGAAGTAATAAAATGAGCTCTAACATGGAAAGTAAGCGTTTCCGGATACATGTCCACATAACATATTTACTTTCTTTGTGTGTGAGGAATGTTTCCTGACAGTTTGGCCGTACCTTTTTGTAACAGCCTGTATATATAAAACATCTGATGTGACTATATCTGGTGACTGTTGTTATATTTCACGTCAAATTTTAAAATATCGATTTCACGTCGATTTTGTGCCGCTCAATACAGTGTGGCATAATATTTTCATAAAATTTCGTAAATATTCCTGTAATTTTTTGAAGGTTCACACCACAAATGTTTTGTATTTATATAGTAAGGGACTATAGTAAGAGATGATTATATCTTTAGGTATTTTAGAATTTAACGTGAAATATAACAAGAAAAATCATAAGCTACAGTCACGCCGGATGTTATTTACACGTCAACACAACGAAGACGCATGTCTCCCTTTTACTTAGATAATTTAGAAATATATAGCAATTAATTTAAAAACATCGTTTGTGTTATTCGTCACAATGAAAATTGTGACTGAAATTTCAGTTACAGCTCAATAATTCACGAAATTCTTCTCTTATAAAAAAAAGGGTCTAAAATTCCTTTAGAACTATAGCACATTCTGATACTCAAAAATTGTATACACAGGTATTTAAAATGGAGATCTTCGCAAGCAGCTGCGTAGGCAATGATACTGCAGCCTTGCTTACAATGTCCTTACGAGATATACACACTGAAGAGCCAAATAAACTGGTACACCTGCCTAATATCGTGTAAGGTCCCCGTGAGCACGCAGTACCACAACACGACGTGGCACGGAATCGACTAATGTCTGAAGTAGTGCTGAAGGGAACTGACAAAATGAATCCTGCAGGCCTGTCCGCAAATCAGTAAGAGTTCGAAGAGCTCCGATCTCTTCTGAACAGCACGTTGCAAGGCATCCCATATATGCTCAACAATGTTAATGTCTGGGAAGTTTGATAGCCAGCGGAAGTGTTTCAACTCAGAAAAGTGTTCCTGGAGCACCTATGTAGGAATTCCGGACGTGTGGGGTCCCGCATTATCCTGCTGGAATTGCCCATGTCCGTCGGAGTGCACACTGGACACGAATGGATGCAAGTGATCAGACAGGATGCTTACCTGCCAGAGTCGTATCTAGACGTATCAGGGGTCCCGTATCACTCCAACTGCACACGCCCCACACAGCTACAGAGCCCCCACCAACTTGAACAGTCCCCTGCTGGCATGCAGGGTCCATGATTTCATGAGTTTATCTCCATACCCATACACGTCCTTCCGTTCGATACAATCTGAAACGAGACTCGTCCGGCGAGGCCACATGTTTCCAGTCGTCAACAGTGCAATGACGATATCGACGAGCTCCTGACGAGTGTTGAGCAGATGGTTCAAATGACTCTGATCACTATGGGACTTAACTTCTGAGGTCATCAGTCCCCTACAACTTAGAACTACTTAAACCTAACTAAACTAAGGAAATCACACACAGCCATGCCAGAGGCAGGATTCGAACCTGCGACCACAGCTGTCTCGCGGTACCAGACTGCAGCGCCTAGAACCGCTCCTCCACTCCGGCCGGCGGTGCTGTGCAGTCATCGAGGATACACGAGTGGAATTTTGGCTCCGAAGGCCCATATGGATTATGTTCTGTTGAATGGTTCGCACACTGACACTTGTTGATGGCCCAGCATTGAAATCTGCAGCAATTTGCGGAAGGATATCAGTTATGTCATGTTGAACGATTCTCTTCAGTCGTCGTTGGTTCCGTTCTTCAAGGATCTTTTTCCGGCCGCAGCGATGTCGGAGAGTTGATGTTTTACCAGATTCCTGATATTCACGGTACACTCATGAGATGGTCGTACGGGATAATCCCCACTTCATCGCTACCCGGAGATGCTGTGTCCCATCGCTCTTACGCCAACTATAACACCACGTTCAAATTCACTTGAATCTTGATAACCTGCCATTACAGCAGCAGTAACCGATGCAACAACTGCACCAGACACTTGTCGTATACAGACGTTGCCGACCGCAGTGCCGTATTCTGACTGTTTACGTATCTTTGTGCCGGCCGCGGTGGTCTAGCGGTTCTAGGCGCGCAGTCCGGAACCGCGCGACTGCTACGTTCGCAGGTTCGAATCCTGCCTCTGGCATGGATGTGTGTAGTGTCCTTAGGTTAGTTAGGTTTAAGTAGTTCTAAGTTCTAGGGGACTGATGACCTCAGCAGTTTAAGTCCCATAGTGCTCAGAGCCATTTGAACTATTTTTTTTTTTACGTATCTTTGTATTGTAATACGTATGCCTATACTGGTTTCTTTGGCGCTTCAGTGTAAATCTGTGTTCTGATTGACGCTCTATCTACATGCGTTTGGTACCGATCTGATTATGTGACATTCGGAGGTTTGGGTGTAAGTATGTTTCGTAGTCTTGGTGACACGTATTAACTACGACAGGTAGTACAATCCAGCATATTGGTCAACATCGAAGTGCATATTTGTGTTTGGGTGTAAGTATGTTTCATAGTCTTGGTGACGCCGCGCGAGATTAGCCGAGCGGTCTGGAGCGCTGCAGTCATGGACTGTGCGGCTGGTCCCGTCGAAGGTTCGCAGTCCTCCCTGGAGCACGGATGTGTGTGTTTGTCCTTAGGTTAAATCAAGGTTAAGTAGTGTGTAAGCTTAGGGACTGATGACCTTAGCACTTAAGTCCTATAAGATTTAAAAAAAAAATAATCTTGGTGACACGTAGTTATTATGACAGGTATTACAATCCAGCATAATATTCAACATCGAAGTGCATATTTGTATATGGCATTGTGCGGTATTGTGTTAACGTACTTCTACTGTACTGTACTGTACTATACTGTACTGTATTATACTGAATGATGCTGCATTTAGTAAATGCCTCTAGATCCAATATTGAAAGCCTGGGAGTTTGTAGTGTTTGGTTTTGAATTGTCATTGGTGTAGAAGGATCATTGTACGTTAATTTCTGATAAGATGCATTCTTTGCAGTACGTCTTAATAACGTGTGAATACAGTTACTTAGCTACTGTTACACTTTTGCATTTGCAAGGTTCAGATGACTCTGAGTACTATGGGATAACATCTGAGGTCATCAGCCCCCCACAACTTAGAACTACTTAAACCTAACTAACCTAAGGATATCACACATATCCACCATGCCCGAGGCAGGATTCGAACCTGCGACCGTAGCGGTCGCGCGGTTCCAGACTGTAGCACCTACAACCGCTTGGTCAATGCGGCCGGCTACATTTGCAAGGACGAATGCTTTAGTCTCTAAGACTACTAACCATAGTCAGTTGGAAGAAGCAGAAACACATGCAAATTCCGTGCAAGAAAAATAAACACTTGTTGTCTATACGCGATGCCGAGCGTCGCGCCATATTCTGCCTGTTTACATATCTCTCTACCATATTTTAATAAGCGTGCCTATAGCAATTTCTTTGGCGCTTCCGTCTATTACCGTCTCAAGTAAATGTGATGTATAGCGAGAGCAGGTGAGATGCCGCATAGGCCTCTCTCAGGGATGAAAACAACAAGCTAACGGGTGTGAACTATGTGGCAGCAAAGGAATTCGAAAGTCAAAACTTACAGAACGGAATGGTCCAGATGGCTCTGAGCACTGTGGGACTTAACATCTGAGGTCATCAGCCCCTAGAACATAAAACTACTTAAACTTAACTAACCTAAGGACATCACACACATCCATGCCCGAGGCAGGATTCGAACCTGCGACGTAGCGGTCGCGCGGTTCCAGACTGAAGCGCCTAGAACCGCTCGGCAGAACGGAATGCAAGAGTCGTAACATGTACTTGTTGCGGAGAACAAATATGGCGTACTCACGTTTGGAAGTCCCTTCTTTACACCTCGCTGTTGCTAATAGACTTTACACTACACACGCACAAATTTGAATACAGCGAACAAATACACCGATGACAGAAGGGGCAGTGCACAATTTTGAAGGAAAAAAAATGAGGCACAGGAGAGATTTGAACACGGATATCTCCCTTAGGAGTCCAACAACGCGAACACACAGTCACGACGCCACGGCTCTTCGAATTCACTCAATGTTGCCCGTATTGGGCGTCGACCATTCACTGTTTCTATTTTGCTTCTTTTTTCATAGTTCAGTACACCTTGTCCCTGTTTTCATGCTCTGTGTTCAGTTTTTGACGGGGTATCTACAGGGCAATCTTACCATCGGGGGTGCGATGGGGAATTCGCCTAGTAAGATCCATCAAAAACAGAACGCGATATCCAGACGTGAGAGACCCGAAGTCTTCAACAGTGGGTATAAATACCGCCAGAGTGCAACACAAACGTCATTCCATCGGCGCCACCTGATGATGGCGGAACGGCTGTTGGCCGAAACGTAGTGCGTCTTCGAGGGGTGGATCCGGCGGTACACCCGAGAAACTTGGAAGCAGCAAAAGAGCCGGGACATCTTCAGATCACATACCTGCCGTGTTCTGTTTGGTAGAGCTGGCCGGTGTGGCCGAGCGGTTCTAGGCGCTACAGTCTGGAACCGCGCGACTGCCACGGTCGCAGGTTCGAACCCTGCCTCGGGCATGGATGCTTGTGATGTCCTTAGGTTAGTTAGGTTTAAATAGTTGTAAGTTGTAGGGGAGTGATCACCTCAGATGTTGAGTCCCATAGTGCTCAAAGCCATTTGAACGAAACTCTTCCGTCTAGTCACACACTTGGCTTGTACTCTCACCGAGAGAGTGGTTAGCACAGGGGACTCACATTCCGGAGGAGGACGTTTCAAACGCACGTCCGACTATTATGATTTAGGTTTCCTGTGATTTCCCTAACTCACTTCAGGCAAATGCCGGGATGGTTTCTTTGAAAGGACACGGCTGACTTCCTTCCCCATCCTTCCCTAATCCAATGGGACCGATATGACCTGGCCTATTGGTCCTGTCCCCCAAATCTTTCCCAACAGTCATTTAATGAACAAAGTAAGAGCATATGGACTATCAGACCAATTCTGTGATTGAATAAAAGATAACAGAACGCAGCACGTCATTCTCAGTGGAGAGAAGTCTCCCGGAGTAAGAGTGTATTTTAAGCAACTCTGATTTGCATTCTCACGATAGCGCTACTAACGGCAAGCAATCTAGCCTATGGCCACCGTTCTCTCAACTTCATAATATGACTTTTCTAGACACTAGAAATTTACTCGGTTGGAATCAGCATGGGTTTCAAAAAAGACGATCGTGTGAAACCCATCTTGCGCAATTCGTCCACGAGACTCCGAGGGCCATAGACACTGGTTCCGAGGTAGATGCCGTGTTTCTTGACTTCCGCAAGGCGTTCGATACAGTTCCCCACAGTCGTTTAATGAACAAAGTAAGAGCATATGGACTATCAGACGAATTTTGTGATTGGATTGAAGAGTTCCTAGATAACAGATCGCAGCATGTCATTCTCAATGGAGAGAAGTCTTCCGAAGTAAGAGTGGTTTCAGGTGTGCCGCAGGAGAGTGTCGTAGGACCGTTGCTATTCACAATATACATAAATGACCTGGTGGATGACATCGGGAGTTCACAGAGGCTACTTGCGGATGATGCTGTAGTATATCGAGAGGTTTTAACAATGGAAAACTGTACTGAAATGCAACGAATTGACGCATAGTGCAGGAAATGGAAATTGAATCTCAATGTAGACAAGTGTAATGTGCTGCGAATACATAGAAAGAAAGATCCTTTATCATTTAGCTACAATATAGCAGGTCAGCAACTGGAAGCAGTTAATTCGATAAATTATCTGGGAGTAGGCATTAGGAGTGATCCAAAATGGAATGACTATGTAAAATTAATCGTCGGTAAAGCAGATGCCAGACTGAGATTCATTGGAAGAATGCTAAGGATATGCAGTCCGAAAACAAAGGAAGTAGGTTACATTACACTTGTTCGCCCACTGCTCGAATACTACTCACCGGTGTGGGATCCGTACCAGATAGGGTTGATAGAAGAGACAGAGAAGATCCAACGGAGAGGAGCGCGCTTCGTTACGGGATCATTTAGTAATCGCGAAAGCGTTACGGAGATGGCAGATAAACTCCAGTGCAAGACTCTGCAAGAGAGACGCTCAGTAGCTGGGTGCGGGCTTTTGTGGAAGTTTCGAGAACATACCTTCACCGAGGAGTCAAGCAGTATATTGCTCCCTCCTACATATATCTCGCGAAGAGACCATGAGGATAAAATCAGAGGGATTAGAGACCACACAGAGGCTAACCGACAATCTTTCTTCCCACGAACAATACGAGACTGGAATGGAAGGGAGAACCGATAGAGGTACTCAAGGTACCCTCCGCCACATAGAAGGGGCTTGCAGGGTATGGATGTAGATCGTCCAACCTGGTATTATTTTATTAATTAGGCTCCAGTTGGTGATTCAGCAACTTCACTGCAGACCGTAATCTAGAACGTCTCGCTGGCGCCGGTTGATGTGGCAGGCCTACAGGAGAAGGCAACGCAGAAGCATCGACCGGCTGCGTCAGCCTGGTGTGGGACTCCGTGTGTGTGCTGCGTCAGCTCCTTGAGTTGAAGAGCGCCGCAAAAGGCAGAGGGAGGGGGGGGGGGGGGGGCTGGTCAGTGAGGTCGTCTTATTGGCCGTGCTTCGCGCAAGAGGCAATAACACACTCTCTCTCTCTCTCTCTCTCTCTCTCTCTCTCTCTCTCGCTCTCTCTCTCTATCTCTCTCAGGGTGGTCCACTGATCGTGACCGGACCAACTACCTCACGAAATAAGCGTCAAACGAAAAAATACAAAGAACGATACAATAGCTCCCTACTTAGCAATCATATACAACCGCTCGCTCACCGATAGATCTGTACCTACAGATTGGATAATTGCGCACGTCGCACCAGTGTTTAAGAAGGGTAGTAGGAGTAATCCATGGAACCACAGGCCTATAACATTGACGTCGGTTTGCAGTACGGTTTTGGAGCATATACTGTATTCAAACATTATGAATCACCTCGAAGGAACGATCTATTGATATGTAATCAGCATGGTTTTAGAAAAACACCATTCTTGTGCAATGCAGTTAGCGCTTTATTCGCATGAAGTAATGGCCGCTATCGACAGGGGAGCTCAGGTTGATTCCGTATTTCTAGGTTTCCGGAAACCTTTTGACACCGTTCCTCACAAGCGACTTCTAATCAAGCTGCGGGCCTATGGGGTATCGTCTCAGTTGCGCGACTGGATTCGTGATTTCCTGTCAGGAAGGTCGCAGTTCGTAGTAATAGAGGGCAAATCATCGAGTAAAACTGAAGTGATATCAGGTGTTTCCCAGGGAAGCGTCGCAGATGATGCTGTAATTTACCGTCTAGTAAGGTCATCCGAAGTCCAGTATCAGTTGCAAAGCGATTTAGAAAAGATTGCTGTATGGTGTGGCAGGTAGCAGTTGACGCTAAATAACGAAAAGTGTGAGGTGATCCACATGAGTTCCAAAAGAAATCCGTTGAAATTCAATTACTCTATAAATAATACAATTCTCAAGGCTGTCAATTCAACTAAGTACCTGGGTGTTAAAATTACGAACAACTTCAGTTGGAAAGATCACACAGATAATATTGTGGGGAAGCCGAGCCAAAGCTTGCGTTTCATTGGCAGGACACTTAGAAGATGCAACAAGTCCACTAAAGAGACAGCTTACACTACACTCGTTCGTCCTCTGTTAGAATATTGCTGCGCGGTGTGGGATCCTCACCAGGTGGAATTGCAAGGGTGCAAAAAAGGGCAGCTCGTTTTGTATTATCACGTAATAGGGGAGTGAGTGTGGCAGATACGATACGCGAGTTGGGATGGAAGTCATTAAAGCAAAGACGTTTTTCGTCGCGGCGAGGTCTATTTACGAAATTTCAGTCACCAACTTTCTCTTCCGAATGCGAAAATATTTTCTTGAGCCAAACGTACATAGGTAGGAATGATCATCAAAATAAAATAAGAGAAATCAGAGCTCGAACAGAAAGGTTTAGGTGTTCTCTTTTCCCGCGCGCTGTTCGGGAGTGGAATGGTAGAGAGATAGTACGATTGTGGTTCGATGAACCCTGTGCCAAGCACTTAAATGTGAATTGCAGAGTAGTCATGTAGATGTAGATGTAGACGAAACTTGTCTAGTTTGAAGGGGGAAACCAGATAACGCTATGGCTGGCCCGCTGGATGGCGCTGCCATTGGTGAAACGGATATCGACTGCGTTTTTTTTTTAAATAGGACCCCCCATTTTTTATTACATATTCGTGTAGTACGTAAAGAAATATGAATGTTTTAGATGGATCACTTTTTTCGGTTTGTGATAGATGGCGCTGGATTAGTCACAATGGTATCACGTAACATTCCGCCAGTGCGGACGGTATTTGCTTCGTGATACATTACCCGTGTTAAAATGGACCGTTTACCAATTGCGGAAAGAGTGGATATCGTGTTGATGTATGGCTATTGTGATCAAAATGCCCAACGGGCGTGTGTTATGTATGCTGCTCGGTATCTGAACGACATCATCCAAGTGTCCGGACCGTTCGCCGGATAGTTACGTTATTCAAGGAAACAGGAAGTGTTCAGCCACATGTGAAACGTCAACCACGACCTGCAACAAACGATGATGCCCAAGTAGGTGTTTTAGCTGCTGTCGCGGCTAATCTGCACATCAGTAGCAGACAAGTTGCGCGAGAATCGGGAATCTGAAAAACGTCGGTGTTGAGAATGCTACATCAACATCGATTGCACCCGTACCATATTTCTATGCACCAGGAATTGCATGGCGACGACTTTGAACGTCGTGTACAGTTCTGCCACTGGGCACAAGAGAAATTACGGAACGATGACAGATTTCTCGCACGCGTTCTATTTACCGACGAAGCGTCACTCACCAACAGTGGTAACGTAAACCGGCATAATATGCACTACTGGGCAACGGAAAATCCACGATGGCTGCGACAAGTGGAACATCAGCGACCTTGGCGGGTTGATGTATGATTAGGCATTATGGGAGGAAGCATAATTGGCCCCCATTTTATTGAAGGCTATCTAAATGGTGCATCGTATGCTGATTTCCTAAGTATGTTCTACCTATGTTACTACAAGATGTTTCACTGCATGACAGTATGGCGATGTACTTCCAACATGATGGATGTCCGGCACATAGCTCGCGTGCGGTTGAAGCGGTATTGAATAGCATTTTTCATGATAGGTGGATTGGTCGTCGAAGCACCATACCGTGGCCCGCAAGTTCACCGGATCTGACGTCCCCGGATTTCTTTCTGTGGGGAAAGTTGAAGGGTATTTGCTATCGTGATCCACCGAAAACCCCTGACAACCAACACGCGTCAGCGCATTGTTAATGCACGTGGGAACATTACGGAAGGCGAGCTACTCGCTGTTGGGAGGAATGTCGTTACAGGTATTGCCAAATGCACTGAGGTTGACGGACGTCATTTTGAGCATTTATTGCATTCATGTGGTATTTACAAGTTCACAAAGGTACATGTTTCGCTTTGGAACAACCGAAATAAAATGTTCAGACGTACCTACGTTCTGTATTTTAATTTAAAAATTCTACTTGTTACAACAGTTTGTGTGTGTGTGTGTGTGTGTGTTTGAGAGAGAGAGACAGAGAGAGAGAGAGAGAGAGAGAGAGAGAGAGAGAGAGAGAGAGAGAGAGAGAGGTACGAGGGTGGTCTAAAAAGTTCTCTGAATCATCATGAGAGGTCAGCGTTAGCGCAACGAGTTGTTCACGTGATATTCATTGCACTGAAATGAAATGATCGTATGACATTGTTGGCCGGGAGACCCCTTTCGGGGGAGTTCGGCCGCCGTATTGCAAGTCCTCTTTAGTTGACGCCACATCGGCGACTTGCGGATCAATGATGATGAAAGACACACAACACCCAGTCCCCTGCCGGAAATCGAACCCGGGCCCCCTGCGTGGTAGGCAGTTACGCTACCGCACCCCACGGAGGCGGTCATTAATTGGGGTGTTGCCTGTAAACACGTGCCACGTCAGTGCTCTTGGAAGGGAGCTGTGGCGGTGACGTGGCTCTGTTGTGTCCGCGTAGTGATTTGCGAACATGGAAAAAATAAAGATTAAGTACTTCGTAAGCAAAAGTATGAAAGCAATGATTCGTGCAGATTCCCAGAATACACTAGCGGACTCTGCTCCTTCATATTCAACGGTTGCCAAGTGGACAAATGAATTTAATTTTGTTCGGGAGAGCTTATATGATGAGCCACGCAATGGTCAGCCAAGATGTGTCACTACTCCAGAAATCATTGCAAAAGTGCACAAAATGGTCAGAGAGGATAGTCGTCTTAAAGTGCGTTTAATTGCTCACGCTTGCCAGATGTCATAAGAAAGCCTACATCACATTTTAACTGAAGGAGTAGAAATGAAAAAAAATATCTGCAAGATGGGTGCCGCGACTCTTGACGCTCGATCATAAACGCAGGAGATGTAACAACCATTTTAGGAGAAACGAACAAGATTTTTTGCGCCGGTTTGTGGCCACCTTTAAAACTTGAGGAAGCCGGGGTAGCCGAGCAGTTCTAGGCGCTACAGTTTGCAAACGGGTGACCGCTACGGTCGCATGTTCGTATCCTGTCTCGGGTAGGGATGTGAGTGATGTCCTTAGGTTAGTTAGGTAAAGCAGTTCTAAGTTCTAGGGGACTGATGACCTCAGAAGTTAAGTCCCATAGTGCTCAGAGCCATTTGAATCATTTTTGAAACTTGGGTGCACTACTATACTGCAGATACAAAATAACAATCCAGCGAGGTGGCGTACTGGTTAGCACACTGGACTCGCATTCGGGAGTGCGACGGTTCAGACCCGTGTCCGGCCATCCTGATTTAGGTTTTCAGTGATTTCCCTGAATCCTTGAAAGGGCAAGGTCGACTTCCTTCCCCGTCCTTCCCTAATCCGATGAGACCTCGCTGTTTGGTCTCTTCCCCCAACAAAACAACCGTCTAAGCAGAGGAAACATGTTGAATCTCCGCCACCAAAGAAAGCAAAGACGATTCCTTTGGCGGGAAAGGACATGGGATCAGTGTTGTGGGATGCGGAGGGGAGTTTGTTTGTAGATTATCTCCCCACTGTGTAAACAATTACTGGAAAATAGTATGCTGATCTCCTGGACAAATTGCAACCAAAGATACGCGAAAAAAAGCCCTGGTTTAGCAAGGAAGAAAGTCATCTTCCATCAAGGCAATGCGCGCCCGCACACATGTGACGCCGCAATGGCAAAATTACACTGACTAAGGTATGAATTGTCGCCACATTCGTCTTATTCAACAGATATGGCTCCGTCAGTCTTCCATCTCTTCCCCAAACTGAAAATTTTTCTTGGTGGACGAAAGTTCACTTCAAACGAATAGGTGTTAGCCAGAGTTGACAACTATTTTGCAGGCCTGGAGGAAACTCATTTTCGAGATGGGATCAAGGCACTGGAACATCGTTGGACCTAGTGCATCAATCTGCAAGGGGACGACATTGAAAAATAAAAATAGATTCAGTGATGTTAGTACTTCTTTTCTATTCTGTTCTGAGAACTTTTTCAAACCACCCTCGTACTAAGAGACAGCGAAGAGGGATAACTATAACACTTTCTTCTATATTTTATTTTTCTCGAAATTTTCGGTAAATGGTTGAAGTTATTCTTTTGAAATTGCAGTACAACATTGTTAGCATAGTCCTTATCGCCGAGCGTGAAAGTGCATCGTTTTCCTTTCAATTCTTATTGTAAGGGGGATAAACAGGCTGCTACATTATTGATGTACAGAATATCTAATAATGAATCAGTACTTAAATATACAGCTGTAAAACAGGGATTACATTTACAGTGTGCAGCCTGAAAGTTCTCTTTAAATAATAAAAATATGACTGACGTACTATTTTCTGAATAAGAGAGCTGTGGAGAAGAAAAAAATGAATCGTAATAGAAAACTGAACTGTCTTATAGAGAAGGCAAGCCTTTAAAAAGAATAATCTGACTGCAAAACTTCTAAACTGTATAAACTGCGTAAATAATGAACTTTGACATAAAAGCTACGATAATTAATTTTGCAAAACTTATCGCAGATCCCAGAACTAAAACTGATACACAACACATAAAAAAATCTGTCTCTGAATGACCTAAGTTGAACCTGTTTTCATTTAAAAAAAACATGAAAATATATAGTCTTTACCTCTGTTCTGTGCAAATCTGGATAACGCGTTGCTGTACTGATTTGCCTTACGCCCGCTGTACTAAAGCTACAAATTACTATGTCCACATAGATACACTCTGTTAGTTGCAAATCGAAGTATTTTCGGAACGCACTTGGTACCTATTGTGCTTTTGAAGAAACCGTGATCACTTAAAAATTGAAAGAGAAAGGTACTAGGTGAAAAATGGCGCTGCAGTAATAAGAGTCACTTCAAAAAACTTATAATTCCTCATCACGTAAATAAAGGATTCCATTACGCTTCTTCTTTCTCAGATCACTTCCCATTATAATCACCTTTATTAAACACATCGATAAATTTGAAACATAACAGCTGCTTCCTCACATCAACACAGCTAACCACTATGTTTCTGTGCCTACGCCCACACCAAAGATGATAAACTAACCGTGCGACACAGCTTACAACATCGCTGCTCGCTCACGTGTAACAGCTAGAGAGCAAAGATATGACATTATTGTACAATCGATTAATACTCAAATGACACCTACAGGCCGATACTTTCATAGGCCAATACGTCGATACATTTTTCGTCGATATTTCGGTAATTTTTCTGTCATATCGACTGCCGACAATGATATATTTTAAAATACCTGAACATCGGATTCCCGATATTTTTAAAAATATCAACAGTCCTATAACGAACAAAATGGTTTAAATGGCTCTGAGCGCTATGGGACTTAACGTCTGTGGTCATCAGTCCACTAGAACTTAGAACTACTTAAACCTAACTAACCTAATGACATCACACACATCCATGCCCGAGGCAGCATTCGAACCTGCGACGTGGCGGTCGCGGGGTTCCAGACTGAAGTGCCTATAACGAACAACCTGAGTCCGAGAGCACATGTCTAGCACTTCTTTGCGGAGCAATAGCAAACGGGATTCTAAGTTGGCCCTATCTAAGAGAGAAAAACAGGGGGAAACTCACCATCAGATTTTAGCGTGACAGTTAACCTCTGGAACGCAGTACACCAATGATCTCCACGTGGTACAAATCAGACGTGTCCTTCGTAGGTTGCAATTGCGGAAGATATCGAGCTTGAAGGCACGTAGGTGGTCCGCAGTAATGAATTCCACAGTTAACGTGGTGCCTTCGATCACTACGACAGATTCCGTGGAAGCCCAGCTCAACGTACCTCGTAGCACGCATCGATCTACGTATGTGACGCGATGCGTGTTTTCGAGCACCCGTTTCCCACCATGACGGTGGATCCGCATATGAAAGTCAACATGGTGCAACCACAAACATAAATCATCTGGCCAGGTAACAGGTTCCCATTGATCCGAGATCCAATCTCGACAGCCCCGTGGCGACTGCAATCTTAGGTATCCTCGAAGTAGTGAAGCGAAATTCCTACACTTAATAAAAGCAAGTCTGCTAGTCCAGACTGTAAACCAATTAGGGTCCTTTCAGAGTTTGCTGATACAATAGCTCCATACCTAACAATCATATACAACCGTCCGCTCTACGAAAGATCCGTATCTAAACACTGGAAAATTGCACAGGTTACACCAATATTCAAGAAAGGTAGTAGGAGTAATCCACTAAATTAGAGGCCCATATCGTCAACGTCGATGTTCAGCAGGATTTTCGAACATGTATTGTGTTCAAACATTATGAATTACCTAAAAAGAAAACCGTCTATTGACGTTCATGGATTTAGAAAACACCGTTTGTGTCAAACACAACTAGCTCTTTAATGACATGAAGTGTTGAGTGCTATTGACAAGGGATTTCAAATTGATTCTGTATTTCCAGAATCCTTTTGACACGGTACCATAATAGCGGTTTGTAGTGAAATTGCGTGCTTGAGGAATATCGTGTCAGTGCTGTAACTGTATTCGTGATTTCCTGTCAGAGAGGTCACAGTTCGTAATAATTGACGGAGACTCATCGAGTGAAACAGAAGTGATTTCTGGCGTTCCCCAAGGTAGTGTTACAGGACCTTTGCTCTTCCTTATCTATATAAACCATCTGGGAGACAATCTGAGCAGCCGTTTTAGGTTGTTTGGAGATGACGCTGTCGTTTATCGTCCAATATAGTCATCAGAAGATCAAAACAAACTGCAAAACGATTTACAAAAGGTATTTGGATTGTGCGAAAATTGACAATTGACCCTAAATAACGAAAAGCGTGATGTCATTCACATGACTGCTAAAAGGAATCCGTTAAAACTCGGATACAAGATAAATCAGTCAATTCATAGGTCCGTAAATTCATCTAAATACCTACAATACAATTACGAGTAACATAAATTAAAAGGGACACATATGCCATATACCATTTATAGCATACAGCAAACCAGTGCTTAACAGCATTGGTTAAAAACAGCCTTGGTTGCAATTTTAGACTATTATTTTTCAATGGCGCGTTTCGCCTTATTTAGGCATCTTCAGGTTATCCACATAGAAAACAGGGAACAAATATATGTATTTAAGAATAGCGATCTCGTTGTGCATACTTGGATAACCTAAAAGCGTGTATAAACAGATCAAATACTGAAAGAGCAAATACCTTAATTTGGTATTTCTTATAAGAATCCTTTAGTCAGTGTAGCCGAAGGGCATCGTCGAATACATCAGGCCAACATCGCCTTCGTTAGTTTTTACTGAGTTTAACGAAGGCGATGTTGGCCTGATATATTAGACGATGCCCTTCGGCTACACTGACTAAAGGATTCTTATAAGAAATACCAAATTAAGGTATTTGCTCTTTCAGTATCTGATCTGTTTATACTTGCTTTTAGGTTATCCAAGTCTGGACAACGCGATCGCGTTCCCTGTTTTCTATATGGATACTGAAAATACCTAAATAAGGCGAAACGCGTTGTTGGAAGATAAAAAAACTAAAATTGCAACCAAGGCTGTTTTTAACCAACACGTAGGAAATGTTGTGGGGAAGACTAACCAGAGATTGCGTTTTATTGGCAGAACATCTAGAAAATGTAACCGATTTGCTATAGAGGCTGCCTACACTACGCTTGGCTGCCTTCTTTTAGTCGGTAGCTCGTGCTGTAGTGGCTACCGTTGCTGCCTCTAGATCACGGGGTCCCGTGTTCCGTTTTGCGGCCGGGTCGGGGATTTTCTCCGTTCGGGGACTGGCTGTTTGTGTTGTCCACATCATTTCATCATCATTTGTGAAAGAGGCGAATCTGGACTGTGTACAGATCAGGAATTAGCACGACAGCTGATAACTGCGCTATTGCGAGCCCCACAAACCAAACATCATCATCTGTCCTGTTTTGTAATACTGTTGCGCGATGTGGGACCCTTACCAGATAGGATTAACGGAGTACACCGACAAGGTTACAAGAAGAGCAGCACGTTTTGTATTCTCGCGAAATATGGGAGAGAGTGTGTAATGCATCATCCTTCTCTAACATTACCTTTTTTTTTATATAGAGATAACCCATACCATGTATAATTCTAAATCTCGCATGGGTTAAAATTACCACAACTGTTTCATTAAAAGAACTCATATGATTTCGTATAGTGTGTATTATATTTCAGGCTAAAATGTATAAAAAAGAAATTAATGGGTTACAATCGATATGTACTAAGAGTTAAAATTACTCTTTTTTTAAGAATGAAATTACGAAATTTGTGACGAATTTAAAATTGATATTTTTAATTGCACAATCCAACACTAATTATTACGTTCATTTCTGGATTAATTTATATATGGGCTACTCGAAAAGTAAGGAACGATAGGTCGCGAAATGGAAACCACAGTGAAAATCAAAACTGTTTTATTTGCAACGGTTAGCTACACCTTGCAGCTACTTCTCTACGCAGTCGCCGCTCAGACTGAGGCATCTGTCGTAGCGTTGTATCAACTTTTCAATTCCCTAGTTATAGAAGACAGCCGCCAATGCTTTTCGACAATTTTCTACTCTGGACTGCAGCTCGTTGTCTCTGTCAAAATATTGTTTTTACAGCCAGCGGTTCATTTGAGCAGAGGTGTACCTCAGGGGTAGCCAATTACGGGGTATATCGTGGGCGATAAAGCACTTCCCGCCGAAAACGCTGCAGGAGCATCTTAATCGCCCATGCAGAGTGCGCTCGAGAATTGTCGTGATGAACGAACTGCATGACAGTTATGTTATGTGGGCTGCATAGATTCAGGTGAAATATCTCGCCAGGTGCTCATAAGAGGTGGGAGATGCTAATTTCTAGTCGTCTGCACGTTCTAACTGTGAGCTCAGAATTGAGAAGAGGGGCATGATGCGATCGATTGGTGAACTAGACACGGTGCCCAACGCATCTGTGCAGAGCTTCGTCAGATTTTCACTGTATTTTCCATTTCGCGACCGATCATTCCTTACTTTCCAAATAACCCTCGTACAATAATGCTATATTTGATCGATTCAAAATAGTTCAAATGGCTCTGAGCACTATGGGACTTAACATCTGAGGTCATCAATTCCCTAGAACTTAGAACTACTTAAACCTAACTAACCTAAAGACACCACACGCATACATGCCCGAGGCAGAATTCGGACCTGCGACCGAAGCAGTCGCGCGATTCCTGACTGAACGCCTAGAACCGCTGGACCACCGCGGCCGGCCATTTGATCGATCTTTTGTTTTGTAAACTCTTTTGCTTTGTAAACTGTTAGGAATAATGTGACTACCACAGAATGTAAATAATGCTGGGTATGCCTCTGATGGAAACGTACATACAAACATTATGAGGGCTCAGAAAACAGTAAGACTCTTCCGCACAGTGAAAGCAGGATTATGTTGAACTATATTTTCAAATATTTACCAAAAATTGTGAAAAAAATAAAACAAAAGCAATAGCACTCGACACTGACATTTTGACAATGATATAGTTATCCAGATGTAAACCATGAAATTCCAGTTTGATTGCTTGATTACGTTACAAGTACATTATGGAAACAATGGTAATTAAAAATTCAGATTCTTATAAAATGTATTTCGATGCGCATTTTCAGACAAAAATTGCACAGAATATCTAGCGTTATGTTGTACATAATACTCTACAGTTTTACGATTTTAGCTGTAATATTTTCGTATATACAGGGTGTTACAAAAAAGTACGGCCAAACTTTCAGGCAAAAATTCCTCACACACAAACAAAGAAAATATGTTATGTGGACATGTGTCCGGAAACGCTTACTTTCCATGTTAGAGCTCATTTTATTACTTCTCTTCAAATCATATTAATCATGGAATGGAAACACACAGCAACAGAACGTACCAGCGTGTCTTCAAACACTTTGTTACAGGAAATGTTCAAAATGTCCTCCGTTAGCGAGGATACATGCATCCAGCCTCAGTCGCATGGAATCCCTGATGCGCTGATGCAGCCCTGGAGAATGGCGTATTGTATCACAGCCGTCCAGAATACGAGCACGAAGAGTTTCTACATTTGGTACCGGGGTTGCGTAGACAAGAGCTTCCAAATGCCCCTATAAATGAAAGTCAAGAGGGTTGAGGCCAGGAGAGCGTGGATGCCACGGAATTGGTCCGCCCCTACCAATCCATCGGTCAACAAATATGTTTTTGAGAAGCGTACGGACACTTCGACTGAAATGTGCAGGAGCTCCATCGTGCATGAACCACTTGTGTCGTACTTGTAAAGGTGCTCCATTGAGCGTAGGTGGAAGAAACTAAAATTAGCTCTAGCATGGAAATTAAGCGTTTCCGGACACATGTCCACATAACATCTTTTCTTTATTCGTGTGTGAGCAATGTTTCCTGGAAGTTTGGCCGTACCTTTTTGTAACACCCGTATATACACTCCTGGAAATTGAAATAAGAACACCGTGAATTCATTGTCCCAGGAAGGGGAAACTTTATTGACACATTCCTGGGGTCAGATACATCACATGGTCACACTGACAGAACCACAGGCACATAGACACAGGCAACAGAGCATGCACAATGTCGGCACTAGCACAGTGTATATCCACCTTTCGCAGCAATGCAGGCTGCTACTCTCCCATGGAGACGATCGTAGAGATGCTGGATTTAGTCCTGTGGAACGGCTTGCCATGCCATTTCCACCTGGCGCCTCAGTTGGACCAGCGTTCGTGCTGGACGTGCAGACCGCGTGAGACGACGCTTCATCCAGTCCCAAACATGCTCAATGGGGGACAGATCCGGAGATCTTGCTGGCCGGGGTAGTTGACTTACACCTTCTAGAGCACGTTGGGTGGCACGGATACATGCGGACGTGCATTGTCCTGTTGGAACAGCAAGTTCCCTTGCCGGTCTAGGAATGGTAGAACGATGGGTTCGGTGACGGTTTGGATGTACCGTGCACTATTCAGTGTCCCCTCGACGATCACCAGAGGTGTACGGCCAGTGTAGGAGATCGCTCCCTACAACATGATGCCGGGTGTTGGCCCTGTGTGCCTCGGTCGTATGCAGTCCTGATTGTGGCGCTCACCTGCACTGCGCCAAACGCTCATACGACCATCATTGGCACCAAGGCAGAAGCGACTCTCATCGCTGAAGACGACATGTCTCCATTCGTCCCTCCATTCACGCCTGTCGCGACACCACTGGAGGCGGGCTGCACGATGTTGGGGCGTGAGCGGAAGACGGCCTAACGGTGTGCGGGACAGTAGCCCAGCTTCATGGAGACGGTTGCGAATAGTCCTCGCCGATACCCCAGGAGTAACAGTGTCCCTAATTTGCTGGGAAGTGGCGGCGCGGTCCCCTACGGCACTGCGTAGGATCCTACGGTCTTGGCGTGCATCCGTGCGTCGCTGCGGTCCGGTCACAGGTCGACGGGCACGTGCACCTTCCGCCGACCACTGGCGACAACATCGATGTACTGTGGAGACCTCACGCCCCACGTGTTGAGCAATTTGGCGGTACGTCCACCCGGCCTCCCGCATGCCCACTATACGCCCTCGCTCAAAGTCCGTCAACTGCACATACGGTTCACGTCCACGCTGTCGCGGCATGCTACCAGCGTTAAAGACTGCGATGGAGCTCCGTATGCCACGGCAAACTGGCTGACACTGACGGCGGCGGTGCACAAATGCTTCGCAGCTAGCGCCATTCGACGGCCAACAACGCGGTTCCTGGTGTGTCCGCTGTGCCGTGCGTGTGATCATTGCTTGTACAGCTCTCTCGCAGTGTCCGGAGCAAGTTTGGTGGGTCTGACACACCGGTGTCAATGTGTTCTTTTTTCCATTTCTAGGAGTATACGTTCAAGTACGAGAATGCATTTTTGCCCTACGGCTATCCTTAACTTTCAGACAGTATATGTCTCTCTTGCGACCCTGAGGTGATTAAAAATGGATTAGAATATGTCTACGTAACCCTATGACGCACTGTATACGTTGTTGGAATTATGATTGACTTTTTATGAACCCATTACTACGTAACTGCATGCGCTGCAGCAGTAAGGACAAGACGCACAGTAGGAAAAGCACCCGAGGCGCTAAGTAAAAGGAAGGTCGTCAAATAGTGCAAGAAACCAGCTCCTGTTGACAGCACTGCGCGCAGTAACTCGATTGCGCAACACAGACTACAGCTCGAGGCGGGCAGAGTCGGACTCGACGATTAACTGCAGGTGGGAAGACGCCGAGCTGCTACTACGTCGGCACGGCGGCGTCGGCGTTGGCTGGCCTGCCTTATCTGCACAGTGAGTAACTGGAGGGAGCTTCGCGGAGCTCCGCGCTATGCAAATGAGAGCTGCCTGCTCTGGTCGCCAGATAACGGGCATCCACCGGTAACACCTGCGGTTCTTAACCCTCCGACTGAGCGACAACCGCCTACATCTTACAGGCGTTCACGGCGGGATTCGCGGTCTACAAGTTGTTGGGTATGCATCTACATCTGCATATACAGGGTGTTACAAAAAGGTACGGCCAAACTTAGAGGAAACATTCCTCACACACAAATAAAGTTTCCGAGTTTGGCAAAGGTCGGATTGTAGCCTATCGCGATGGCGGTTTATCGTATCGCGACATGTCTGCTCGCGTTGGTTGAGATCCAATGACTGTTAGCAGAATATTGAATCGGTGGGTTCAGGAGGGTAATACGGAACGCCGTGCTGGATCCCAACGGCCTCGTATCACTAGCAGTCGAGATGACAGGCATCTTATCCGCATGGCTGTAACGGATCGTGCTGCTACGTCTCGATCCCTGAATCAACAGATGGGGACGTTTGCAAGGAAACAACCGTCTGCGCGAACAGTTCGACGACGTTTGCAGCAGCACAGACTATCAGCTCGAAGACCATGGCTGCGGTTACCCTTGACGCTGCATCACAGACAGGAGCGCCTGCGATGATGTACTCAACGACGAATCTGGGTGCACGAATGGCCAAAGTTTTTCGGATGAATCCAGGTTCTGTTTACAGCATCATGACGGTCGCATCCGTGTTTGGTGGCATCGCAGTGAACGCACATTGGAAGCGTGTATTCGTCATCGCCATACTGGCGTATCACCCGGCGTGATGGTATGGGATGCCGTTGCTTACACGTCTCGGTCACCTTTTGTTCGCACTGACGGCACTTTGAACAGTGGACGTTACATTTCAGATGTGTTACGACCCGTGGCTCTACCCTTCGAAAATGGTTCGAATGGCTCTAAGCACTATGGGGCTTAACATCTGAGGTCATCAGTCCCCTAGAACTTAGAACTACTTAAACCTAACTAACCTAAGGACATCACACACATCCATGCCCGAGGCAGGATTCGAACCTGCGACCGTAGCAGCAGCGCGGTTCCGGACTGAAGCGCCTACAGCCGCACGGCCACAACTGCCAGCCTCTTGCAACCATTTTCGGCGCTTCAGGGCGCCATCTTCAGGCTGAAGTTGATGCAGATTGGGTTCACACGATCCCTATACAGGATGATTCACGAAGATACGCAATCATTTTAAAAATTCCCTATTAACTTAGGTCCTCAAATGTTCGGAGTTATGGCTAGTAAAAGAGTTTGCCTAAAATTTAGCAACTTCGCTAAAATGAAGCCATCGTAGAATTGTACGAGGTGAAAATAAAGCACAATTTCCATTTATTTTGTTGTTATTGGTCTGCTGAATTTAATAAAAGATATCCCAGACGTGTATCTGCAGACGTTTTCCAGGATATACAGTGATGCAAAGATTATTATACAAGTAAATTTGTTTACTTTCCATGAAGAATGTAAGGACGTTTATGTCACTGCTGCCTCATTCGTTTCCTAACCTTGAAACGAGTTAGTTTTCTGTATTGTTCAGTGAAAGAGCATAATAAGAACAGCGTAATTAAGTGAAACCATTACTACACATTTAAATGAAAATTTTGCCAGTCTCAGTGACCGAGTGGTTCTAGGCTCTTCAGTCTGGAACCGCGCGACCGCTACGGTCGCAGGTTCGAATCCTGCTTCGGGCATGGATGTTTGTGCTGTCCTTAGGTTAGTGAGGTTTAAGTAATTCTAAGTTCTAGGGGACTCATGACCGCAGATGTTAAGTCACACAGTGGAGACATTTCTGAACATTTGTTGTGACTGTATTCTGAAATTGTATGTACACTGTACAACTTCCTTGACACTGAACTTTGTTTTTCCCGGTTTAACATGAATTCACGTGTGCCATGGTATTAATAAAAGGAGATTATCTATATTATTACCACCAGTTTTGCAGTTTTTTTCTCTACAAATTCTTCACAATTCTCCGCAAATTAAAAAGCAAATTGGGTTAAGTAGATAATAAATTATAAATTATACGAAATTATTGCTTTGCTTCTCTGGATGTTCTGGAAACCTACAGCAGATACACGTCTGGGACACTTTTTATTGGATTCACCACATCAGTAATAACAAAATAAATGGAAATCGTGCTATATTTTAATGTCGTACTGTTTTATGTTACCGAAGTTGCTAAATTTCAGGCAAAATCTTTTATTAGCAGTAACTCCGAGACTAAACATTTGCGGAATATGTTCATATGAACTTTTTTCTTTAGTTTTACTTGTAGAATAACATATTAAATTGATAATCCATTATGTAAATACCTCCAAGAGTCCCTACCGTAAATTAGAAATATGCAAACTCAAATGCGATACATGGCAAAAATTCTGCATTGGACAGACAGGCATAAGTTTTGAAATTAGATACAAAGAACACATTGATGCTTTAAGACTTGGTAAGTTGAACAAATCTGCATTTGCAGCCCATATTGCTGAAGAAAATCATTCAGTGCGAAACGTTGAGAACAACTTAAGAAGTTTACATCTAGCAGAAGAAGTAGCCACTATGAATATATTACAAGAAATATAAACACACAAACTCAAAAACAGCACCCCAGACTATATACTTAATGAAAAGAGTTAGCTAATACCCCTTTCCAGAAAAATTACCAAAAATTATTTTCCAACCTCCAAAGCAAATAATATTAGTACCCCTATCTGCAGATCAAGTAGCAAATTTATATGTTACTATAATTATCATGATGCTAAATGTAATTAAATAAGATACTATTTTACTTATACAGTACTAAAAAAAGATTTAAAAAATAAAAAGACTTTATAATTAATGTAACAGTAACAACTCAAAAAATCAATGTCTCTGTACTAGTGTAAAAGGCATTTCAGTTGCGTAAGTGAATATTTGATCCTTTCCAAACATAGGACATCTTCAAATGTCACGATATATTATAGCATATTTGATGCTCATATGTTTGTAAGCCATCTATATGTATCAAAACATGTGGTGCGTGGTAGAAATCTTCTCAGTGTCCATTCTAAAGTATTCAGTGAGAAAAATTTACGTGTGCAACAATAAGAATGCAGTGGGAAAGTATTTACCTCTGTTGGACGAATGTTTTGAAAACAAACACTCCAAACCGACATTTCACGTTAGTCACATGCAACGAAAATCTGTAACGCAACCATCTGTGTATGGCGTGCTTATAATTATCTATTATTTATGTTTTAGGACAATTAATCTGTACAAAACACACGAGATGTCATTAGGAAAGCATGTAACCCGTCTGAAGATGAATCACAACGATTCGAAACCGGTAACGGTGCCCTTTGAATAAAGGAACTGAAAGTAAATTTGTGGCTGGTTGGTGTCCCAACACCATCTTCAAATAACAGCCACGGTATCCATCACGTCATCATATGACAAAATTACATATTAAAATAGTTGCATATCTGCGTGAATCAACGTGTATAGGGACCGTGCGAGCCCATTCTGCATCAACTGCAGCCTGAAGATGGCGGACTGAAGCGCCGAAACTGGTTGCAACAAAATAAATAAAATCATAAGAACGCTTGTAGGTGTATATTCTCTCACAATAGTAAACGGCCATCGTCCCACAGAGCTCGTGTCATACGATGAACATACGGATACATCAGCACACGACGTATTGTCTGAAAGGTAACTAACGCTCAGGGGAACGTTACAGCGTGTATTTCAAGCAACTCTGGTTCGCATTTTCACGGTAGCGATACTAACGGCACTTGTATGCAGCTACAGCGGAATGCGTATCACCTTCCAGGTGTAGAAATACACCTACGACCCTTGGTTTACGTCGTACATCTCATACCTGGTGCTCCGATGTTTTCTCCCAGTCAGTGTGTAAGACGTGTATGTTTCTATTGTCTATTGTGAAACCACAATTTATGAAAGATGTTTATATTTTATTAATAGGATTAAGTAGGAATAATTAATATGGGTAATGTTGGAAAGAACTTAGGAGGGTACGCGATTAGAACGGTAAGAATTGTCTGCAGAATTGTTGGCAGGAGAGACCGCACATTGCCGTAATTTTAAAAAGGGCGGGAGAGACCGCGTATTGATACATTTTAAGAGAAGAGCGGGAAAGACAGCGCACTGATACATTTTGTAATGGCAGCAGGGATTGTCTGCACCAGGAAGCATTGTTGGCGGGAGAGAACGCACTTTAGCGTTCGCAGGAAGTCAGTAGTAAGCGAGATGTGAAGCGAGTCGGTAGCAGGACTGAAGCGAGAGGTTGAGAGGAGCGGTGTGCCTGCCAGCCACCAGCTATGATTTACAAGAGATTATAGACGGATGTACAGAGACATCAGCTAACTATTATCGTAAGAGGAACTAATATTAATTAATTATGTTTTTGAGAAACTCAAGACTACTGAAGGTATGTTTACGCAATGCTAGCTGTACGATTATTGTAAAAAGTAAGTCCCATTTGAACGTTTGCAAAATGATTTCATTCAGAATATAATTAATTTTTGCCAGAAATACTGCATTACTGATTATAATGCATCTCAAAAACCATCATCGTAAAACTTTACAAAAATGTATTGTTGTCAAGAAAAAGTTTAACTATGAATTACGTAAATTCAGTCAGATTAATTAAAGAATAACGTCAGCTTTGCTATTAAAGAATAACGTGAGCTTTGGCAATAAATACAGCCACTTATTATGGCAGTCCACCAGCAACTAATATAGTAAAACAGAGACACATTCTATGTCCGTCGAAATAATCAGCAAATCACTTTTAATAAGCAATAAGCAGCATTTAAATTTCTATGCGAAGATTGCACTTATTATTATTGACAAAGAGAATTAATTTCAAAGGGAAGATTTCATTTGTCATTATTAAACAAGAGACAGTAATCCTAAGGGAAGGGTTCAAATGGGTCTGAGCACTATGGGACTCCTGAGGTCATTAGACCCCTAGAACTTAGAACTAGTTAAACGTAACCAACCTAAGGACATTACACACATCCATGCCCGAGGCAGGATTCGAACCTGCGACCGTAGCGGTCTCGCGGTTCCAGAGTGCAGTGCCTAGAACCGCACGGCCACTTCGGCCGGCATCCTAAGGGAAGGTTTCATAGGTTATTATAGATGGGAAGGTTGCGTAACAAAAGAGATATAGAGGAGCCCGCAGCTCGTGGTAGCGTTCTCGCTTCCCGCGCCCGGGTTCCCGGGTTCGATTCCCGGCGGGATCATGGATTTTCTCTACCTCGTGGTGACTGGGTGTTCTGTGATGTCCTTAGGTTAGTTAGGTTTAAGTAGATCTAAGCTCTAGGGGACTGATGACCATAGATGTTAAGTCCCATAGTGCTCAGAGCCATTTGAACCATTTACATATAGAGGAGACGGGAAGGTTTCAAGTGTATGCTACACAAGAACTCAGGAGGGTACGCGATTAGAACGGTAAGAATCGTTAACATGTGGTATAGTGGAAGTAAGCTCTGCCATGCACTTGGGCATGATTTGCAACAGATAGATGTGGGTCTAGAGGCTCTGAACATGTGGTGTATGATTTCGTATATCTGTACGAAGAAGATATCGGGCCGGCCGCGGTGACCGAGCGGTTCTAGGCGCTTCAGTCGGGAACCGCACTCTTGCTACGGTCGCAGGTTCGAATCCTGCCTTGAGCATGGATGTGTTAGTTAGGTTTAAGTAGCTCCAACTTCTAGGAGACTGATGGCCTCACAGGTTAAGTCTCATAGTGCTCACAGCCATTTGAACCATTTGAAGATGTGGGCTTTGTAAATGGATGAGTTTCGCGCACTGTATCCCATTGAAGAACAATGTCTTAAGCTGCAGTGGGGTTTGCTAAGTACCGCAGAGCCACAGCTGACTGCGAACGGCTGCGGGTGTTTTCGCAAGGAGCGCCAGCTGTTTGTCGGAACAGGGCCAGCGGTTTCTGGCAGTGTGCCGGTGTACGACGCAGGCGCTTTGTGGCTCGCTAACGTATAATGTAACGCAACATGACTTGGAACGGCGGTGCCGGCGGCTGTGACAAGAATCCACATGACCGCGCAATGTAAATACCTGGTGAGTCAGCTAAAAACCAGCACTACGAATGTTTCCAGAACGAGGCGTGGAACTCTCTCGGTGTTTGTTGAGACTAGAAAGAAACACATCCGTTCTAGTAGCTACAGGCTGTCACTATTCCTACCACACGCTTCTGTGGATTGTTGACGCATCTTAGCCGATGTCGTAGCCTGCATTTATCGCGAATATCTCGCCCGGCGACTGGAGGAAAGATGTCCTCTACATCTACATCTACATCCATACTCCGCAAGCCACCTGACGGTGTGTGGCGGACGGTACCTTGAGTACCTCTATCGGTTCTCCCCTCTATTCGTCTCGTATTGTTCGTGGAAAGAAGGACTGTCGGTATGCTTCTGTGTGGGATCTGATCTCTCTGATTTTATCGTCATGGTCTCTTCGCGAGATATACGTAGGAGGGAGCAATATACTACTTGACTCCTCGGTGAAGGTATGTTCTCGAAACTTCAACAGAAGCCCGTACCGAGCTACTGAGCGTCTCTCCTGCAGAGTCTTCCACTGGAGTTTATCTATCATCTCCGTAACGCTTTTGCGATTACTAAATGATCCTGTAACGAAGCGCGCTGCTCTCCGTTGGATCTTATCTATCTCTTCTATCAACCCTATCTGGTGCGGATCCCACACTGCTGAGCAACATTCAAGCAGTGGGCGAACAAGCGTACTGTAACCTATTTCCTTTGTTTTCGGATTGCATTTCCTTAGGATTCTTCTAATGAATCTCAATCTGGCATCTGCTTTACCGACGACCAACTTTATATGATCATTCCATTTTAAATCACTCCTAATGCGTACTCCCAGATAATTTATGGAAGTAACTGCTTCCAGTTGCTGACCTGATATTTTGTAGCTAAATGATAAGGGATCTATCTTTCTATGTATTCGCAGCACATTACACTTGTCTACATTGAGATTCAATCGCCATTCCCTGCACCATGCGTCAATTCCCTGCAGATACTCCTGCATTTCAGTACAATTTTCCAATGCCACAACCTCTCTATATACCACAGCATCATCCGCAAAAACCTCAGTGAACTTCCGATGTTATCCACAAGATCACTTACGTATATTGTGGATAGCAACGGTCCTACGACACTCCCCTGCGGCACACCTGAAATCATTCTTACTTCGGAAAACTTCTCACCATTGAGAATCACATGTTGCGTTCTGTTATCTATGAACTCTTCAGTACAATCACACAATTGGTCTGATAGTCCATATGCTCTTACTTTGTTCATTAAACGACTGTGGGGAACTGTATTGAACGCCTTGCGGAAGTCTAGAAACACGGCATCTACCTGGGAACCCGTGTCTATGGCCCTCCGAGTCTCGTGAACGAATAGCGCAAGCTGGGTTTCACACGACCGTCTTTTTCGAAACCTATGTTGATTCCTACAGAGTAGATTTCTAGACTCCAGAAAAGGCATTATACTCGAACATAATACGTGTTCCAAAATTCTACAACTGATCGACGTTAGAGATATAAGTCTATAGTTCTGCACATCTGTTCGACGTCCCTTCTTGAAAACGGGGATGACATGTGCCCTTTTCCAATCCTTTGGAACGCTACGCTCTTCTAGACACCTACGGTACACCGCTGCAAGAAGGGGGGCAAGTTCATTCCCGTACTCTGTGTAAAATCGAACTGGTATCCCATCAGGTCCAGCGGCCTTTCCTGTTTTGAGCGATTTTAATTGTTTCTCTATCCCTCTGTCGTCTATTTCGATATCTACCATTTTGTCATCTGTGCGACAATCTAGAGAAGGAACTACAGTGCAATCTTCTTCTGTGAAAAAGCTTTGAAAAAAGACATTTAGTATTTCGGCCTTTAGTCTGACATCCTCTGTTTCAGTATCATTTTGGTCACAGAGTGTCTGGACATTTTGTTTTGATCCACCTACCGCTTTGACATAAGAGCTAAATGTCTTAGGATTTTCTGCCAAGTCAGTACGTAGAACATGATGATGACGATGATGTTTGGTTTGTGGGGCGCTCAACTGTGCAGATCAATCTCGCCACTTTCACGAATGATGATGAAATGATGAGGGACAATACAAACACCCAGTCATCTCGAGGCAGATGAAAATCCCTGGCCCCGCGGGGAATCGAACCCGGGACCCAGTGCTCGGTGGAAAAAGAGCTGGTGAGTCCTACATACAGGGTGATTTTACGAAGATACGCAAATATCTTATGTTATGTTATTCTACAAGTAAAGCTAAAGAAAAAAGTTTTCTTTAATTTACGTCAATGGTCACAATCTTTTTGTTAACAGATTACCTGTTTCGGTCTGTAATAACCATCATCACATGTGTTACATAAAAACATTGTTTTTTCATAAAAACTTTGTTTTTATGAAACAGATCTGATGATGGTCATTAAAGACCGAAACTGGTAATCTGTTAACAAAAAGTTTGTGACCGTAGAGGTAAATTAAAGGAAACTTATTACATATACGAGTAACTGTTTTTTCGCGACGATGTCGCAGCTTGTAAAGAGAAAAGTTCGTGTAAACATAGGGTCGCAAATATCTAGTTACGAAGTTACGGCTAATAAAAGATTTTGCCTGAAATTCAGCAACTTCGCTACCACGAAGCCGTCGCGAAACTGTACGAGGTTAAAGTAAAGCACGATTTCCATTTATTGTCTTCCTATTGTTCTGGTGAATCTAATAAAATACACTCCTGGAAATGGAAAAAAGAACACATTGACACCGGTGTGTCAGACCCACCATACTTGCTTGGGACACTGCGAGAGGGCTGTACAAGCAATGATCACACGCACGGCACAGCGGACACACCAGGAACCGCGGTGTTGGCCGTCGAATGGCACTAGCTGCGCAGCATTTGTGCACCGCCGCCGTCAGTGTCAGCCAGTTTGCCATGGCATACGGAGCTCCATCGCAGTCTTTAACACTGGTAGCATGCCGCGACAGCGTGGACGTGAACCGTATGTGCAGTTGACGGACTCTGAGCGAGGGCGTATAGTGGGCATGCGGGAGGTCGGGTGGACGTACCGCCGAATTGCTCAACACGTGGGGTGTGAGGTCTCCACAGTACATCGATGTTGTCGCCAGTGGTCGGCGGAAGGTGCACGTGCACGTCGACCTGGGACCGGACCGCAGCGACGCACGGATGCACGCCAAGACCATATGATCCTACGCAGTGCCGTAGGGGACCGCACTGTCACTTCACAGCAAATTAGGGTCACTGTTGCTCCTGGGTTACCGGCGATGACCATTCGCAACCGTCTCCAGGAAGCTGGGCTACGGTCCCGCACACCGTTAGGCCGTCTTCCACTCACGCCCCAACATCGTGGAGCCCGCCTCCAGTGGTGTCGCGACAGGTGTGAATGGAGGGACGAATGGAGACGTGTCGTCTTCACCGATGAGAGTCGCTTCTGCCTTGGTGCCAATGATGGTCGCATGCGTGTTTGGCGCCGTGCAGGTGAGCGCCACAATGAGGACTGCATACGACCGAGGCACACAGGGCCAACACCCGGCATCATGGTGTGGGGAGCGATCTCCTACACTGGCCGTACACCTCTGGTGATCGTCGAGGGGACACTGAATAGTGCATGGTACATCCAAACCTTCATCGAACCCATTTTTATACCATTCCTAGACCGGCAAGGGAACTTGCTGTTCCAACAGGACAATGCACGTCCGCATGTATCCCGTGCCACCCAACGTGCTCTAGAAGGTGTAAGTCAACTACCCTGGCCAGCAAGATCTCCGGATCTGTCCCCCATTGAGCATGTTTGAGACTGGATGAAGCGTCGTCTCACGCGGTCTGCACGAACGCTGGTCCAACTGAGGCGCCAGGTGGAAATGGCATGGCAAGCCGTTCCACAGGACTACATCCAGCATCTCTACGATCGTCTCCATGGGAGAATAACAGCCTGCATTGCTGCGAAAGGTGGATATACACTGTACTAGTGCCGACATTGTGCATACTCTGTTGCCTGTGTCTATGTGCCGGTGGTTCTGCCAGTGTGATCATGTGATGTATCTGACCCCAGGAATGTGTCAATAAAGTTTCCCCTTCCTGTGACAATGAATTCACGGTGTTCTTATTTCAATTTCCAGGAGTGTATGTCCCAGACGTGTATCTGCAGTAGTTTTCCAGGACATCCAGAAAGGCAAAAAAGTAATTTCGGAAAATTTTTAATTTGTTAACTACTTGCCCCAATTTGTTTTTTAAATTACAGACGTAGAATGATGGTCGAAATCGTGTACAGCAAATGAGCCGCGTCACACGTTTCTCTGTTCCACTTTATTTCTGACTTCTGGTCAAATTATTTGACGTAATTATTGTACGAATTTTTCAGACCTTCTTCGATAGTTGAGCTCCTTCGTCATGGGCATACATCCAAATGCCTAGCGGAATCTGCGTTCCTAAAAATGGTTCCAATGGCTCTGAGCACTATGCGACTTAACTTCTGAGGTCATCAGTCGCCTAGAACTTAGAACTAATTAAACCTAACTAACCTAAGGACATCACACACATCCATGCCCGAGGCAGGATTCGAACCTGCGACCGTAGCGGTCGCTCCGCTCCAGACTGTAGCGCCTAGAACCGCACGGCCACTCCGGCCGGCTGCGTTTCTAACAACTGCATAAGGACGCTGACTGACAAAACGTCGCAACAGCAAGACGGAGATGAGCGACATAAACGAAAGTTACAAATCAAAGAAAACAGGCCTCGGTTACTAATTTTTGACGAATTAATCGGGTTTCGACACTGCTAGGAGTGTCTTCCTCAGAATTTAAATCAAAGAATGGTCTATAACATGGTCACCGAATTATGACTGAAAACGTATGATACAAGTTATAACTGCGGAATTAACGTGAAAGACTGGCAGTACTCTCCTGAGGAAGACGCTCCTAGCAGTGTCGAAACCCGGTTAATTCGTTAAAAATTAGTGACCGAGGGCTGTTTTCTTGTAATTGTAACTATTCACGGTCTCTGAACGTGCATTCATGTACAAAATTTTGTAAAGGTGTGATTGGAAAGTTTTAAGAATGGGGTTCAAATGGCTCTAAGCACTATGGGAGTTAACGGCTGAGGTCATCAGTCCTCTAGAACTTAGAACTACTTAAACCTAACTAACCTAAGGACATCACACACATCCATGCCCGAGGCAGTATTCGAACGTGTGACCGTAGCGGTCGCACGGTTCCAGACTGAAGCGCCTAGAACCGCTCGGCCACTCCGGCCGGCTAAGAATGGGGTTGTAATTGCACCATGGTGGTACTTAAATGCTACTGTCATGCATCTCCTTCAAAATTGCCCCCTTTAGACCGAACACACCGACTCCAATGGTGTTTCCACTTTTGGAAACATTCCTGCAATTTTTTTTTTTTTTTACTGAAGTGTGTGAAGGATGCTATCTGTATTTGCCTGGATGACTTCAGTCGAGTCAAACCGCTTCCCTTTCGGTGAAAATTTCAGTTTAGGGAACAGGTAAAAGTCCGCACGGGGCCAAATCAGGGGAATATGACGGTTGTGGAAGCACAGGAATTTTTAACTTGGTCAAAAATTCAACGATGGAGGAGCCACGATGAGTCGGAGCATTGTCGTGGTGAAGCACCCAACTCCTATCTTTTCACAATGCAG
Organism: Schistocerca gregaria; assembly: GCF_023897955.1. Taxonomy (NCBI): domain Eukaryota; kingdom Metazoa; phylum Arthropoda; class Insecta; order Orthoptera; family Acrididae; genus Schistocerca; species Schistocerca gregaria. The sequence goes on from NC_064929.1 coordinate 126,906,204, forward strand.
GCCTTCTCTTCCGCACCTTTTCGCGCAAACGCTCAAGGACACATTTGTTGCATTCCTGGTCAATTTCCTGTCCTCCAGGGGTAAATTCATGATGCACAATACCGGTAGAATCGAAAAAAATCACCAACATTGTCTTCACTTTCGACCGACTTTGCCGCGCATTTTTCGTTCCTAGTGAACCTGGAGTCTTTCACTGTGTACTGGCGACAGCAGGATGCCACAACAGAGAGCGAGGACTAACTAACCTAAGGACATCACATACATCCATGCCCGAGGCAGTATTCGAACGTGTGACCGTAGCGGTCGCACGGTTCCAGACTGAAGCGCCTAGAACCGCTCGGCCACTCCGGCCGGCTAAGAATGGGGTTGTAATTGCACCATGGTGGTACTTAAAAGCTACTGTCATGCATCTCCTTCAAAATTGCCCCCTTTACACCGAACACACCGACTCCAATGGTGTTTCCACTTTTGGAAACATTCCTGCAATTTTTTTTTTACTGAATTGTGTGAAGGATGCTATCTGTATTTGCCTGGATGACTTCAGTCGAGTCAAACCGCTTCCCTTTCGGTGAAAATTTCATTTTAGGAAACAGGTAAAAGTCCGCACGGGGCCAAATCAGGGGAATATGGCGGTTGTGGAAGCACAGGAATTTTTAACTTGGTCAAAAATTCAACGATGGAGAAGCCACGATGAGTCGGAGCATTGTCGTGGTGAAGCACCCAACTCCTGTCTTTTCACAATGCAGGCCTTCTCTTCCGCACCTTTTCGCACAAACGCTCAAGGACACATTTGTAGCATTCCTGGTCAATTTCCTGTCCTCCAGGGGTAAATTCATGATGCACAATACCGGTAGAATCGAAAAAAATCACCAACATTGTCTTCACTTTCGACCGACTTTGCCGCGCATTTTTCGTTCCTAGTGAACCTGGAGTCTTTCACTGTGTACTGGCGACAGCAGGATGCCACAACAGAGAGCGAGGACTAACTAACCTAAGGACATCACATACATCCATGCCCGAGGCAGTATTCGAACGTGTGACCGCAGCGGTCGCACGGTTCCAGACTGAAGCGCCTAGAACCGCTCGGCCACTCCGGCCGGCTAAGAATGGGGTTGTAATTGCACCATGGTGGTACTTAAAAGCTACTGTCATGCATCTCCTTCAAAATTGCCCCCTTTAGACCGAACACACCGACTCCAATGGTGTTTCCACTTTTGGAAACATTCCTGCAATTTTTTTTTTTTTTTTTACTGAAGTGTGTGAAGGATGCTATCTGTATTTGCCTGGAATACTTCAGTCGAGTCAAACCGCTTCCCTTTCGGTGAAAATTTCATTTTAGGAAACAGGTAAAAGTCCGCACGGGGCCAAATCAGGGGAATATGGCGGTTGTGGAAGCACAGGAATTTTTAACTTGGTCAAAAATTCAACGATGGAGGAGCCACGATGAGTCGGAGCATTGTCGTGGTGAAGCACCCAACTCCTGTCTTTTCACAATGCAGGCCTTCTCTTCCGCACCTTTTCGCGCAAACGCTCAAGGACACATTTGTAGCATTCCTGGTTAATTTCCTGTCGTCCAGGGGTAAATTCATGATGCACAATACCGGTAGAATCGAAAAAAATCACCATTGTCTTCACTTTCGACCGACTTTGCCGCGCATTTTTCGTTCCTAGTGAACCTGGAGTCTTTCACTGTGTACTGGCGACAACAGGAAGCCACAACAGAGAGCGAGGACTAACTAACCTAAGGACATCACATACATCCATGCCCGAGGCAGTATTCGAACGTGTCACCGTAGCGGTCGCACGGTTCCAGACTGAAGCGCCTAGAACCGCTCGGCCACTCCGGCCGGCTAAGAATGGGGTTGTAATTGCACCATGGTGGTACTTAAAAGCTACTGTCATGCATCTCCTTCAAAATTGCCCCCTTTAGACCGAACACACCGACTCCAATGGTGTTTCCACTTTTGGAAACATTCCTGCAATTTTTTTTTTTTTTTTTACTGAAGTGTGTGAAGGATGCTATCTGTATTTGCCTGGAATACTTCAGTCGAGTCAAACCGCTTCCCTTTCGGTGAAAATTTCATTTTAGGAAACAGGTAAAAGTCCGCACGGGGCCAAATCAGGGGAATATGGCGGTTGTGGAAGCACAGGAATTTTTAACTTGGTCAAAAATTCAACGATGGAGAAGCCATGATGAGTCGGAGCATTGTCGTGGTGAAGCACCCAACTCCTATCTTTTCACAATGCAGGCCTTCTCTTCCGCACCTTTTCGCGCAAACGCTCAAGGACACATTTGTAGCATTCCTGGTTAATTTCCTGTCGTCCAGGGGTAAATTCATGATGCACAATACCGGTAGAATCGAAAAAAATCACCAACATTGTCTTCACTTTCGACCGACTTTGCCGCGCATTTTTCGTTCCTAGTGAACCTGGAGTCTTTCACTGTGTACTGGCGACAGCAGGATGCCACAACAGAGAGCGAGGACTGAGGTCGGGCGCGCGCGCGCGCGCGCGTGTGTGTATGTGTGTGTGTGTGTGTGTGTGTGGCAAGATACCGACTACTGGCTCCCTCCCAGGGGAGTGGAGCCAGGGAGAAAGCTGAGAGACTCGAGCCTATTGCGGAAGCGTACAGCGTGTGTACGTGAGGCAGGCTTCGTGCCCGTACAAAGCAGAAACAGACGCGCACACCTTGCCGTTGTTTCTGCCTGCTTACTCTACTTAACATCTGAGGTCATCAGTCCCCTAGAACGTAGAACTACCTAAACCTAACTAACCTAAGGACTTCACACACACCCGTGCCAGAGGTAGGATTCGGACCTGCGACCGTAGCAGCAGCGCGGTTCCGGACTGAAGTGTCTAGAACCGCACGGCCACAGAGGACATTAATGTGGAGTGTGCCTACCTTCCGCCTTCACGACGGCTTGAAGTCTGCTAGAGTCACTTCTGAAGAATCGAGAACAGCTGCGAACATGAGTAACGTAGAAATAAGTATCGTCGAAGTAGTTAAGATGCATAAATCACTTAATAAAAGCATCTCTTCTGGTCCAGACTGTATACCAGTTAGGTTCCTTTCAGAGTATGCTCATACAATAGCTCCATACTTAACAATCGTATAGAACCCCTCGCTCGACGAAAGATCCAAAAGACTGGAAAGTTGCACAGGTCACACCAATATTCAAGAAAGGCAGTAGGAGTAATCCACTAAATCACAGGTCCATTTCATTAACGTCGATATGCAGCAGAATTTTCTAACATATACTGTGTTCGACCATTATGAGTTTCCTCGAACAGAACTGTCTATTGACACACAGTCAACATGGGTTTAGAAAACATCGTTCCTGTGAAACATAACTAGCTCTTTATTCACATGAAGCGTTGAGTGCTATTGACATGGGATTGCATATCGATTGCGTATTTCTGGATTTCCGGAAGGCTTTTGATACTTTACCATACAAGCGGCTTGTAGTGAAATTGCGTGCTTACGGAATATCGTCTCAGCTACGTGACTGGATTCGTGATTCCCTGTCAGCGAGGTCACAGTTCGTAGTAACTGACGGAAGGTCATCGAGTAAAACAGAAGTGATTTCTGCCGTTCCCCACGGTAGTGTTACAGGCACTTTGCTGTTCTGTATAAACGGGAGACAATCTGAGCAGCCGTCTTAGGTTCTTTGCAGGTTGCATTGTCGTTTATCGACTAATAAAGTCATCACAAGATCAAAACAAAGTGCAAAACGATTTAGAAAAGATATCTGTATGGTGTGAAAGTTGGCAGTTGACCCGAAATAACGGAAAGTCTGAAGTCATCCACATCAGTGCTAAAAGGAATCCGTTAAACTTCGGTTACACGATAAATCAGTCAAATCTAAAGGGCGGAAAGACAACTGAATACCTAGGAATTACAGTTACGAACAACTGAAATCGGAAGGAATACATAGAAAATCAACTGGCATGCAGAAGCGCCGCAACACCATGTGGCACGGAATCGACTAATGACTGAAGTAGTGCTGGAGGGAACTGACACCATGAATACTGCAGGGCTGTCCACAAATCTGTAAGAGAACGAGGGGGTGGAGATCTCATCTGAACAACGCATTGCAAGGCATCCCAGATATGCTCAATATTGTTCATGTCTGGGGAGTATGGTGGCCAGCGGAAGTGTTTAAACTGGGAAGAGTGTTCCTGGAGCCACTCTGTAGCAATTCTGGACGTGTGCAGTGTCGCATTGTCCTGCTGGAATTGCCCAAGTCCATCGCAATGCACAATGGACACGAATGGATACAGGTGATCAGACAGCATGCTTACGTACGTGTCACCTGTCAGAGTCGTATCTAGACTTATCAGTGGTAACATATCACTCCAACTGCACACGCTCCACACCATTACAAAGCCTCCACCAGCTTGAACACTTCCCTGTTGACATGCACAGTCCACAGGTTCATGAGGTTGTCTCCATACCCGTACACGTCCAACCCCTGGATACAATGTGAAACGAGAGGTGTCCGAACAGGCAATACGTTTCCAATCATCAACAGTCCAATGTCGGCGTTGACGGGCCCAGGCGAGGCGTAAAGCTTTGTGTCATGCAGTCATCAAGGATACACAACTGGCCCTTCGGCTCCAAAAGCGCATATGGATGACGTTTCGTTGAATGGTTCGTACGCCGACACTTGCTGATGGCCCAGCATTGAAATCTGCAGCAATTTGTGGAAGGGTTGCAGTATTGTCACGTTCAACGATTCTCTTCAGTCTTCGTACGTCCCGAACTTGCATGATCTTTTTCCGGCCGCAGCGATGTCGGAGTTCCGATGTTTTACCGGATTCCTGATATTCACGGTACACTCGTGAAATGGACGTACGGAAAAATCCCCAATTCATCGCTACCTCGGAGATGCTGTGTCCCATCCCTCGTGCGCCGACTACAACTCCACGTTCAAATTGACTTAAATCTTGATAACCTACCACTATATCAGCAGTAACCGATCTAACAACTGCGCCAGACACTTGTTGTCTTAGACAGGGTGGTCCATTGATCGTGACCGGGCCAAATATCTCACAAAATAAGCATCAAACGAAAAAGCTACAAAGAACGAGACTCGTCTAGCTTGCAGGAGGAAACCAGATGACGCTAGGGTTGGCCCGCTAGATAGCGCTGCCATAGGTCAAACGGATATCAACTTCGTTTTTTTTTTTAAATAGGAGTCCTCATATCCGTGTAGTATGTAAAGAACTATGAATGTTTTAGTTGGACCACTTTTTTCGCTTTGTGATAGATGGCGCTTTAATAGTCACAAACGTATGAGTACGTGGTATCGCGTAACATTCAGCCAGTGCGGACGGTATTTGCTTCGTGATACATTACCCGCGTTAAAATGGACCGTTTATCAATTGCGGAAAGGGTCGGTATCGTGTTGATGTGAGGCTATTCTGATCAAAATGCCCAACGGGAATGTGCTATGTATGCTGCTCGGTATCCTGGACGACATCATCCAAGTGTCCGGGCCGTTCGCCGGATAGTTACGTTATTTAAGAAACAGGAAGTGTTCAGCCACATGTGAATCGTCAACCACGACCTGCCACAAATGATGATGCCCAAGTAGGTGTTTTAGCTGCTGTCGTGGCTAATCTGCACATCAGTAGCAGATAAATTGCGCGAGAATGGGGAATCTCAAAAACGTTGGTGTTGAGAATGCTACATCAACAATGACTGCACCCGTACCATATTTCTATGCACCAGGAATTGCATGGCGACGACTTTGAACGTCGTGTACAGTTCTGCCACTGGGCACAAGAGAAATTACGGGACGATGACAGATTTTTGAATGCGTTCTATTTAGCGACGAATCGTCATTCACCAACAGCGGTAACGTAAACTGGCATAATATGGACTATTGGGCAACGGAAAATCCACGATGGCTGCAACAAGTGTAACATCAGCGACGTTGGCGCGTTAATGTATGGTGCAGCATTATGGGAGGAAGGATGATTGGTCCCCATTTTATCGATGGCAGTGTAAATGGTGCAATGTATGCTGATTTCCTACGTAATGTTCTGCCGATGTTACTACAAGATGTTCCACTGCATGACAGAATGGCGATGTACTGCCAACAAGATGGATGTCCGGCACATAGCTCGCGTGCTGTTGAAGCGGTATTGAATATCATATTTCATGACAGGTGGATTGGTTGTCGAAGCACCATACCGTGGCTCGCACGTTCATCGGATCTGACGTCCGCGGATTTCTTTCTGTGGGGAAAGTTGAAGGATATTTACTATCGTGATCCACCGACATAGCCTGACAACATGCGTCAGCTCATTGTCAATGCATGTGCGAATATTACGGAAGGCGAACTACTCGCTGTTGAGAGGAATGTCGTTACACGTATTGTCAAGTGCATTGAGGTTGACGGACATCATTTTGAGCATTTATTGCATTATTGTGGTATTTACAGGTAATCACGCTGTAACAGCATGTGTTCTCAGAACTGATAAGTTCACAAAAGTACATGTATCGCATTGGAACAACCGAAATAAAATGTTCAAACGTACTTGCGTTCTGTATTTTAATTTAAAAACCTACGTGTTAGCAAGTGTTCGTCTAAAACTGTGAGTCATATGTTTGTGACTATTACAGCGCCATCTATCACAAAGCGAGGCAACGCCCTTGCCGCAGTGGCTACACCGTCAGATCACCGAAGTTAAGCGGTGTCGGGCGTGGCCGGAATTTAGATGGGTGACCGTCCGGGCCGCCATGCGCTGTTGCCATTTTTCGGGGTGCACTCAGCCTCGTGATGCCACTTGAGGGGCTACTCGACCGAATAGTAGCGGCTCCGGTCAAAGAAAACCATCATAACCACTGGGAGAGTGGTGTGCTGACCACACGTCCCTCCTTTCCGCATACTCACTCTAGGATGACACGGCGGTCGGATGGTCCCGATGGACCACGTGTGGCATGATGACGGAGTGCTTTTATCACAAAGCGAAAAAAGTGGTCCAAGTAAAACATTCATATTTCTTTACGTACTACACGAATATGTAATAAAAAATGGGGGTTCCTATTTTTAAGAAACGCAGTTGATATCCGTTTGACCTATGGCAGCGCCATCTAGCGGGCCAACCATAGCGCCATCTGGTTTCCCCCTCCAAGCAAGACGAGTTTCGTTCTTTGTAGTTTTTCGTTTGACGCTTATTTCGCCCGGTCACTAACAATCGACCACCTTGCCTAATGGCGTTGCCGACCGCAGCGCTGTATTCTGCCTATTTACATGTCTCTTATTTTAGTACGTATGCCTATACCAGTTTCTTTGGCGATTCAGTGTATTATAGTGCACACAAAACTCATTGGGTTTCTCAATTTGTACAGATTCGTGGACAGAACTTTAGGATACAGGCGTGCAGACATTGGACTTCCCTCAGGGCTTTATTTCCGCAGTGCCAACTGAACCTTACGATTCTCGCGTTGGACAGCAATCTATCCGTCACCCTTTTTGTACCCGACAGTCTTATGAAATCTGTCCACTGGCACGAGACCAAGTCAAAAGGTAAAGGTAGAAAGAAGAAGAAAAAAATACTTCCGACACTCTGATGCTCATTTGTTCTCACGCAGTGCTTTTTCGCCTCCAAGCAGATTTATCTTGTGGAGGCGAGGGGGCAAGACATTTTACCCGAACTTCGCTGAACTTTCGCCAGCCGCCGACATTCTGGCCGAACGCCAGGCGCAACCGCTGCTCCGAACTTCACTCCACCTCGCCGCCCTTCCTGTTCGTGACACAAAGTTATACCGGCGGTATATTAAGAAACGTTTTCCGGAAGACAATGCAGACAGACTGAAGCGGCACGTACAACGAGACAATTATTGAACTATATGAAATAAAACCGCCGGCCACTGTGGCCGAGCGGTTCTAGGCTTTCCCGCTACGGTCGCAGGTTCGAGTCCTGCCTCGGGCATGGATGTGTGTGATGTCCTTAGGTTAGATTTAAGTAATTATAAGTCATAGGGGGCTGATGACGTCAGAAGTTAAGTCCCACAACGCTCAGAGCCATTTGAACCATTTTTGAAATAAAACTGTCATAGCTTCTGAACGGTTTGCGTTAGGGCGTTCAAACTGCACTGTTGGCCATAGGGCATGATGGGAATTAGCGCGGTTTCGTTTAGCGACGAAGCCCTCTTTCATTTCGATGGGTCCGTCAGTAAGCGAAATTGGTGCACTTGGTGGACTGATAATCCGCGTTTCGCGATCGAGAAGTCTCTTCTTCCTCAACTGGTGACTGTGTGGTGTGCAGTGTCCAGTCACGTAGCAATCGGTGAGACATTCCTCGATGGCACGGCGACTACCGGTCGCTCCGTGAAAGTTTCGGAACATAATTTCATCCTCATTATCCAAAGTGACCCTGATTTCGAGCCGGCCGAAGTGGCCGTGCTGTTCTAGGCGCTGCAGTCTGGAACCGCTACGGTGGCAGGTTCGAATCGTGCTTCGGACATGGATGTGTGTGATGTCCTTAGGTTAGTTAGGTTTAAGTAATTATAAGTTCCAGGGGGCTGATGACCTCAGAAGTTAAGTCCCACAACGCTCAGAGCCATTTGAACCATTTTCGAAATAAAACTGTCATAGCTTCTGAACGGTTTGCGTTAGGGCGTTCAAACTGCACTGTTGGCTATGGGGCATGATGGCAATTAGCATGGTTTCGTTTAGCGACGAAGCCCTCTTTCATTTCGATGGGTCCGTCAGTAAGCGAAATTGGTGCACTTGGTGGACTGATAATCCGCGTTTCGCGATCGAGAAGTCTCTTCTTCCTCAACTGGTGACTGTGTGGTGTGCAGTGTCCAGTCACGTAGCAATCGGTGAGACATTCCTCGATGGCACGGCGACTACCGGACGATGCGTGAAAGTTTCGGAACATGATTTCATCCTCATTATCCAAAGTGACCCTGATTTCGAGCCGGCCGAAGTGGCCGTGCGGTTCTAGGCGCTGCAGTCTGGAACCGCGGGACCGCTACGGTGGCAGGTTCGAATCCTGCCTCGGGCATGGATGTGTGTGATGTCCTTAGGTTAGTTAGGTTTAACTAGGTCTAAGTTCTAGGAGACTGATTACCTCAGATGTTGAGTTCCATAGTGCTCAGATCAATTTGAACCAGCCCGATTTCGGCAAGACGTGGTTCGTGCAAGACTAAGCTGGACCCCATCGAAGCAGGAGAGTGATGTCCTGGAGGGGCACTTTGGAGAGCGCATTCTGGTTCTGGGGTTTCCAGAGGTCTCTGGCATGGGCCTCGAATTGCCGCCATATTCTCCGGATCTGAACAGATACGACTCCTTTTCGTGGGGCTATATCAAAGACGAGGTGTACAGAAATAACCCGAAAACCTTTGCTTAGCTGAAAACAGGTGTTCAGGACATCATCAACAGCATCGATGTTCCGACACTTCAGCGGATCACGCAGAACTTCACTATTCGTCCGCACCATATCATCGCCAATGATGGAGGGCATACCGAATATGTCAAAATCTATATCCAGATATCCATCATTTGGATTTGTAGCTCTTGTATTGTCGTGTTTGCAGTTAAAATTGTTGGATGTAAGGTCCGTCGTTTAGGCGAAAAGTTCCCAAACATGTTTCATCACCGCTGTGCCATCATAAGTCGGCTTCTGTTACATTTAAGCTGTAATGTGAACATTTTTACCAAATGATAATAAAATTACCTATATATTTAGTTCAAACAACAATCTGTTTTACATTTGGTTTGCATGGTTTTGCAGGACCACTTTATTATTATTTTGTACTGGTAGCGTGTCATCTGCAACCAAACAATGTTGATGAGAAATTTTGTTGGGAGTTAACCTGTCATTTTATGCCTTTAACGTAATTTAGTTTGTGGCGATATTTCGAGGATATACTCGTTTTTACGTACGTTTTTGTGTGGCAAGCCCTTTTTTCTCAGCATCCTGATAAGGTGTTATGAAGTACACGAAAATATATCCGGAGTCTCCGTCTGCACGGAGACTATGCAAAGCGTATACGTACGCTCAAAATACTCAAACTTGATGTTCTCTAGAACAGTTGAGAGTTGCGTCCTCTTGTTTCCATATTTTGAAATCCTATTCGTCCCCTACATACGTTGTCAACATGAATGATGACATGTGGCGGAGGGTACCTTGTACACTATTTTCAGTTAGACCCATTTCCTTTCCCAGACATCCTTTACAGACCTACATCTACACCTACATCTACAAGAATACTCTGCAAATCACTCTAAAGTGCACGGTAGAGAGTTCAGTGAATCACATTCACAACAATTCTCTATTACTCCACTCTTAAACAACGAGTGGAAGAAACGAACACCTATATCTTTCTGTGCAAGCTCTGATTCCCTTATTTTATTACGATGATTGTTTCTCCCTACGAAGGTCTGCGTCAATAAAAGATTTTCACATTCGGAGGAGAAAGCTGGTGATCGAAATTTCGCGAGAATAATTCTGCCGCAACGAAAAACGTCTTTCTTTCAATGATATCGACCTCAGATCATGTATCATGTTAGTGACTTTCTCTCCCCTATTTCGCGATAATACAAAACGTACTGCCCTTCCTTGAACTTTCTCCATGTACTCAGTCAGTTCTATCTGGTAAGCATCCCACCGGAGCAGCAGTATTACAAAAGAGGACGGACAACCGTAGTATACGCCGTCTCTTTTCATTATGCAAGAACAATTACCAATTTTCGTACCATGCACATATATTTTGTAAATCGTTTTGCAATTTGTTTTGATCTTCTGATGACTTCATTAGTCGATAGACGACAGCGTCAACTGCAAACAACCTAAGACGGCTGCTCAGATTGTCTCCTAAATAATTTATATAGATAAAGAACAGCAAAGCGTCTATAACGCTACCTTGGGGAACGCCAGAAATCACTTCTGTTTTACTCGACAACTTTCCGTCAGTTATTACGAACTGTGCCCTCTCTGACAGGAAATCACAAATCCAGTCACATAACTGAGACGATATTCCACGTGCACGCAATTTCACAACGAGCCGCTTGTGAGGTACGGTGTCGAAAGCCTTCCGGAAATCCATAAATACGCAACCAGCTGAAATCCCTTGTCAGTAGCACTTAACACTTCATGCGAATAAAGAGTTAGTTGTATTTCACAGGAACGATGTTTTTTCTTCATCCTTGCCGGCCGGTGTGACCGAGCGGTTCTAGGCGCTTCAGTCTGGAACTACGCGACCGCTAGGGTCCCAGGCTCGAATCCTGCCTCGGGCAAGGATGTGTGAGATGTCCTTAGGTTAGTTCGGTTTAAGTAATTCTAAGTTCTAGGGGACTGATGACCTCAGAAGTTAAGTCCTATAGTGCTCAGAGCCATTTGAATCTACATCCTTGTTGACTGTGTGTCAATAGATACATACTCTGTTCTGTTCTGTTCGAGGTAATTCATAATATTCCAATCTGAAAGGAACCTAACTGGTTTGAAATGTGGCCCGGAAGACTTCCCTTCATTCAGTGATTTAAGTTGCTTCACTGCTGGTAGGCTGCCTGCTATTAAGTTACTCATGTTTGCAGCTGTTTTTGATTCGTATTCTGGAATATTTGGTTGGTCTTCTTTGGTGAAGGAATTTCGAAAGGCTGTGTTTAATTACTCTGTCATCGATAGTATTTCCACTTCCATCGCGCAGAGAAGGCATCGATAGTTCCCTGCCGCTAGCATCCTTTACATACGACCAGATTCTGTTAAGATTTTCTGCCCGGTATCGAGGCAAAGTTACGTTTTGGAACTACTATACTGGTCATTAAAATTGCTACACCAAGAAATAACGCAGATGATACGCGGGTATTCATTGGACAAATTTATTATACTAGAACTGAGATGTGATTACATTTTCACGCAATTTGGGTGCATAGATTCTGAGAAATCAGTAGCCAGAACAACCACCTCTCGCCGTAATAACGGCCTTGATACGCCTGGGCATTGAGTCAAACAGAGCTTGGATGGCGTGTACAGGTACGACTGACCATGCAGCTTCAACACGATACCACATTTCATCAAGAGTAGTGACTGGCCAATGACGAACCATTTGCTCGGCCACCATTGACCAGACGTTTTCAATTGGTGAGAGATCTGGAGAATGAACTGGCCAGAGCAGCAGTCGAACATTTTCTGTATCCAGAAAGGCCCGTACAGGACCAGCAACATACGGTCGTGCGTTATCCCACTGAAGTGTAGGGTTTTGCAGGGATCGAATGAAGGGTAGAGCCACGGGTCGTAACACATCTGAAATGTAACGTCCACTGTTCAAAGTGCCGTCAATGCGAACAAGAGGTGACCGAGACGTGTAACCAATGGCACGCCATACCATCACGCCGGGTGATACACCAGTACTGCGATGAAGAATACACGACTCCAATGTCCGTTCAGCGCGAAGTCGCCAAATACGGATGCGATCATCATGATGCTGTAAACACAACCTGGATTCATCGGAAAAAATGATGCTTTGTCATTCGTGCACCCAGGTTCGTCGTTGAGTACACCATCACAGGTGCTCCCGTCTGTGATGCAGCGTCAAGGGTAACCGCAACAACGGTCTCCATACTCCTGCAAACGTCGTCGAACTGTTCGTGCAGATGGTTGTTGTCTTGCAAACGTCCCCATCTGTTAACTCAGGGATGTGGCTGCACTATCCGTTACAGCCATGTGGGTAAGATGCCTGTCATCTCGACTGCTAGTGATACGAGGCCGTTGGGATCGAACACGGCGTTCCGTATTACCCTCCTGAACCCACCGATTCCATATTCTGCTAACAGTCAATGGGTCTCGACCAACGCGAGCAGCAATGTCGCGATACGATAAACCTCAATCGCAATAGGCTACAATCCGACCTTTATCAAAGTCGGAAACGTGATGGTACGCATTTCTCCTCCTTACACGACGCATCACAACAACGTTTCTCCATGGAACGCCGGTCAACTGCTGTTTGTGTATGAGAAATCGGTTGGAAACTTTCCTCATGTCAGCACGTTGTAGGTGTCGCCACCGGCGCCAACCTTGTGTGAATGCTCTGAGAAGCTAATCATTTGCCTATCACAGCATCTTATTCCTGTCGGTTAAATTTCGCGTCTGTAGCACGTCATCTTCGTAGTGTAGCAATTTTAATGGCCAGTAGTGTATTGGAAATACCTCGCTTGTCTGCTATGTTGGTGGCACTTGGGCACATACGTGGCAGGAGGGCTCACGAAATACCTGCTGCAGCTTGTCCGGGCAGGTTTTGGTGCGGTCGTACCTCTGCGTGAAACAGCAGCTCGCAGTAGCTCAGGGAGCGGCAGACGTCAGCTGATCCTGGCGCTTGTTAAGCGGTCGTCCTTGACACGTTGGCTGCCTGGCAGTGGGAATTCGCTGCGGCGGCTCTTGGCGTCACGCGCTCTTCACCGCCGGCCGTGACGTCACCGACGGTACTGGACCAACACCGATTCAAAGGAAGGCCTAGCGCTTGTCGGTGACGTCACGTCAGCGAGCGCCAGGTCTGTTGCAGGCAGAAACGCATGGGCGTGCATATCACAATAAATGTCTTATTTTTGGACAAAATGTTTGGTATTGTTTTGGATTCTGCAATTTTATTTAGATGAAAGATTTTCTTACTATCGTAAAGCTGCAAATGAAGATCATAGGTCTGTATTACTGAATCCTGTCGAAAGAAACGTAGATCAATATGAGACGACGCTTTGCCCCATTGCAAGCTTCGGAAATTTTACATGCAAGTAACTATATTTACTTGATCCATTTTGCTATCGAAACTTACCCCCAACCCCATCACAATGCACTAGTTTCTTTTATTCATTTATTTATTTTCGTTTGACATCGTCACTGGAAATGTGAACTAATTTACATGTGTAAATGTCCAACTGTTGCCATTCATTAGATTACAGTCGTTTTCAACGAAAGGAATTCTAAACAGGTAACAAAATCGAAAATACTGCTGAGCTTAAACTTTTTTAAACATGCACATTAGAAAAAATAAATATTCCCCTCTTGCAACTAAAAGGAAAAACTTTATAAGATAAAAAAATTTTATTTGATAAAACAAGTATCTCTCTTTAGCATCTTCTTCTGTTCCCCACCCCCTCCACCAAACGTGTACAATCGCAAGATATTTCATTAACATTCAGTGCTCCTCACCTCATAGTCAACCAAGATACCTAACGAAGAGCACCAATATGTTCACAGTTTCTTGTAAAAACAACCCAGTACAAACGTAACTTCCTCAGATTTACAAATAACGTAAAGAAGCACGGATTCTATTACTGTTGTTTTTGTATGTCAATCCTTAAAACAGGTGGAAATTTAAGTTCAGGAGTACACTATTTGTTAAGAAGTGTAATGAATTGCACAATTAATTGACTGCAGAAATCTCTCAGAACAATGTGTGTTGGTCAACTACCCCCAACAGCTTCACATTTTCCTGTGTCAGAGAGGGAGACACCACCATGATGAGTATGTCTGCAACAGACCTGGCGTTCGCCATGCCTAGCTGACGTGACGTCACGAACAAGCGCCTAGGCCCTCCTTTGAGTCGGTGTTGCCTGGGCGCGTTGACCTGTACCTCGCTCCTAGGGTGACCAACTCTCCCGTATTTCCCGGGATCTCCCGTATTTAGAGACATTTATTCATAATCTCCCGGCTCCCGTATCTTCAGGCTCAGTAGCCGTTTATCTCCCGTTTATAACTACTCCCGTACCGGTATGTAACAATATTTTTCAATCATTTAAATTTTACACGCACTGTCAGGATTCGTTCGTAGACAGCAGAGACAACCGATTCTACACTCCTGGAAATGGAAAAAAGAACACATTGACACCGGTGTGTCAGACCCACCATACTTGCTCCGGACACTGCGAGAGGGCTGTACAAGCAATGATCACACACACGGCACAGCGGACACACCAGGAACCGCGGTGTTGGCCGTCGAATGGCGCTAGCTGCGCATCATTTGTGCGCCGCCGCCGTCAGTGTCAGCCAGTTTGCCGTGGCATACGGAGCTCCATCGCAGTCTTTAACACTGGTAGCATGCCGCGACAGCGTGGACGTGAACCGTATGTGCAGTTGACGGACTTTTGAGCGAGGGCGTATAGTGGGCATGCGGGAGGCCGGGTGGACGTACCGCCGAATTGCTCAACACGCCGTGCAGGTGAGCGCCCCAATCAGGACTGCATACGACCGAGGCACACAGGGCCAACACCCGGCATCATGGTGTGGGGAGCGATCTCCTACACTGGCCGTACACCTCTGGTGATCGTCGAGGGGACACTGAATTATGCACGGTACATCCAAACCGTCATCGAACCCATCTTTCTACCATTCCTAGACCGGCAAGGGAACTTGCTGTTCCAACAGGACAATGCACGTCCGCACGTATCCCGTGCCACCCAACGTGCTCTAGAAGGTGTAAGTCAACTACCCTGGCCAGCAAGATCTCCGGATCTGTCCCCCATTGAGCATGTTTGGGACTGGATGAAGCGTCGTCTCACGTGGTCTGCACGTCCAGCACGAACGCTGGTCCAACTGAGGTGCCAGGTGGAAATGGCATGGCAAGCCGTTCCACAGGACTACATCCAGCATCTCTACGATCGTCTCCATGGGAGAATAGCATCCTGCATTGCTGCGAAAGGTGGATATACACTGTACTAGTGCCGGCATTGTGCATGCTCTGTTGCCTGTGTCTATGTGCCTGTGGTTCTGTCAGTGTGATCATGTGATGTATCTGACCCCAGGAATGTGTCAATAAAGTTTCCCTTTCCTGGGACAATGAATTCACGGTGTTCTTATTTCAATTTCCAGGAGTGTATATCGACCTTCGACCACATGTCGACATTATGTCTATCGAATATCTTTGGAATGATCCACCGACGCTTGGCGGTTGGATGCGACTTTGTTTCTGTGCCAGTGCTTACTGTGAACCTACATCTACATACATACTCCGCAATCGACCATACGGTGCATGGCGGAGGGTACCTCGTACCACAACTCTCATCTTCTCTCCCTGTTCCACTCGCAAACAGAACGAGGGAAAAATGACTGCCTTTATGCCTCTGTACGAGCGCTAATCTCTCTTATCTTTGTGGTCTTTCTGCGAAATATAAGTTGGTGGCAGTAAAATTGTACTGCAATCAGCCTCAAATCCTGGTTCTCTAAATTTCCTCAGTAGCGATTTACGAAAAGAACGCCTCCTTTCCTCCAGAGACTCCCACCCGAGTTCCTGAAGCATTTCCGTAACACTCGCGTGATGATCAAACCTACCAGTAACAAATCTAGCAGCCCGCCTCTGAACTGCTTCTGTGTCCTCCATCAATGCGACCTGATAGGGATCCGAAACGCTTCAACAGTACTCAAGAATAGGTCGTATTAGTGTTTTATAAGCGCTCCCCTCTACAGATGAACCACATCTTCTCAAAATTCTACCAATGAACCGAAACTATCCGCCTTCCCCAAAACTGTCATTACACGCTTGTCCCACTTCACATCGCTCTGCAATGTTACGCCCAAATATATAATCGACGTCACTGTGTCAAGCGCTACACTACTAATGGAGTATTCAAACATTACGGAATTCTTTTTCCCATTCATCCGCATTAATTTCCAGTTATCTATATTTAGAGTTAGCTGCCATTCTTTACACCAATCACAAATCCTGTCCAAGTCAATCGTCGTTAACTTGTTCAAGATTTTATCTCATGAAGCTGTAAACTTACTAATTAGTAAAATTAGACAGAGAAAGGAAGATAGGTTTTTGGTAGTGGCACTCATCAGTTATTAGCCTCTGTTCTTGATTTAAATTTGAAATCTAGTAATAAGAACAACTTCATTGTATCCTATGATTGTTTATATTCTTACTTAGGTAGTAAATTTGATAATAGTTTAAAGAGTTTAATCCCACTACACCTAACAAGGGAATTGACATTCAATGACATGCATGAAGATGTAGAATATCTTAAGCTGGATTGTATTAATGAAGATGAATTACATGAGGAGTTTTGTAGTTCTAATGATGCAGTTCAATGTGCTGTCTCTTTAAATGGTAATGTTAGCCAGAAATGGATACAGGTTTTTACAACTTGGAAATCAAATAATGTTAATTTTGAAAACTTGGGTAAGCTGGTTTGTTTTGTTATGATTATACCAGGAAGTAATGATCACACTGAGAGAGTATTTTCTCTTATGTATAATAAGTAGACCGATGTAAGGAACAGAAGTAGCAAAAACTTAATCAAATCTGAAATACAAGTCGCCATGAATTTTCCTTATTCGTATAGTGAATTCTTTGAATTTCCTAAAAATGATGTAAAACTACTGAGAGAGGCAAAATCTGTTGCAAAATATGTTTAAGTAATTGTGGTGTGTAAATAAATAATCTACTTTTACAAATAGTGCTTTGATTTTTGAGAAATTTTGCCGTGCAATTAATTTCCCTTATTTTTTGTCAGGGATATAAGAATCTCCCTTATTTTCGTTTAGGAAAACTGGTCACCCTACTCGCTCCTACACCGCGGCTACAAGAACCATCCTCTCGGATTCACTCTCAAGTCAGATTACTCCCTAGGCCGGCCGGAGTGGCCGAGCGGTTCTAGGCGCTACAGTCTGGAAGCACGCGACCGCTACGGTTGCAGGTTCGAATCCTGCCTCGGGCATGGATGCGTGTGATGACCTTCGGTTAGTTAGGTTTAAGTAGTTCGAAGTTCTAGGGGACTGATGACCTCAGATGTTCAGTCACATAGTGCTCAGAGCCATTTGAACCATTACTCCCTTACGGAGGTCGTGGAGACTGCTGTCGACCAACAAACTCGACACAGCCTCACACCAAGTTGCCAATCTTTTCCGAAGGACAGGAGTTCAGGTAAGTTTCCGCGCCGACAACACTGTACAACGAAACATTACCTACGTTGCCACAACCACCAGCCGACACCTAGAAAAATCAGGAAATTACAGGAGCGTCTCCGACAATTTCTCCAGCTTTAATCTCAGACCAGTAGAAGCTTCAGCATCAGATATCCTCAACAGTCTTTAGACTGCAGAATTTTAGGGGGGTAGATTGTCTAACGGGCCGACTTGGAACAGGAGAGGCACCACAGGTCATTTTAATTTCCACTGTCTATACTTTTACAAATAAATCCATAAAACTTTGTCAGTATGACCAGTAAGGATTCAGGATTCACGCTCATAGCAGTGGAGGTTCAAAAACATAACAAAACATTTTTTTTAAAATATCAAATTTCATCATTTATTCGCTTGCTATTGGCTGCATTTGTTGTTATATGTACTCTTTCCTTCATAAGTAAGAGAGATTATTCGATGAATTTTGCACAGCATACAAGCCGTACTTACAGGTGTGTGAGGCTTTAGAATTTTCCAAATCTATCAAAAACTGTGGTAAAAATTGACATAATTATCTATAAAATTTGAACTTTTCTCTAAACATGATGTTTGCCGCCTGGGGTGGCCGAGCGGTTGTAGGCACTACAGCCTGGAACCGCGCGACCGCTACGTCGCAGGTTCGAATCCTGCCTCGAGCATGGATGTGTGTGATGTCCTTAGTTAGCTTTAAGTAGTTCTAAGTTCAAGGGGACTGATGACCTTAGAAGTTCCATAGTGCTCAGAGCCATTTGAACCATTTTGAACATGAAGTTTAAAATGTAACAAATCGTTCATTTTTTCATAAATTTAATAAACTCTAGACTTTCATACACCTCTAACCATGATTTGCATGCTGCGCAAAATTCATCGAAGGATCTCTCCTACTTATGAAGAAAAGTGTACCTACAGCAACAAATGCAGCCAATAGCAAGTGGAAAAATGATGAAATTCACACCTAAGAAAAATTTATTTTGTTATGTTTTTGAACTTCCACTGCTGTGAGTGTGAATCCTGAATCCTCCCTAGTCTCGATGACTAAGTTTTATGACTTTATTTGTAAAAGTATAGACAGAATGATATATCTACTCCTCGAGAACCAAAATTCAAAGTCAGTGACCTTTTACCGTAAAATGAGAGGAAAGGCATTATTCACGATGTTTCAGAAGTTAAGGTCAATAAATAACACATCGTCAGCACAGGCCAAAAATAGCTAAAAAGCTCCAGTCAACATGGGTCCACAAAATCAACCGTTGTCGAGATACAACACATTTTCTGTTGTGGTTCATCAGTGTCTAGGAAGACATGGCATCTCTAAACGTTAAAGTAGTTGTTCGGAATGTTGCCGATGCGTCTGAATGCTACACTGAACTCGTCTCCGAAAAAAGTCGCGAATTCTGCCAGGCAGCATAAGTCCTCGAGAGAGTTGACCTCGGTAGCGTTGACCAGGCTGTTCACACCCAGAAATCCATGGTATTTCAATACGGAGATTGTAGTGGTGTATAATGCCACAAATGCCGGATATTTGCCACGCCGGACATTTGCCACACTTGCCCCTTCGCCAGGTAACTTGAGTAGCGATCACTCAGGTAAGGAACGCCCTTCCTCGTACTTCTTCTGTCCGCTTTCAAACCGACGTCTCCACATCTAACTCGATATAACCAGTTCGTAAGGGACCTTCTTCTTCGACATCTTGGGCAAATACAGAGCGTCTTTTCCGAAATCGAAATATTTATAACGTTTGGGAAACGAAAGCAATACCGACGATTATGTCAGTATGTAATTAGTTCTGCCAAGTATAAATATAGAGCCCTCTGTCTGTACGGCAGGAAAAATAACGTAATGTGTGTTTCAGCTCACAAGCGACATTGAAGCAGAAAATTACTGTGACTAAGTATGGGCAGAGGTTATGTTCGACAGCCGAAATAGGTTAATAACTGGCTCCATTTACCGACCCCCGGTCTCAGATGAAACAGTTGCTGAACAGTTCACAGAAAACTGGAATGTCATCACAAATAGGTACGCTACTCATACAATTATACACTCTTGGAAATTGAAATAAGAACACCGTGAATTCATTGTCCCAGGAAGGGGAAACTTTATTGACACTTTCCTGGGGTCAGATACATCACATGATCACACTGACAGAACCACAGGCACATAGACACAGGCAACAGAGCATGCACAATGTCGGCACTAGTACAGTGTATATCCACCTTTCGCAGCAATGCAGGATGCTATTCTCCCATGGAGACGATCGTAGAGATGCTGGATGTAGTCATGTGGAACGGCTTGCCATGCCATTTCCACCTGGCGCCTCAGTTGGACCAGCGTTCGTGCTGGACGTGCAGACCGCGTGAGACGACGCTTCATCCAGTCCCAAACATGCTCAATGGGGGACAGATCCGGAGATCTTGCTGGCCAGGGTAGTTGACTTACACCTTCTAGAGCACGTTGGGTGGCACAGGATACATGCGGACGTGCATTGTCCTGTTGGAACAGCAAGTTCCCTTGCCGGTCTAGGAATGGTAGAACGATGGGTTCGATGACGGTTTGGATGTACCGTGCACTATTCAGTGTCCCCTCGACGATCACCAGAGGTGTACGGCCAGTGTAGGAGATCGCTCCCCACACCATGATGCCGGGTGTTGGCCCTGTGTGCCTCGGTCGTATGCAGTCCTGATTGTGGCGCTCACCTGCACTGCGCCAAACACGCATACGACCATCATTGGCACCAAGGCAGAAGCGACTCTCATCGCTGAAGACGACACGTCTCCATTCGTCCCTCCATTCACGCCTGTCGCGACACCACTGGAGGCGGGCTGCACGATGTTGGGGCGTGAGCGGAAGACGGCCTAACGGTGTGCGGGACCGTAGCCCAGCTTCATGGAGACGGTTGCGAATGGTCCTCGCCGATACCCCAGGAGCAACAGTGTCCCTAATTTTCTGGGAAGTGGCGGTACGGTCCCCTACGGCACTGCGTAGGATCCTACGGTCTTGGCGTGCATCCGTGCGTCGCTGCGGTCCGGTCCCAGGTCGCCGACCACTGGCGACAACATCGATGTACTGTGGAGACCTCACGCCCCACGTGTTGAGCAATTCGGCGGTACGTCCACCCGGCCTCCCGCATGCCCACTATACGCCCTCGCTCAAAGTCCGTCAACTGCACATACGGTTCACGTCCACGCTGTCGCGGCATGCTACCAGTGTTAAAGACTGCGATGGAGCTCCGTATGCCACGGCAAACTGGCTGACACTGACGGCGGCGGTGCACAAATGCTGCGCAGCTAGCGCCATTCGACGGCCAACACCGCGGTTCCTGGTGTGTCCGCTGTGCCGTGCGTGTGATCATTGCTTGTACAGCCTTCCGGAGTGTCCGGAGCAAGTATGGTGGGTCTGACACACCGGTGTCAATGTGTTCTTTTTTCCATTTCCAGGAGTGTAGTTGGCAGTGACTACAATCTACCTTCCGTATGTTGTGAAAAATACATTTTCAGAGCCTATTGTATATAGAAGACAACTTCCGTAATTGTTCTAAACGCCTTTTTAAAATTATTTTGCACAATTAGTTCACGAGGCCATTCAAATTGTAAATGGTTACGAAAACACACTTGACCTCTTAGCCACAAATAATCCTGAGCATCACGACGGATACAAGGATTACAGTCAATTCCGTAACAAAGAAATTCACCAAAACAAAACGCGAAATATATCTATTTATAAAAGCAGCTAAAAATTCGGTTGACGTCTTCCTAAGAGACAGTCTCCAATCCTTCCAACCTATGTATGTGAAGACCATATGTGTTCAAGGAAATAGTATCAACAGGACTCGAGAGATTCATACCAAATAAATTAATAAGAGACGAAACTGATCCCCCATGGTACACAAAACACGACAGAAAGCAAGCTGCTGCCGGAGCACCGGAAAAGGCACGTATAATTTGGACGAACGCAGAATCACCAAGATTGGCTAAGTTTTACTGAGGCTCGAAATTTGGTGCGGATTTCAATGCGAGATGCATTTAATAATTGCCGCAACGAAGGTCTGTCTACAAATGTGGCGGCAAATCCAAGGAGATTCTGGTCTTATGTTAAGTAAACCGGCAGAAAGGCTCAGTAAGTACCTTTACTGCGCGACAGCGGTGAGTAGGAGGAGGGGAAGACAAGGGACCCAACCCTATGGAGCAGGTAAAACCGTGGCAAATGTCCGCACACCAATGCTACAACCCCCTGGGACCCTGTGTCGTATTCCAATCTCATTTCCACTCTCCCGAAGAGGGCATATACACAATAATTGCAATTTACGTTAATTTAAACTGTTGCTTTGACACTGTTTACATTGGATCCCAACAGTAAATGGAATGAAGGAAACACGTGGGATAAAAATGTACCATCATAATTTACACACAATACAATCTTCAGGTACATGGTAGGCATGGTTTTCCTATTGTAATTATGGAGTAATTATCGAGTACAGTTCCGATATTACCAAGTCACAGAGAGACACCTGCTTTTAATGTTTTGAAGCCAGAAATTGTTTGAATTCCTAATAAAATATGACACTCAGAATCAATCATACTCATGTTTTAATTGGTGTTTGTTACTAGAAATGTAATTATGATCATACAGAAACATAAATTTTACTCATATAAAAATTAATTAGTTGCGTCTAGGCATTTCATTCGATAAAACAAATCACTGTGTACACCTGAAAATATTTTCTTTAAGTCAGTTAATCACTATATGCAAATTAACGAAATATACCGTTACAATTATGAAACATGTAATTTATAGTCTTAATAGAAATAGGTTCTTTCCTGTCTTTGTATGGAATTATTCACTTTTATTCTGTGTAAAATTCCATGTAATTTAGGAGGGATGTATGTAAAAACTTTAATTGTTTATATGCAAAATTCAAGATATAACAATGGCAGTAATTGTTTAAAACCATATAAATAGAGGCAATTTGTACGCCGTCTTACTTCAGTCTTCTATCTTCTATCACTTGGGCCTTGTCCCGCAGTTACGCAGGGTCAGCCATCGTTAATCAGATTTCGCATGTTAATGTGTAAGGGGTGGCTGGATGCCCTTCCTGCCGCCACCCAGTACACCCCAGAGTACCCCATCTGTCTGCGTCCAGTGTAAATCATAGAAAAGTGCGGAGGAGTTGCAAATGTCTGTGAGTCGTGTAACTGAGATGGGACGAGGGGACCATCCCCGTATTCACTTAGAGGGATGTGGAAAAACGCCTAAAAACCACATCCAGGCTGGCCGGCACACTGGCCCTCGGCAAAATAGGACACATAAGGTTTACTGGAATCGCCGCGAAGAAAAACTAATAATTTAGGGAGGAAACCCATCGTTATAGACAGTTTCACAAAATCGGTCATTCGACAAACGATGGAGGACTTTTACATAGACCAAAAAATAATGCCCACATTACGGAAATTACTCACTGGCGTGAAACAAAAATACATTTTCGTTGCAGAAAGATGTTTTACACAAGACATTGCGTGAAATAGGATTTACCTGGAAATACTTTTGAGACATGTTTACAAAGATAATGACAAAAATAGCAGTGCGAATCGAACTAATACAACACACGTAATTATAAATTTGTGGTTGCTTTTTAAACACTTTTCGTGTTGTAGGAATTGTTAAGTTTTAATGCAGCCCTTGAAAGAAAACTTCCACCATTCAGTAGAAACACAAAGTAAGAACAAGCCTTAATTTCTACAGACTGATTGCACTATATCTGGTTCGTCTTACGAATAGAGGAACATACATTCATATGAATAGGCATTTGGTTGTATGTTTGTAGTAGAATCCTGACTTCCGTTCTTATGTTAATATTATTTACTCTATAATGTTTTGTTTCGAAGAAGCTATCGTCTTTTGTTTTCCTTATAATCTTAACGCATTTGTCTAAAAATAAACTCAGACGAAGCGTATCTGTAGACGGCGTCGCCACAGATTTGCCGCGGCAGAGACTGCACTACGTTGTGGAACAGCCTGTAGAAGCGCCCTGTGACGTAGCAGGGTAGGCAGAGTGGGGACTCGCGCGCTCGCTCTTCAGTTTACCGACAGACAATAACACAAGATACGTATAAAATTGGTGGGGGATTTTTTAAATGCCAGTAACGTGTTGTGAAGAAGAGGAGAGGAGAATAGGATACAATCCAGTGAAATGAAGTTTCTGAGAAGTATGCTAGGGAAGACGAGGAGAGACAGAGTGAAAAATGAAGATGGTAGGAAGGAAGCTGGAGTGGAGAAGTTGACTGAGAAAATTGACAAGAATAGATTAAAATGGTTTGGGCATGTGAAGAGGATGGTTGAGGGAAGAATACCAAGAAGAATGATGGAGTTCAAGATCGAGGGCAAGAAGCCAAGAGGAAGACCGAGAACAAGATGGATTTGTGGCATCGATAGCCACGATGCCATAGCGTAGGTGGAAGTAGTTAAGTTGCCACTACGGCCGACACCGACGATAGCACCCTCTAGCAGGCGCTGTGCAGATCTACGAGCTCTAATGATTCCTGGCTGCATCTTTTGCAGCCATTATAAGAGGTGTCAGACTTGCCAGCGGCTGGGCAATTTTCAGGAAAGGATGCTTCAATAATTCTGAGGCCGCTTCCCTTATCTCTACCTTCACATCAAGACATTGATCTACAAAGTCCTGAAATATTTCTTTCTCCTTTACCTCAGGTTTTCCATTTTTTGCTATAAGGTACAAGGCCTGCAGATCTACGAGTTCTAATGATTCCTGGCTGCATCTTTTGCAACCATTATAAAAGGTTTCAGACTTGCCAGCGGCCGGTCAATTTTCAGGAAAGGATACTTCAATAATTTTGAGTCTGCTGCCCTTTTCTCTACTTCCATTTCAAGACATTGACTTAGAAAGCCCTGTGGCCAGTGTGGCTGAGCGGTTCTAGGCGCTTCAGTCTGGAACCATGTGACTGCTACGGTCGCAGGTTCAAATCCTGCCTCGGGCATGCATGAGTGTGATATGCTTAGGTTAGTTAGGTTTAAGTAGTTCTAAGTCCTACGGGACTGATGACCTCAGATGTTAAGTCCCACAGTGCTCAGAGCCATTTGAACCATTTTTTTGAACTTCCTGCCAGGTGGCTCATTGACAGACGCGGTTACACTAACTTGTATGGATGAAGGACAGATAGCATCTGTCTGCAGGGAAGTTCTTCAAGCCGTAGAATTTCTGCACAGGGATCAGGTCATACACCGTGATATTAAATCAGACAATATACTGTTAGGTCTGGATGGCAGTCTTAAACTGACTGACTTCGGAGCAGTTACTATGTACAACTATGGTAGGGACACCATATTGGATGGCTCCAGATGTAACTAGAGAGCAATATGGGCCCAAAGTCGACATTTAGTCTCTTGGAATTGTGGCTATTGAGATGATAGAAGGTGAACATTCATATGTAAATGAGAACCCTTTCCAGGCCTTGTACCTTATAGCAAAAAATGAAAAACCTGAGGTAAAGGAGAAAGAAAAACTCCCCCAGATATTTCAGGACTTTGTAGATCAATGTCTTGATGTGGAGGTAGAGATAAGGGCAGTGGCCACAGAATTATTGAAGCATCCTTTCCTGAAAATTGCCCAGCCGCTGGGAAGTCTGACACCTCTTATAATGGCTGCAAAAGATGCAGCCAGGAATCATTTGAGCTCAAGGATGCACAGCGCCTGCTAGAGGGCGCTATCGTCAGTGTCGGTCATAGTGCCAACTTAACTACTTCCACCTATGCCATGGCATCGTGGCTATCGATACCAGAGGATTGATACAATAAAGATAAGGAGGAAAACCCTTCTATGGAACAAAATTGTGGAAGAAGAATGGAAAGACCGAATAAAGTGGCGAAGTACCATTGATACCCCTACCCGACCAGGTGTTGGATAGAGGGGAAACGAAGATGATCACGATGGTGATGATGAATGTGTTGCAAAACATGGTATGCAATTATTAGATAGCGACTGAACAATGCTTTTGTTGTGTTAAACTATGATACTCGTCCCAAAATTCGCATAAACATTTTCGCCACGTTTCATTGCAGTGGCCATGGCAGAGTTCCCGGTCGGTAAACTGAAGAGCGATCTAGTGAGTCCCCACTCTGCCTACCCTGCTACGTCACAGGGCGCTTCCACAGGCTGTTCCGCAACGTAGTACAGTCCCTGCCGCGGCGCGCGCTTTAAATCTGTGGCGACGCCGTGTACAGATACGTCCTGTCTGCGTTTATTTTTAGACAAATGCGTTAAGAGTATAAGGAAAACAGAAGACGGTAGCTTCTTCGAAACAAAACATTATAGAGTAAATAATATTGACATAAGAACGGAAGTCAGAATTCTACTGCAAACATAGAACCGAATGCCTATTCATATGAATGTATGTTCCTCTATTCGTAAGACCAACCAGATATAGTGCAATCAGTCTGTAGAATTTAAGGCTTGTTCTTACGTTGTGTTTCTACTAAAAGGTAGACGTTTTCTTTGCATTAAAACTTAACAATTCTTGCAACACAAAGAGTGTTTAAAAATTAATCAGAAATTTCTA
The DNA here is from genome assembly GCF_023897955.1 of Schistocerca gregaria. Taxonomy (NCBI): domain Eukaryota; kingdom Metazoa; phylum Arthropoda; class Insecta; order Orthoptera; family Acrididae; genus Schistocerca; species Schistocerca gregaria. The sequence goes on from NC_064929.1 coordinate 126,932,663, forward strand.
ATTACGTGTGTTGTATTAGTTCGATTCACACTGCTATTTTTGTCATTGTCTTCGTAAACATGTCTGAAAAGTATTTCCATGTAACTCTCATTTCACGCACTGTCTTGTGTAAAACATCTTTCTGCAACGAAAATGTATTTTTTGTTTCACGCCAGTGAGTAATTTCCGTAATGTGGGCATTATTTTTTGGTCTATGTAAAAGTCCTCCATCGTTTGTCGAATGACCGATTTTGTGAAACTGTCTATAACGTTGGGTTTCCTCCATAAATTATTAGTTTTCCTTCCTGGCGATTCCAGTAAACCATGCGCCTTCTTTTCGCGTTCCTTCCATATGCGTCATATTTTGGCGACGCTGACGTTTGCATAAACTGCAGCCCTTTGATTGGGACTGGTAATATTAGCCGACAGTTCTTTTTGTGTACCCTCCTTAACACAAGCTGTAATAACGTTAGAGACGATCGAACGCTCGTTTGGCGCTAATATCTCCTTTGTATTCCGCACATTTTCTTGCAATGCAGGGCAATTATCCATCACTTCCGGATACTGAAGTATATTAGTGAGCACACAAAGTCAACTGACTGAGACTGGCAACTAAGATCCCACGAACAGAAACGACGTGTATCACTGCACGCCGAACTACACCGCTGGATAAGTAATGGGCAACTGATTTTGGGTTGCCCTGTAGGCCAGTGGCAGGGTTCTTCCGGGAAAGGCCACTTCCCCCACCAAAAGCGCTGCTCGCTCTTGAGTTTACAGACTGTACCTGTCCAATTTTGACCATACGTCCTAGTTAGAAGCCGGCGCACTCGTAAATGAAAATGTGCTGGAGCTTCATCATACATGAACAAAACGTTCAGGCGTTGGTTCAGTAAGGTATCATCGTGTACACCTGGAAGTAGAGTCTGCACGAAACCGCAAGTACTTGTGTCCAGTTAGTCTCCGTGGTAGGAAGTGTGGTCCAATTGTGTGGTCTCCGAGGAGTCCTGCCCAGACGTTCAAAGAGTGATGCTGCCGATGTCATGATGTGTGTGTTACATTGACATCAGCCCAGATTTTACAGTAATGGTAGTTGACAATATCGTTACTGGTAAATGCAGTCTCATCCATGAACAGAAAACTGTTTACAAACGGAAGATTCAGGGTACACTGTTGCTGCACCCACTGGCTGACATTCTCTCTAGGAGGGAAGTGCGCATTGTTGAGGGCTTACACTCGCTGGAGATGATATGGATAGAAAACTTACCGATGTAAAATCCGCCACACACTGCTGTGACTCTGGACACGCTCTTGGCTAGGAATCGTTCTTGTTGAAGATCTCGGATGTTCACTTACAATGCGTAACACCCTTTCCTCAACACCGGGTTTTACGGACCTAGGTCGACCTTCTCGTGCATGGTGTGCGAAACTCCCGGTTTCTCTAAGGCGCTGGTGTAACAGGCTAAATGTACACCTGTTGGGCACCCTGCGGAGAGGTTTGGTTAGTTGGTTGATTTGGGGGAGGAGACCTAACAGCAAGGCCATCGGTCCCATCGGATTTGGGAGGGATGGGTAGGAAAATCGGCAGTACCCTTTCAAAGGAACCATCCCGATATTTGCCTGGAGCGATTTAGGGAAATTACAGAAAACTTGATTCAGCATGGCCTCCCGAATGCGAGTCCACCTCGCTCGGTTGTGCACAGGAAAAGCTTCTTCACATAACCGTGCAACCTCAAGGGCACTGCCATTCGCTTTGCCAAACATGAATAGCATGTCAACGTACTCTTCAGTGGTGTAACCTCTGCCCATTGTGTCTTCATTTTTGATTGTGAGGCCGGTACGCATAATCTACGGAGGGGAAATGGGAAGAAGCTGCGATTGCAAACAGGTAAGTCGATCCCAAACCTTGAGATACCAACGTAAATAACGCGCATCCAGGGGCAGTTACAGCGGGCTCTACCTCGAATTAATGCGATACCTCGGCAACGGTTGATCTGCGGACCCACGTTTATTGGAACTGTATGCCTACTTTTGGGCTGCGCGGGGCAGCTGAGCGGTCTGGGGATCCTTGCATGGTCTAAGCGGTTCACCCCGTCGGAGGTTCGAGTCCTCCCATGGGCATGAGTGTGTGTGTTCCCAGAACGAGATTTTCACTCTGCAGCGGAGTGTTTGCTGATGTGAAACTTCCTGGCAGATTAGAACTGTGTGCCGGACCGAGACTCGAACTCGGGACCTTTGCCTTTCGCGGGCAAGTGCTCTACCAACTGAGCTACCCAAGCACGACTCACGTCCTGTCCTCACAGCTTCTGGAAACATCCCCCGGGCTGTGGCTAGGCCATGTCTCTGCAATATCCTTTCTTTCAGAAGTGCTAGTTCTGCAAGTTTCGCAGGAGAGCTTCTTTAACGTTCGGAAGGTAGGAGACGAGGTAGTGGCAGAAGTAAAGCTTTGACGACGCGGTGTGAGTCGTGTTTGGGTAGCTAATATGGTAGAGCACTTGACTTCAAGTCTCGGTCCGGCACAAAGTTTTAATCAGCGAGGACGTTTCAGTGTGTGTGTTGTCGTTAGCGTAAGTTAGTTTAAGTTAGATTAAGTAGTGTGTAAGCTTAGCGACCGATGACCTCAGCAGTTTGGTCCCATAAAACCTTACCACAAATTTCCAGATTTTCCTACTTTTGGCCTGTACTTTCAATGTGTGAATTATTTCACTTCTGAAACAGACTGTATAAATGAACAATTCAATTCAGGAAAGTTGCACGAGTAACGCGCTAGTGACTTATTTTTCGATGTTTCCGTCACCATTTATGTGCAAAATAAAAATTTCGACAACTTTGGCATATGTACATAGATTTACTTGCGTCAGGACCGACACTGTATTGTCTGCTGTCTCAGCTGGCTTGGCGAACTCTTCTTACCTGTAAAAGGAAAGAGAAAATATCTTCCATTACTCATAATGTCATATATTATTGGCAGAAAATAAACAATAGTAGTGCCATCAGCAGCAATATTATAGTTCCTAAAAAATGGTTAAAATGACTCTGAGCACTATGGGACTTAACATCTGAGATCCATCAGTCCCCTACAACTTAGAACTACTTAAACCTAACTAACCTAAGGACATCACACACATCCATGACCGAGGCAGGATTTGAACCTGCGACCGTATCGGTATCGCGGTTCCAGACTGTAGCGCCTAGAACCGCTCGGCCACAACGGCCGGTTATAGTTCGTATCATTGCGCTACAACGGCTACCGCTGTGATGGTAAGGCCCAGATACATGGTGGGGGGAAGGGGGGGGGGGGAAGGGGATATTTGCCTTCGTCAAAGATCTACAGTGATTTAAGAGCTGAGTTGCTCAGGTCATACATTAAAATATAAAACATTATGTTCTTCAAAAGGTCAAACATTAAAACATAAGTAACACTGGTTGTGGTGTGAGGAGACTGTACCTCTTTGACGATATGTTCTTCATGTAATTACCTTACCTTCTGATGAAGTCACCCTTAGAGGTGACGAAACCTCGTCAAGGTATATAGAAAAACTATGCAACCAGTTGGCTGATGTTTACCTATTTTTCAAATTTGTGTATACGGTTCCTGCAAATGTCAGCCATGTTCAAAATTGACAAGCTATACTCCGTTGATCATGTGAATAAACACAATGCAAACAAACACAAATGCGATGATTGGTCAGAAGCTGTAGCACACGTATGCTGGTGTTATTACGCTCTTGGGACCCGAGTTCGAGTCTCGGTCTGGCACACAGTTTTAATCTGCCAGGAAGTTTCATATCTGTGCACACTCCGCTGTAGAGTGAAAATTTCATTCTAGCGATGTTTATTTTCATAACACTGTATGTTACTTTACGGACAGGTAATTTGTACATATTTGTAGTCTGTGTAATGTAAGATAGCACGTGTCTGGGTTCTGTTCTGAAATATATGTTTCGTTTAACCTACAACCACTAAAATGTAACTGTGCCAATACTTTCTGGTGCGACTGCAGTTAAATTTGACAAAATGTTTGACCGCTTACGGGGGCCTTAAAGACACATTTAAACGGAAAGCGTATCTGGTTCTGTATTGGTGAGCAGCAACGTGGGGACTGTTTGACAACGGTGGAGTCAGTAGGTAAGGAGAAGCAGGTGCGTGGTCGGTGGAGCGCAGGTGTTCCGCTTAGGACACCTGTTGTCTGACTGTGTGTGTGTGTGTGTGTGTGTGTGTGGAGTTGAATGCGGTGACACGGGCGCCAGAGCGGCAGTAAAGCCAGGGCCACGGGCCGTAAACGTGAGTAAACACCGGGCAGTGCTGCATTGCACAACCAGGCGGCACCGCACACAGCAACCCACTGACACACAGCTGCTGGCTCGTCACAAAAACAAAACAGAAACCTCACTACAGCTGGACTGTTCTGTGAGTAGCGCGCCCAGTAGTGTGAGGGTCACTCCAAAAGAAATGCACACTATTTTGTTGTTGTTGTTGTTGTTGTTGTTGTGGTCTTCAGTCCTGTGCAAGCTTCTTTATCTCCCAGTACCTACTGTAGCCTACATCCTTCTGAATCTGGTCTCCCTCCACGATTTTTACCCTCCACGCTGCCCTCCAGAACTAAATTAGTGATCCCTCGATGCCTCAGAACATGTCCTACCAACCGATCCCTTCTTCTAGTCAAATTATGCCACAAACTCCTCTACTCCCCAATTCTATTCAATACCTCCTCATTAGTTATGTGATCTGGCCATTTAATCTTCAGCATTCTTCTGCAGCATCACATTTCGAAATCTTCTATTCTCTTCTTGTCTAAACAACTTATCGTTCACGTTTCACTATCATACATGGCTACACTCCATACAAATACTTTCAGAAACGACTTCCTGACACTTAAATCTATACTCGATCTTAACAAATTTCTCTTCTCCATAAACGCTTTCCTTGCCATTGCCAGTCCACATTTGATATCCTCTCAACTTCGACCATCATCAGTTAGTTTGCTACCCAAATAGCAAAACTCCTTTACTACTTTAAGTGTCTCATTTCCTAATCTAATTGCCTCAGCATCACCCAACTTTATTCGACTACATTCCATTATCCTCGTTTTGAATTTGTTGATGTTCATCTTATACCCTCCTTTCAAGACACTGTCCATTCCGTTCAATTGCTCTCCCAAGTCTTTTGCTGTTTCTGACAGAATTACAATGCCATCAGTGAACCTCAAAGTTTTTATTTCTTCTTCATGGATTTTAGTACTTACTCCAAACTTTTCTTTTGTTTTTTACTGCTTGCTCAATATACAGATTGAATAGCATTGGGGAGAGACTACAACCCTGACTCACTCCCTTTGCAACCGCTGCTTCCCTTTCATGTCCCTCGACTCTTATAACTGCCACCTGGTTTCTGTACAAATTGTAAATAGCCTTTTGCTCTCTGTATTTTACTCCTGTCACCTTCAGAATTTGGAAGAGAGTATTCCAGTCAACATTGTCAAACGCTTTCTCTAAGTCTACAAACGTGGGTTTGCCTTTCCTTAATCTATTTTCTAAGATAAGTCGTAGGGTCAGTATTGCCTCACGTGTTCCAATTTCTACGGTATTCAAACTGATCTTCCCCGACCTCGCCTTCTACCAGTTTTTCCATTCGTCTGTAAAGAATTCGCATTCTATTTTGCAGCTGTGACTTATTAAACTGATAGTTCGGTAATTTTCAAATCTGGCAACACGTGCTTTCTTTGAGATTGCAATTATTATATTCTTCTTGAAGTCTGAGGGAATTTCACCTGTCTCATACATCTTGCTCACCAGATGGTGGAGTTTTGTCAGGACTGGCTCTCCCAAGGCTGTCACTGGTTCTAATGGAACGTTGCCTACTCCTGGGGCCTTGTTTCGACTCAGGTCTTTCAGAGCTCTGTCAAACTCTTCACGCAGTATCGTATCTCCCATTTCATCTTCATCTACATCCTCTTCCATTTGCATAATATTGTCCTTAAGTACATCACCCTTGTATAGGCCCTCTATATACGCCTTCCACCTTTCTGCTTTCCCTTCTTTGCTTAGAACTGGGTTTCCATCAAAGCTCTTGATATTCATGCAAGTGGTTATCCTTTCTCCAAAGGTCTCTTTAATTTTCCTGTAGGCAGTATCTATCTTACCCCTAGTGAGATAAGCCTCCACATCCTTACGTTTGTCCTCTAGCCGTCCCTGCTTATCCGTTTTGCACTTCCTGTCGATCTCATTTTTGAGACGTTTGTATTCCTTTTTGCCTGCTTCATGTAGTGCATTTTTGTATTTTCTCCTTTCATCAATTAAATTTAGTCTCTCTTCTGTTACCCATGGATTTCTACTAGCCCTCGTCTTTTTACCTACTTGATCCTCTGCTGCCTTCACTACTTCATCCCTTAAAGCTACCCATTCTTCTTCTACTGTATTTCTTGCCCCCATTCCTGTCAATTGTTCCCTTATGCTCTCCCTGAAACTCTGTACAACCTCTGGTTCTTTCAGTTTATCCAGGTCCCATATCCTTAAATTCCCACCTTTTTGCAGTTTTTTCAGTTTAATCTACAGTTCATAACCAATAGATTGTTTATTCTACATGTTTGAAAGTTTTACAATGTGTAGATACACCCTTTAGGAACAATATTTTCATTTCTCCACATAATTTCCATCTCTGTCAACTACCTTACGCCATCTTGGAGCCAGCGCCTGTATACCAGCACCGTAAAACTCTGGACCAACCTGTTGGAGCCACTGTTTGGCAGCGTGTATAAGGGAGTCATCATCCTCAGACCTTGTTCCACGAAGAGGGTCTTTCAGTTCCCCAAAGAGATGATAGTCACATGGAGCCAGGTCAGGACTGTAAGGTGGGTGTTTCAGTGTTGTCCATCCCAGTTTTGTGACCGCTTCGACGGTTTTTTGACTGACTTGCGGCCGTGCATTGTCGTGCAACAGCAAAACATCCTGCTTTTGCCGATGTGGTCGAACAGGACTCAATAGAGCTTGAAGGTTCTTCAGTGTCGTCACATATGCATCAGAATTTATGATGGTTCCACTTGGCATGATGTCCACAAGCAAGAGTCCTTCGGAATCGAAAAACGCCATAGCCATAACTTTTCCAGCAAAAGGTGTGGTTTTGAATTTTTTTTCCTTGGGTGAATTTGCATGATGAGACACCATTGATTGTCTCTTCGCCTCTGGTGAAAAATGATGGAGCCATGTTTCATCACCTGTCACAATTCTTCCAAGAAATTCATCTCGACCATTCTCGTACTGTTCCAAAAATTCGCTGCATACCGTTTTTCTTGTTTCTTTGTCTGCGTCTGTCAACATCCTGGGAACCCACCAGGCACAAACCTTTTTTTAACGCCAACACTCTCAGTATTCTGCAAACACTTCCTTTCCCTAACTCAACGTAGCGTGACAGTTCGTTCACTGTGACGCGTCTGTCAGGAGTCACCAATCCGTTAACGCTCTGCACCTTGTCTGGAGTGTGTGCAGTACGAGGCCTGCCGCTTCGAGGACAATCCTCAATATTGCCGTGCCCGCTTTCATCACGTAACCTGCTCGCCCACCGACTAACTGTACTGCGATCGACAACAGCATCTCCGTACACCTTTTTCAACCACTTGTGGGTGTTTCCCATTGTCTCGTTTTCACAGCACAGGAATTCTACAGCACGTTGCTTCTCACGAACGTCAAGTGTAGCAGCCGTCTTGAAGACATGCTGTGAAGGCGCCACTCACGGGAACAGATTGAACTAAGTTTGAAAACAAGTGGGAAGGATGTATCTGCACACTGTAAAACTTTCACACGTGCAGAATGAAAACTGTATTTTTACAAAAATAGTGAGCATTTCTTTTGGAGTGACCATCGTACATTGCGTGACCCGTCTAAAGGGTGTGTCCAGCCGTGTCAGCCACAGTTTATTGCTGGACAAATAGATTTTGTTACTTGCTTTCTCACATCTGTGTCTACGTCTATACTCTGATAACCACTGTGAAGTGCATGACAGAGGGTACTTCCCACCAGGTAAAAGTCATTTCGGCTCATTCAGTTCCTGCTGGACAGAGCGCGAAAACGCGTCTGTGTGCCGTCCTGCAACTATAGTGCGCTTGAAATAAGTTGCGACTTTTGAGAATGACAAATCAACTGGTGAAAGCGTCTTCATTTGGCTCCGACGATAAGAAGCTGCTTTGCAAAACAGAAGCGTACCCACCTACACTTTATGGCTTACCCAAAGTTCATAAACCTGGGATTCCGTTGAGGCCAATTGTGAGCGCTATAGGCGGACCAACACACGAGTTAGCTAGACACCTTGCCTCAATGCTGCAGCCTTATGTTGGTATTAAAAATTCAGCTCATTTCATTGACAAGTCAGTTTTGACGTTGTGTCGTTATTTACCATGATTGCAGTAAACGAAGCTATCTTACGCATAGCGGATATTTTTCCTACCGATATTGTGGCATTAGTCCGACACTGCCTCACCACAACCTACTTTCAATACAATAATAACTTTTATGAACAGATTGACTATGGGCAGTCCTCTCAGTCCTGCTGTGGCTAACTTATTTATGGAGACTTTTGAACAACGGGCGTTGCAGACTGGCAGTAAGAGACCAGGCAGATGGTATCGCTATGTCGATGATACGTTCGTAGTATGGACACACGGAGCAGAGGAGTTGGATGCCTTCCCGACGCATTTAAACAGCGTTAATCCGAAAATCCCATTCACCATGGAGACGGAAAGGAATGGGCAATTGAACTTCCTGGATGTGTCTGTGGTTAAACGACGGGCCATAAGGTGCATAGAAAGTCCACACATACTGATCGTTATCGACACAAAGAATCAAACCACCACCCTAGACAAAGAAGAGGTGTAATGAAAACTTTGGTAGACAGGGCGTACAAACTTTGTGAACCTGTTTATTTAAAAGATGAGATTGAACATCTACGCTCAAGTTTCGTGAAGAATGCCTATTCTAACAAGGATATAGATCGAGCATTTCGCTCTAGGCAGAGAATAAGGAGTAACGATGAACAACAGGGGTCCAAGGGCAAAGTTTTTCTTCCGTTCATTAGTAAGGTCACAGACCGCATTGGGAAAGATTTAGGCAAGTATGGGGTGGAAACTATTTTCAGACCCACGAGGAAAATAAAAGAATTTTTAAGGTCGGCAAAACATGCACGACACCCTTTGGCTACACCGGGGGTATTTAAAATTCCTTGTAGTTGTGGACACGTTTACATCGGTACCACAAAGAGAAGTGTGAACACCCGTCTTGTTGAACATAAGAGGAATTGCCGCCTGGGTCACACGGATAAATCGGCCGTAGCGGAACATGTTTACTAGGAAGGCGATCACGAAATAAAATTCAGCGAGACAAGCGTCATATCAAAAACCTCGAATTATTATACACGCTTGTATAGAGAGGCTATCGAGGTTGATAAACATCGTAATAATTTTAACAGGAAAGACGAAGGTGTCGAATTGGATAAAATGTGGATGTCTGCGTTGCACCGCAAGAGTGACGGTCGATTACTTTCAATCGAGAATGTTGGCATTACCAGAGACAATCTCATAGCCACGTGATCGACTGTGGCGCCCTCTGTACTGCCTATATAATCAGCGCTTCCTCGAGTTCTCTTCGCAGTTCGCTGCTTTACCTCCGAGGATGTCTCTCGCAGTCGGAGACGAAACGTCAGGAGAGACTTTTACACTTCGACCACGGCCTATCAGCCCGGAAGCTTTAAGTGAAGACAATACCGGCCGTGAAAGCTTACATTGTATGATCGACTTTTGAGAGTTCAGTACAGAACCAGTGGAGGGACGATCAGTTGCCAGCGTGTGGTGGACGCCTCAGCAGGTGACCACAGAATACCAGGTGTAGAAGTATGAAACCGGAATTCCCCTACAGACGGTACCTCCTGTAACGGCTGACGACGAATGTCAACACGCAGTAACCTGAGTTCCGTACATCGGTATCAGTTTCGAACCCGTAAACATGTCGAGTTTTGTGCCTACGAACTACAATTTCCGGACAGCATTGGTTTTCTGTTATCATTGGAAGAAAACTGTTGCAGAATTACATCGGATGTTTGTCGAAGCTTTTGGCGAACATGGCCTTGGCAAAACACAGTGTTTCGAGTGGTTCAAAAAATTCAAAAGTGATGATTTGGACGTGAGAAACGATGTGCGCGGGACACCACCGAAATGTTCGAAGACAACGAATTGCAGGCCTTATTGGATGAAGATGATACCTAAATTCAACAGGAACTCGCAGAACAGTTGAATGTGACGCAGAAAGCCGTTTCTCTTCGGTTGAAACCTACGGGAAAGGCGCAGAAAGTGAGAGAATGGGTTCCGCACGAACTGAATGAAAGACACCAAACAAATCGAAAGACCATTTGTGATATGCTGCTCGCCTGATACAAAAGAAAGTCGTTTCTCCACCGAACAGTGACAGGTAATAGAAAATGGATATATTTTTAAAATCATAAGCGTCGTAAAGCATGGGTGAATCCAGGCAAACCATCGACATCCACTGCAAGACCAAATCGCTTTGGACAGAAGATAATGTTCTGTGTCTGGTGGCATCAGGAAGGTGTCATCTATTACAAACTGCTAAAACCTAGTGAGACCGTTACCACTGATCCCTACGAACAGCAAATGATCGATTTAAATTGAGCGTTACGTGCAAAACGACCGCAGTATAGAGAAAGGCAACGCAGAGTCATATTGCTCCATGATAACGCCCCATCACACACAGCAATAGGGGTCGGGGAAACGATCGAGGCGTTCAGTTGGGAAATACTAGGGCATACGGCTTATCCTCCAGACTCTAGCAGAACAATGCTTCATTTCGTATGATGAAAATGTATTTTTTAGCGTGTTGTTCATATCCTGCCGGAGAGTTGGGAGAAATGTATAACTAGCAACAATGGAGCTTACTTCGAATTACCAGCAAAGGAAGTAGTTTTTTTTGCGTGTTGTTCATATCCTGCCGGAGAGTTGGGAGAAATGTGTAATTAGCAACAATGGAGCTTACTTCGAATTACCCGCAAAGGAAGCAGGGCCTTCCAGACCAGATACGTTGTCTGAGAAAATGAGGAACTCAAACAAGCGTGACTACAAGCAAACATTTAACAAAGAAGCGTATAATAAGAGCAACGTAAGAATGCCTGGTTTTCAGCCCGGAAGTTAATTCGTTAACCACATTAACTAGCGGTCCTGTACATTTGTCTGGAAAAATAAACAAAATTCCCAGTTACTCAAAAATTTGAAGGAGAGTTGCGAAAGCTTAAACATTTCTTCGTTCTTGCCATAAACTGCACTCAGTTGTGTACAAAACAACAAACTTTAACAAAAGCAATTGCTCCTCTTTTCAGACTGCTATTGTTATTTAATGTGAAGAGGCCATCTGAGTACCACGTTCCAATTTCAGTTCTTCGTTCCTTGTCTGCCTTTAGACCATTTTGAAGCAGTCTTATTATCAATATTATTATTATTATTATTATTATTATTGAGAGCGGCTGGGATTGCAGAAATACGTTGATAAGCATAACCGGTACACACCAAATGCTATTAACTTTTTAGTCTCTATTTACATCAATTTACAAATTCTGTGAACACCCTGAAGGTTTACCTACGAGCTGCTACTGAGTCTTTGTGATCCCTACGAGAATGACAGGCAAGGAACTGTAATATATTCCTAGATTTCTCATTCACAGCTGGTTCCCGGAACTTTGTAACTACACGTTTCCTGGGGCAGGGACCGTCTGACCCAGAGCGGTAGGGAGGCGCCCCTACTCAAAGAACTGTGAAAGCTGCCTTTCCCTCATCCCCAGCATCCCTCATAAAAATGTTTTTCTGGGATTTTTCCTACCCACATTTATTAAATTTTACAATTTTGTAAACAGGTTTTATGGAAATTAAGCATTCTAGAAAAAAAAATTTCTTTAAACGAGCTATGTTGACGAACAGCATTGCACACAACCAATTAAAGAAATGACTGTCTAAAATAAATTTAAAATTCTATAACGTTTCTAAAAATGTCTGTGCCCTATTGTTTATTGCAACAACCGTATATTAAGTACTATGCACAATAAGGGACAAATTTTATTTGCCCTTCATACTTTATTAAGATGCATGAATAATTCATTAGAAATAAAATAAAGTTTTTGAAACATCCCTTTCGAGATATTTTGTTTTTATTGTAACTAGTATCGCCCTGTGCTCGAAATTCGACCAACTGCAACAGTGTAGTAGGTCTGTGACAGCAAATGTCGTCCATCTTGAAGTGTCCGAAAATTCAGCCGCGCAACTGATCCGTGGCAATTGCTGTGTTGTAGCAACGTGTATTCTTGAAATGGCTCTGAGCACTATGGGACTTAGCATCTGATGTCGTCAGTCCCCTCGAACTTAGAACTACTTAAACCTAACTAACCTAAGGACATCACACACATCCATGCCCGAGGCAGGATTCGAACCTGATACCGTAGCGGTAGCGCGGTTCCAGACTGAAGCGCCTAGAACCGCTCGGCCACACCGGCCGGCATTCTTGAAATAATTTTCGATTTCTCTTTAACTGTTCGGTTATTTGAAGGCAGTCTTTGATACACTGCGTTGAAAAATAAGTTTTGTGTTAATGGCGGCAAATTAATTTTACGCTTGTGACAACACAATGTCAGTGCCTTTGTATCGCGTAAAGTCACCTCAGACGCAGAATTATTTAGATTACAAAATCTGCACTATAAGTTCATCAAACCACAATTACAATTCTCAAAATTATTTGTAATTATGTTCGCTTCACATTTAAATGTACCTTTTAGGACGACAATATAATTATCTTATTGTTTTCTCTACGCAAAAATTTTGTCTCTGTAGCTCTCCGTCTTTCAGTCCGACCCAATAATGTTCTTCGAGGCATAGCCTAAAACAAATACGGTTTCCTTATAATATCAAACGTTGGAGCTACTCGAAATGAAGATACTAAAAATTAGGAACACTCTAAATTTTGTGGTGATGACGGCTAACAAACAAAGAGTTAGTTCCGTTTAATCTTAGACCAAAGTAAGTGAAAAAAACGAAGCACATAAACGACGTTTGTTGTCCACGCCGGCTTCGTTATTACGTTTCGTTTTCCGCTGTCGACATCAATGGTGTACAGTTGCGGCATTGTAGCTGTCAGATATGTGTGTGTTACCGCAAATGAACTGCCTGAAACATTTAAAGACGAAAGTCTTTAGAATGCAACTTAACAAAATGTTGTTACTTTGGTGTGTCGTTTCCACTATAGCACTGGATCGTTACGCGTGGTAAAAGTTTGTACCAGTATCAGAGCCGGCCGCGGTGGCCGTGCGGTTCTAGGCATTTCCGGAACCGCGTGACTGCTACGGTCGCAGGTTCGAATCCTGCCTCGGGCATGGATGTGTGTGATGTCCTTAGGTTAGTTAGGTTTAAGTAGTTCTAATGACCACAGATGTTAAGTCCCATAGTGCTCAGAGCCATAGCACCAGTACCAGAGACAAAGTAAATCTTTTCTCATGTGTCTGTGTACTTCCTTTTACCTCTCCTAACCGCTATGGATACAAATGATGTTTTCTTTTGTGAATGTCTACGACAAAGTTCCTTTCGAGTTATGTAAGTTTCATTGGCCTATCTGAATAATTAATTTGAAAATCGTTACTACAATTTTCGATGCTCACGTGTTAATATTATGATCGTTAATTAAACCAGATGCATTACCATTATGAATGTCCACATTGCTATTACTTTCTGTAAGCAATAATTGTAACTCTTTAGCTGTGCGTCTTTCATTCTGACCCGTATGCATTCTCCTTCTATTCATGCCCTAAAACAAATGTAGTTTTGGCGTGATAAGGGGAGTCGGAAGCCGTAGTTGTTGAAAATAAAGAAATTAAAAATTAGGAACTTACTTCAGATTTTCTGGCAATGACAGCAAATGATCACACACTTACTCTTACGTAAAAGTAAGGGAAGTAACGACGCCAATATAGTGCGTTATTTACAAACTTCGTTACTACGATATGTTGTTTTTCACTGCTGACAAAATCATCGGCCTAACAGTTGTCGAGTCGTAGGTGCCCTTCAAATGAGTCACGTAAACATGAAAGCTCCTAGAATGCGATGTCACGAAATGTTGCCACTTTCCTGTGTCATTTCGCACCGTTTTACTCTGGCAAACGCTTTTTCTAGCCCAACAAATCCTATGAACGTATCTAGCTTTTTCTAAAGTATGGCTTCGATTGTCAAGCGGAACATCAGCACTGCCTCTGTGGTGTCTTTACCTCTACCTAAAGCCAGACTGATCATTACACAGCACCTAGCGAAGTGGCGCAGTGGTTAGCACACTGGACTCGCATTCGGGAGGACGACGGTTCAATCCCGTCTCCGGCCATCCTGATTTAGGTTTTCCGTGATTTCCCTAAATCGCTTCAGGCAAATGCCGGGATGGTTCCTTTGAAAGGGCACGGCCGATTTCCTTACCAATCCTTCCCTAACCCAAGCTTGCGCTCCGTCTCTAATGACCTCGTTGTCGACGGGACGTTAAACACTAACCACCACCACCATTACACAGCAGGCTCTTAGAATGAGATTTTCACTCTGCAGCGGAGTGTGCACTGATATGAAACTTCCTGGCAGGTTAAAACTGTGTGCCGGACCGAGACTCGAACTCGGGACCTTTGCCTTTCGCGGGCAAGTGCTCTATCAACTGAGCTACCCAAGCACGACTCTCGCCCCGTCCTCACAGCTTCACTTCCGCCAGTACCTAGTCTCCTACCTTCCAAACTTTACAGAAGCTCTGCTGCGAACCTTGCAGAACTAGCACTCCTGAAAGAAAGGATATTGCGGAGACATGGCTGAGCCACAGCCTTGGCGATGTTTCCAGAATGAGATTTTCACTGTGCAGCGAAGTGTGCGCTGATATGAAACTTGGTGGAGCACTTGCCCGCGAAAGGCAGAGGTCCCGAGTTCGAGTCTCGGTCCGGCACACAGATTTAATCTGCCAGGAAGTTCCCACCAGGCTCTTAGTTTTCTTTTCGGTTCTTCTGTAAATCATTCTTGTCAGAAATTCGGATGGGCGAGATGTAAAGTCGATGTTACGACACGTCCCGGTGTTAGTAACACGGATGAAATCAGTTACTAGTACAACGTATAGAGCGTACATGGCTGATTCTCTCTTAGCTATGAACGGCTGGAACAAACGTTTGTTATTGGCAGAGCACCACAACGTCGGAATGCCCCCCTCCCCCCCCCCCCCCCCTCAACCCGCTGTGTAGCCGCTTATCGGAGAATCGATAATCGAGAGAAGCCCAACTCGCTAAGGGACTTCCGGGGAATCACGCACTCCTACCTCCCTACTAGTCTCTACTGACAAAGCAGCTGGGCAATGGCACCTCTTACTTTCTGCCGCCATTGTGAATATGAAGGCATCATCACAAGAGAACATAGGCAAAGTAGTGACTCCGTATTCCTAGATTTCCAAAAAGGCTCTTGACGCTGTACCGCACAAGCGGCTTGTACTGAAATTGCGTGGTCATGGGATATCGATTCAGTTACGTGACTGAATTTATGATTTCCTGTCAGAGAGGTCACAGTTCGCACTAACTGATAGAAAGTCATCGAGTAATAAGTTTTTTTGTGTGGTCCTCCTCTGCAGCAAGCATATAAATACTTGTTTTGTAAATAAAACTGCCCTTTCCTGTTGCCACTTCATTTATCCCAGTCCTGTTTCTCCTTTTTCCTTGGTCTAAGGCGTCATCAGTGGGATCTATAACCATACAGTTTTGTTAGGTTCAGGTTATTAAACAGTTCAAGTCGCGATTTTTTTATGTAAAAAGTAATTACTTACGATTTTCTGATACGCGTTTCCTCACATCTGGTCTGCAGGTCGCATAACTACTTTATTACACACTTATAAGCACAGAAGTGATTTTTGGCGTTCCCCAAGGCAATTTTATAGGCCCCCTACTGTTCCTTATCTGTATAAAGGCTTTAGGTGACAATCTGAGTAGCCTTCTTAGGTTATTTGCACGCCAGGCTGTCGTTTATCTAGTAAAATCAGCCGAAGACCAAATTGCAAAACGATTAAGAAAAGATATCGGAATGATGCGAAAATTGGCAATTGTCCGTAAATAATGGAAAGCGTGAGGTCATGCATATGAGTGCTGACAGGAATCCGCTGTACTTCCGTTACACCATAAATCAGTCAAATCTAAAGGTCGTAAATTCAAATAAATACCTAGGAATTACAATAACGAACAACTTCGATTGGAACGAACACACAGAAAACGTTGTGGGGAAGGCTAACAAAAGACTGCGTTTTATTGGCAGGACACTTATATAACAGACCTACTAAGGAGACTGCCTACACTACGCTTGCCCGTCCTCTTTAAAAATACTGCTGCGCGGTGTGGGATCCTTACCACAAAGTATTGACAGAGTACATCGAAAAAGTTCAAAGAAGGCAGCACGTTTTGTATTATCGCGAAATATGGGAGAGAGTGTCACTGGAAAAGGATTTGGGGTGGACATAATTAAAACAAAGGCGTTTTTCGTTGCGGAGGAATCTTCTCACAAAATTCCAAACTTTCTCCTTCGCAAGCGAAAATATTTCGTTGACGCTGGCCTACTTAGGGAGAAACCATTAGCATAATAAAATAAGGGAAATCAGAGATTGCAGGAAAAAATGTTGGTGTTCGGTTTTTCCGCGCGCTGCACGAGAGTGGAATAATACAGAATTATTGTGAAGGAGAAAGACACTATCATCAGACACTTAAGCGTGATTTGTAGAGTATCCATCTACACTACTGGCCATTAAAATTGCTACACCACGAAGATGACGTGCTAC
Source organism: Schistocerca gregaria (assembly GCF_023897955.1). NCBI lineage: Eukaryota > Metazoa > Arthropoda > Insecta > Orthoptera > Acrididae > Schistocerca > Schistocerca gregaria. The sequence goes on from NC_064929.1 coordinate 126,949,495, forward strand.
AGACGCGAAATGTAACCGACAGGAAGAATATGCTGTGATATGCAAATGATTAGCTTTTCAGAGCATTCACACAAGGTTGGCGCCGGTGGCGACACCTACAACGTGGTGATATGAGGAAAGTTTCCAACCGATTTCTCATACACAAACAGCAGTTGACCAGCGTTGCCTGGTGAAATGTTCTTGTGATGCATCGTGTAAGGAGGAGAAATGCGTACCATCGCGTTTGCGACTTTGATAAAGGTCGGATAGCAACCTATCGCGATTGCGGTTTATCGTTTCGCGACACTGCTGCTCGCGTTCGTCGAGATCCAATGACTGTAAGCAGAATATGGAATCGGTGGGTTCAGGAGGGTAATACGGAACGCCGTGTTGGATCCCAATGGCCTCGTATCACTAACAATCGAGATGACAAGCATCTGATCCACATGCCTGTAACGGATCGTGCAACCACGTCTCCATCCCTGAGTCAACAGATGGAGACGTTTGCACGACAACAGCCATCTGGACGAACAGTTCGACGATGTTTGCAGCAGCATGGGCTATCAGTTAGGAGACCGTGGCTGCGGTTACCCTTGACGCTGCATCACAGACAGGAGCGCCGGCGATGGTGTACTCAACGACGAACCTGGGTGCACGAATCGCAAAAGGTCATTTTTTCGGATGAACGTCATTTTTTCGGATGAACGTCATTTTTTCGGATGAACCAGGTTCTGTTTACAGCATCATGATGGTCACATCCGTGTTTGGCGACATCGCAGCGAACGCACATTGGAACCGTCTATTCTTCATCTCCATATTGGCGTATCTCTCGGCGTGATGGTATGAGGTGTCATTAGTTACACGTCTCGGTCACCTCTTGTTCGCATTGAAGGCACTTTGAGCAGTGGACGTTACTTTTCAGATGTTTTACGACCCGTGGCTCTACTCTTCATTCAATCCCTGCTAAATTCTACATTTCAGCACGATAATGCACGAACGCATGTACGACCCTTTCTGGATACAGAAAACGTTCGACTGCTGCCCTGGCCAGAACATTCTCCAGATCTCTCACCAATTGAAAACGTCTGGTCAATGGTAGGCGAGAAACTGGTTCGCAACAATACGCCTGTCACTACTCTTAATGAACTGTGGTATCGTGTTGAAGCTGCATGGGCAGCTGTACCTGTACACGCCACCCAACCTCTGTTTGACTCAATGCCCAGGCGTGTCAAGGCCGTTATTGCGGCCAGAGGTGGTTGTTCCGGCACATGATTTCTCAGGATCTATGCACCCAAATTGCGTGGAAATGCAATCACATGTTAGTTCTAGTATAATATAGTTGTCCAATGAATACCCGTTTATCATCTGCATTTCTTCTTGGTGTAGCAATTGTAATGGCCAGTAGTGTAGATGAAGATGTAGCAAACCGGCTGAAACTGGAGCGAAGTCGTAAACCGAGAGTGGATTATACAGGTTGCTTACGAGATGGTACTACAGACTAATTGGAGTAAAACAGCCTATACGACATGTGTCACTTTTTTTTTTGCTTACAAAGGTACAGTTGTTAGGATGTAACACGAATAGTGGCAAAGCTCGTTAAGCCGCGAATAGTAAGTTCAAGGCCGAATTACATAAGTTGCACCTCTGACTTCAAAGCGGTTTCAAACCCCCCTGGCAACATCACGTGCTGATGTTATGAGCCCGTCGTGGCGATCTTTTATGAGGGCAGAACTGTTTACAGTCGGGACCATCCATTCCTCTCTTGTCAGCTTTACATGCCTTTACCGCCTGACGACTAAAACGTCCGCAGGAGACCGACCCATCATGCTCGATCATCATAGCCATCGTCGCTTACAATAATGCTTCAAGGTCGCTTTCAATGCAGCCTACATAAAAGCGCCCTGTAAAGTCAGTTAAAATTGTCATTTGATTCCCGTCGTCACTGAATGGGAATACTCGGCGACTTGCAGTTAGCCAACGACAAAATTGCAATCGTGTACCTCCACTTCCCCTTGTAGGGTACTGAACACGCTGTAAAAGGTAAGAATAGCGGAAGAGCATGCGTACTGACTGCCATCTTCTTGAATATGGTGCGCTTCTGGAAGGTCTGTCCTTTACCAACTAAATGTCTTCTTATTCATCCACACTTTGTCCATTTGCACGATCAGACGAAATATGACTGCTGAGGGGTTCACTGGTCTTCTTTGAAAATGAAATAAATTCCGGAGAGCGTAGGGGACGATATGGGAGACCCGCAGCACCGACTAGGTAAGGTCCTAGCGGAGGTTGTTTGCCGTTACCTTCCTCCGACAGTAATGGGGATGAATGGTAATGATGAAGAGGACACAACACCACCCAGTCATCACGAGGCAGGGAAAATTCCTGACCCTGCCGGGAATCGAACCCGGGACCCTGTGCGCGGTAAGCGAGAATGCTACCGCAAGACCACGAGCTCGTAATACAAAATTTCGCCTGCCTCAAAACTTTATCTTGCACGGTAGGTGGGGCAGTTTTGTCCTGGCTTCTACGCCCCCGGCAACGGCCTTGGCGCAGTGGATACACCGGTTCCCGTGAGATCGCCGAAATTAAGCGTTGTCGGACGTGGTCCGCAATTTGGGGGGGGGGGGGTGACCATCCAAGCCGCCAAGCGCTGTTGCCATTTTTCGGGGTGCACTCAGCCTCGTGATGCCAACTGAGGAGCTGCTCGACCGAATAGTAGCGGCTTCGGTCAAGAATACCAACTTACGACCGGGAGAGCGGTGTGCTGACCCCACGTCCGTCCTACCTGCATCCTCCACTGAGGAAGACACGGCGGTCGGATGGTGCCGGTAGGCTACTCGTGGCCTGAAGACGGAGTGCTTCTACACCCCCAGGTACGTTAATAATCCTGAGGATATGTCACCCACTCCATGTACACTGTTTCAACTTAAGTGTGCGCTGAAGGAAGTACTGTAGATCACATGGTACTTTGAAATGCCGAACTAACGTGGACGGCATCGAAACCGCTTCATGCTCGGAGGCGTCATTTACACAACACAGTGCGTCGTTGGGAGTGACGAAATTTAATATGGGCTCTTAGTTAACTGGCGCGTTGGAAAGAGAAACACGCGGCCGTTTTTTTCTGCGCACTGTCCCGTGACGGGCTAATGGCCGCCCGGAGCTTGAGCGGTGCCAACATGGCTGCCTCGTCAGCCGGCATCAGTGACGGAACGGTGACGACACCAAGGATACTATTAACATTTTTACTCATTATTGGATGTCGGGAGATACACGAACCTGCAAAGCCATAACTATTTTAATAACGAAGGAAGTGGCAGCGTACACCTAGCATGTACGCCGTCAAAGGAAAATACGACGGTCATTCAATGATAAAAGAGACAAATTGGTCTAGGATAAAAACTGTTAGTAGGAGAAGTTTGGCACTTTTATGGCTTTAAGTTGGCGTCACTGGATGAGCCTTGATCAGGTGATGTATCAACATTGTTTTGCTTATAACCTCAAAAATACATTTCAAGATGGCGGGTCCGCTTGAAACGTCCTCATTAGTTGGACAAGGTTCTGTTATTCGTTTCTTGCTTGCCGAAGGCAAGAAACCAGTGAACATATACTGTAGAATGTCTAAAGTTTAGGGCCAAAGTTGTATGAATCGTGCAAACTTTTACAAGTGGCTAGAGCAGTTCAAACATAGTCGCAGACTCAGTGACTGACGAACTGGTTAAGTTGATGACATTGGCCGGCCGCCGTGGCCGAGCGCTTCTATGCGCTTCAGTGTGGAACTGCACGACCGCTACGGTCGCAGGTTCGAATCCTGCCTCGGGCATAGATGTGTGTGATGTCCTTAGGTTAGTTAGGTTTAAGTAGTTCTAACTTCTAGGGGAGTGATGACCTCAGATGTTAAGTCCCATAGTGCTCAGAGCCATTTGAACCATTTCTGAACAGTTGTGATTTTTTAAAATCGGCTCATTCTTTTTTATACACACTGTATAATACGACGACCGAACAATCAGTTTAATAAGCCACAGCTGCAAAATACTAACACGAATTCTATACAGACGAATGGAGAAACTAGTAGAAGCCGACCTCGGGGAAGATCAGTTTGGATTCCGTAGAAACACTGGAACACGTGAGGCAATACTGACCCTACGACTTATCTTAGAAGAAAGGTTAAGGAAAGGCAAACCTACGTTTCTAGCAGTTGTAGACTTAGAGAAAGCTTTTGACAATGTTGACTGGAATACTCTCTTTCAAATTCTGAAGGTGGCAGGGGTAAAATACAGGGAGCAAAAGGCTATTTACAATTTATACAGAAACCAGATGGCAGTTACAAAAGTCGAGGGACATGAAAGGGAAGCAGTGGTCGGGAAGGGAGTAAGACATTTTTGTAGCCTCTCCCCGATGTTATTCAATCTGTATACTGAGCAAGCAGTACAGGAAACAAAAGAAAAATTCGGAGTAAGTATTAAAATCCACAGAGAAGAAATAAAAACTCTGAAGTTTGCCGATGACATTGTAATTCTGTCAGAGACAGCAAAGGACTTGGAAGAGCAGTTGAATGGAATGGACAGTGTCTTGAAAGGAAGATATAAGATGAACATCAACAAAAGCAAAACGAGGATAATGGAATGTAGTCGAATTAAGTCGGGTGATGCTGAGGGAATTAGATTAGGAAATGAGACACTTAAAGTAGTAAAGGAGTTTTGCTATTTGGGGAGCAAAATAACTGATGATGGTCGAAGTAGATAGGATATTAAATGTAGACTGGCAATGGCAAGGAAAGCGTTTCTGAAGAACAGAAATTTGTTAACATCGAGTATAGATTTAAGTGTCAGGAAGCCATCTCTGAAAGTATTTGTATGGAGTGTAGCCATGTATGGAAGTGAAACGTGGACGATAAATAGTTTAGACAAGAAGAGAAGAGAAGAGAAGCTTTCGAAATGTGGTGCTACAGAAGAATGCTGAAGATTAGATGGGTAGATCACATAACTAATGAGGAAGTATTGAATAGGATTGGGGAGTTTGCGGCACAACTTGACTAGAAGAAGGGATCGGTTGGTAGGACATGATCTGAGACATCAAGCGATCACCAATTTAGTATTGGAGGGCAGCGTGGTGGGTAAAAATCGTAGAGGGAGACCAAGAGATGAATACACTAAGCAGACTGAGAAGGATGTAGATTACAGTAGGTACTGGGAGATGAAGCAGCTTGCACAGGATAGAGTAGCATGGAGAGCTGCATCAAACCAGTCTCAGGACTGAACACCACAACAACAACAATACGACGTCGTTAACATGCACTTCCCGCGTGTGCAATATCACTACCATCGCTCCTCCATCCATATCTGTCCACCCTATTTTTTTATGGGAGGGGACGGGAGTCTACGAATAGTCGATTGCCTGGCCATACCGTCTTTCATGTGACAACTGTTGCGCTGTGTATTGGTAGGATGGCCGGTCATAAAGTTTTAATTATCACCTCAAAACAGTAAGGCTATATAAATAATTTCTTGACTGTCTAATGGTACATGTCTCTAGACGTGCTACACACGTAAATACCAAAGCACGCCGCTAGAGGAGGAAAAACATAAGCTAGCGGAAAACTGCTCCTATCGCAGCAAAAAGGAGGCGAATATGCTCCTGTTTAAAAGAATGTGAGTGAAAAGTGGGGTACCGCCTGCCTGATTCTACCTCCCTCATCTTCTTTAAAAAAATTTCAAATTTTTTGCCATCCCACCATTTTAGCACTCTTTTCAACCTGCAACTCAGCTCTCACTCCCACAATCTACCCTAACTGCACCTCGCTCACACCCTCTAGTCCACCACTGTAGGTCGCTCATATCAATCCACTGCCAACTGCACATTCTCACTCAGTCATTCAGCCCATCTCATTGCCATTATCTCTTTTATGTCTCTCCAACTCTCACTGTCTCACAGCCTCAGTCTCCTTCGTTCTCTTCTACTATTACTACTATCGCTTCCTCTTGCCTTCTCTTACTTGTAACGTCACAATAGGTTTCGTTACATTGTTAAAATCAGTGTTATGTTGCTATCAGCTGATAGACAGTATCAGCGTAAATTCAGTTACTTTACGTAATTAATGACAGCGAAATGATCTCAGCCCCAAAGTACATGCGTGTAGAAACAATTATGGATCAAAGTCTTTTATTCTCATTACAATATGCACGTCCTGTGTCCCAAATTACGTACCCCCCAGCTCTCCTTAAAGTACGTGGTCAGGTGTGAATGTTTTGAGTGTGGTAGCAGACGAACCAGAGATGTAGTGGGTCTCCGAATCTTCTACCAACTTTAACACAGTCAGTGGAAGGCAAAGAGCAGGAACAGGATGGTTCGACCAGAGGTGCGAAAGTCTAAAAAAAAACAACATTTTCTTGCCAGAGGTTGGTCATGGGCCTCCCCCACAACCTCACGCTGCTCGGGAGAAAGAGCCGCGCAACGGTTACGGGGAGTTTTTTGGGAAGACAGGTAAGCGACCACACGTTCAGAACGCTGCGTCGAAATCAGGACAAAGGTATTTGAATGTTTAAATATGTTCAATACTAACAATTTATTTATCAGAGGCTTTTTCGCGATTGATTAATTAAGAATCATTTATTGATTTTTGTTCAATATATCCTTTATAAGAATAATCTTCTCCGATCGATATTTCCGTTACGACCCGCCACGTGGTGCGTAGTTTCAAACTGCAACCGCCGAGAAAGCTAATAAAGGGAGCTGTAGCCAGTTCTTGCGATTGCTGAACATTTATGCTAGCGTGTGTCGATGTTTAACAACTTATTGAAAATTTAGTAACGAGTGTAGCTTCTCTAAGATGAATCGTTTCGTATTGAAGCACTTCCGGCTGGAGATACCAGCCACGAGCCCTGCTCGATGCCAGCCACTGTACATAGAAAAACTGCATAGAGAAATAGTTCCGATATTTGCATTTCAGTGATAACTTAGTGCATGTGCATGTATCAGCATATTAGTAGTGACCACGTGCTCTCCAAGATGTTCCTTCCCCGCACAGGACCGTGCAGATCAAAGGCAACACGGCTTGTAATTAAAAGAAGAAATAATTTATGTGCATAGTTAAAAAATATTTGTCCATAGTTAATGTGTACTCAAACGATATGTTGAAGTAACTTCGTAAATTTGTCTAATGTTGGTTAAAATAAAATTGACTTTGTTTTTCGAAGTAATTTCCGTTCTCGGCTTGCTCATTTGTACCATACCTAAGAAAAGAGAATCGTATCAGTCACGCTGCCCCTTTACTAAAATTATTGGCACAAGACTAGATTCGTGCAGGATGTAGTTTTCTCTGACCATCCCCAAAATTACAAATGCTTTATCCGTTGCGACTTCAATCGATAAGATTGTATTCTGAACTTTGATGGGCCTAAACATCAATTCTAAAGCAGGCACAATGGTCAGGGAAGGTTACGCTGCCGAGAGAGAAAAAGTGTGCATAAGATCCTTCCCCACAGCAGGCTTATATAAAACTGAATGAAAGTAATCCCTGCTGATAAAATTAAGCAGACTCCCTTCTCAGCCTGCCACAGACAGGGAGAATTAACGACATTTACGATCTAAATACCAGTCGTTGGGAGTTTGCATACTGCTACTCTTTCATTCATTCCTTCGCACTGCTGCTGTCTTTTCTCACTGTCTCTGTCTCTCTTCTGTTCACTTTAATTATCACCACTCTGTCTCATTATCATTGGCTTTCGCCCACGTACACATTCTCTTCCTGTTTACTGTTTCCACCCTCCCTGGCAGTGTCTCCTTCACTCCGTTCTTAGCCCTGTTCCGTCACTATCAACTGTGGTCTACTGCCGTCTGTATCTCTCGCACTGCCATCGTCTCCCTCGCTCTTTCTGCACCACAACCACTATCTACTATCTTCCAGTATTTATTACTTCTCCGTCTCTTTCCCACTGCCACTGTGTCCCCCTCTTTCACACCCAAACCTCCAGACATCAGAAACTCAGATCGGTACCAAACGTTGCAAGCTATAGAGTATCAACCAAAACTCCGATTTAACTTGTACTGCGTGCTGTCGTCCAAAATAACGGGCTTTCTACATCTACTCGGCTACTCTCCATATCACATTTAAGTGCTTGGCAGAGGGTTTATCCAACCATCTCCACAATTCTCTATTACGCCAATCTCGTATAACGCGCGGAAAGAACGAACACCTATATCTTTCCGTAAGAGCTCTGATTTCCCTTATTTTATCATGGTGATCATTTCTCCCTAGGTAGACCGGTGTCAGCAAAATATTTTCACATTCGGAGGAGAAAGTTGGTGACTGGAATTTCGTGAGAAGATTCCGCCGCAACGAAAAACGCCTTTGTTTTAATCATGTCCGCCCCAAATCCTGAATCATTTCAGTGACACTCTCTCACCTATTTTGCGATAATACGAAATGTGCTTTCCTTCTCTGAACTTTTACGGTGTACTCCGTCAATCCCATCTGGTAAGGATCCCACACCCCGCAGTACATCCGTTATATTTTCTAAGTGTTCTGCCAGTAAAGCGCAATCTTTGCTTAGCCATCTCCACAACGTTTTCTGTGTGTTCCTTCCAATTTAAATTGTTCGTAATTTAATTCCTAGGTACTTAGTTCAATTTATGGCATTTTGATCTAACTGATTTATCGTGTAACCGAAGTTTGACGGAGTCCTTTTAACACTCACGTGGATGACCTAACACTTTTCGTTATTTAGGGTCAGTTGTCAATTTTCGCACCAGGACTGTGGAGAACAAGAAAGGAATAACTGTGAGCACACGATACATGTAGGTTACGTGGGGAAGTAGAGCGTTAGGTTGTCGCACCAGGTGTTCTCGGTTCAAACCCGAGAGGCATTATGCGTTTAAAGTGTTATGTTGGACAACATGCTTATGATATGTAAAACGCTGTTTGGAGTTTACAGCAATATTATGTTGGCAGTGTGCTTTCGCTTCGTTTCTTAGGAAGCAGTAAATCTATAGGTTGCATTTGTGGCTTCACAGAGCTCTGCTCAATAAGGCATGATAATTTTTTTATAGTCATAATTTATCGCGCCAAAATTTAACCCTATGATATTCTGCTACCTTAATGTGCAACAAACAAGCCGTAGTAGTTTCATTGTTGGGGCTCCTGGTTCCCGCCAGTGAGAGGCAGGCAAGATCAGACGTGTTCAGTATCGTCCACCGCTGCAATGGAGGTAACAAGCCAGCAACAATATGCGGCTTTGAAACTCTGCTTTCGTCTCAAGAAATCTTCATCTGAGGACAATACAATGTTACAGGAGGCCTATGAGAAGGGTGTTCTTCCCTAGAGCATAGCTTGAAGGTGGTTTAAAATGTTTAAAGAGGGGAGACATTCAATTTCGTTGGCCCGGTGCTCCAGTTACTGCTCTTAACGGAAGAAAACATCAACACAGCTGATGTCATTGTGAGTGAGGGAGAATCAAAGAATTACCTTAAGATCACTTTATGAAATACTGAACATTTCATTGGGTGCCACCCACACGTTGGTGACAGAAAAACTACACACGACACGTGTTTGTGCGTGATGGGTTCCAAGACTGTTGATTCCCGAACTAAAGGACATGCAGTTAAAGGTGATGTTAGAGGAAGATTCGGAGTTTCTTTCAAATTTAATCACTGCTGATGAAACTAGGCTGCATCATTTTGATCCTGAGAGCAACCAGCAAAGCTCAGTGTGAAAATCTCCTTCCTCGCCAGCCCTCAAAAAAGCAAAAGTGGTTGCTTCTGCTGGCAAAGGTATGGTCATCTCATTCTTTGATATTCATGGAATGGTTTATGAGCATGTTGTACCTGCGCACACACATTAGTAACTGTACAATAGTACATGAATGTCCTGAAAACATTGCATGTCCGTATCAGGCGCAAAATACCACATTTCCGTGAAGTAGGCTGGATGCTGCACGCCGGCCGCGGTGGCCGTGCGGTTCTGGCGCTGCAGTCTGGAACCGCGGGACTGCTACGGTCGCAGGTTCGAATCCTGCCTCGGGCATGGGTGTGTGTGATGTGCTTAGGTTAGTTAGGTTTAAGTAGTTCTAAGTTCTAGGGGACTTATGACCTAAGATGTTGAGTCCCATAGTGCTCAGAGCCATTTGAACCATCTGGATGCTGCACAACAAACATGTGCGGCCGCATATTGCCAAAGTTGTTGCTGAATACCTTGCAAAAATCAGCGCGAAGTGCATTCCTCACCCGCCATATAGTCCCTATTTAGCCCCATGTACTTCTTTTCTATTTCCTGACAAGAAGAAGCGCCTCCGTGGGAAGCATTATCAACCATTAGAAGCAGTGGTGAAAGCTGCGGATTCGATTTTTGAAGGAGCTCTCAAAAAGTGGTTTCCTGCATGTATCTGAAGACCGGCAGAAATTCTGGGACAAATGCACCGCATTGATGGGAGACTACTTTGAGAAGGACCATCAAAATTATGAGAACGAGTAAAAGTATGTTGTCAAAAAAATTATGATCATCCTTTATTGAACACCCTCGTACAATCAGAACAGAAAAATAAAGAAACGATTGCACCACACGTGCGAAAGTAATAGTAATAACAATAATAATAATACAACAGACAGGCCCTTACTACTCAAAAATTTAGAAGCGAAGGGATTAGATCCCAAAACAAGAGAAATCATAAAACGAACACTAATTGGCACGAAATCTAGAGTAGAATTTATGGAGGAGATCTCAGAACCCTTTGAAATTCAAATAGGTGCTAGAAAGAGATGGACTCTCTCCTATTCTGTTCAACATAGTTCTAGGAAGTTATGGAAAAATGGGAGAGAGCACTCAAGAAATGTGCGGTCTGGAAGCCTATCCGACTGGGCGTTGCCAGAAACAACCTCTACATACCACATCTTGAATTTACGGGCGATGTGGCAATACTAACAGAGGGTGAGCAGAATACAGTCAAACAGCTGGAAATACTCAAAGAATGTGCAGAAAAAGTAGGTTTACGAATTTCATTTGAGAAGACTGAATTCGTTTGTTCAAAAACAGAAACTGCAATCTTGAAAACAAAATACAGTAATTTTCCCACACAGTCACGGTATAGAAACATTAGCCATTATGGCTGAAAATAATTAAAAATACAGTAAAATTAACAGGGTCCCATACTCTAAATACCTTGGAGAATTCATCGAACCGACAGGTATTGAAAAAATCTCACAGCAGTATCACATCCAAGAAATTAAAAAAAGGGTTAGGGCAAACACAAAACCTCTAAAACAAAAAATCAAGTCAAGAGGGGCAAGAATTCGACACTACAATACTGTCATAAAGCCAGAAATCCTCTACGGAAGTGAAACACTAACCCTTAACAGAAAACAACAACTTGAAGACATCAAAAAAGAAGAGAGAAAGATCATCAGGAAAATTCTAGGATGAAGACATACCCAAAACGGTTATAGGCCACAATCAATTTAAACAACAGAAAAGTTTTCAAACATCGAAACTGATATTAGGTAAAGGCGAATGAAATTCTTTCGTCATTTAGCCGACTACGAGAAAATCGATTAACGAAGAGAGTAATAGAATATGTAACCTCACTTAAGAAATCTACACCTAGGCTAGATCAAATGTGGAAAGGACCTAAATAATGCTAAGATAAGAGCAGCCGACATTTTTCACTGGTGCACAGAGTTATAAAAATGACCGTGTTTTGAGTAATAAAAAGATTTCAGCGCTATTCCAGCGTTTACTGGACTCAAGGTCGCCTATTACAACACAGTAAATTTTACTGGCGATAAGTTGTTGATATCCTGGCTCTATTTCGGGTGATCAAAAAGTCAGTATAAATTTGAAAACTTAATAAAGTACGGGATAATGTAGATAGAGAGATAAAAATTGACACACATGTTTATAATGACATGGGGTTTTATTAGAACAAAAAAAAACAAAGTTCACAAATTGTCCGACAGATGGCGCTGGACAGCAAAACGTCAGTGACTGCGCATGACAATCGTGTATAAAAGGAGCTGTAAAGAGAGAGAGAATCAGATGCGCCAGCAGTCGCAGCATGTCGACGCTACCCGAAAAGGCGCTTTTAGTGAAGCTGTTACCAGAATGGGGAATGTGCTAGTTCAGCGTTACGATCCTATCGCCATGAGAAGGGGATTCTAACGGGTAAAGGTCCTTTGACAAATGCAGCTGTGGCGAGAATGATTTCGAAGTTCGAAGTCACGGGTTGTTTACACGATAGACCCTGTAGTGGCCGACCGAGCACAAGGCGTAATGCTGCTGAGACAGTTCAGGAAGAAATGGAGACTATGCACGGGGAAGTCAGCGCTCGTGCAGTCGCATGTCGCACCGGCATTCCATACACTACTGTTTGGTTGGCACTGAGGCGTACCCTCCGATGTTATCCGTACAAAATCCATAGGCATCATGAACTGTTACCTGGCGATTTAGTGAAGCGCAGGGCATTTGCGGTGTGGGCGTTTCAAAAGATGGCGGAAGATGATGATTGGTTGAGTGACGTGTTATGGACCGGCGAAGCTCATTTCACGCTCCGAGGGTCTGACAACGCCCACAACTGCAGAATTTGGGCTACCGAAAATCCTAGGTCGTGGAAACTCCATTGCACGATGAGAAAGACACGTTATGGGTTAGATTTACCACATCTACCGTTAGCGGGCCTTTTTTCTTCGAGGAAATGCGTGATTCTGGTTTTGTAACTGCTACCGTGACGGGTGAGAGGTACGCCGATATGTTACAGAATCGCATCATTCCCAGCCTGGCTGATAAACACCTGCTGGTACGTACGATGTTTATGCAGGATGGCGCTCCACCCCATATTGCTAGACGCGTGAAAGATCTCTTGCGCGCGTCGTTTGGTGATGATCGTGTGCTCAGCCGCCACTTTCGTCATGCTTGGCCTCCCAGGTCCCCAAACCTCAGTCCGTGCGATTATTGGCTTTGGAGTTACCTGAAGTGTATCGTGATCGACCGACATCTCTAGGGATGCTGAAAGACTACATCCGTCGCCAATGCCTCACCATAACTCGGGACAAGCTTTACAGTGCTGTTCGCATTATTCCTCGACTACAGCTATTGTTGAGGAATAGTGGTGGACATATTGAGCATTTCCTGTAAAGAACATCATCTTTGCGTTGTCTTACTTTGTTATGCTAATTATTGCTATTCTGATCAGATCAAGCGCCATCTGTCGGAAATTTTTTGAACTTTTGTATTTTTTTGGTTCTAATAAAACCCCATGTCACTCCAAGCATGAGTGTCAATTTGTATTTCTCAATCTACATTATTCCGTGATTTATTCAGTTTTGAAATTTATATTGACTTTTTGATCACCCGGTATTTCTGAACTGACTATCGCCAATCAGAAGGCATAGGAATTTTCCAACATCCAGTGGCCAACCCACTGTGGAAGTCGCCGGAGCCTGTGACCTCTGTCCGTGTTGCACGGTTTGAAATACACGGCCCGGCCCGGTAATGAAATGACGGTAACAGAGTTTGCCGACATACGAAGTTAGCAGACGCTAATGGACGCTGAGTGCTCTGACGCGCAGTGTATATTCCGATCAGAGGGGCTCGCTTTCCAACAACAACACACGCGGATCGTTGCCACGGTCAGGTAACTGAAGAATGAAAACAGCTACTATCGTAGCACAAAAAGGCAAATATGTTATTAAAGGAGTTGGCGATGTAAAAGAAGGAATTTGCTTTTCGATTTATCTTGACAGCTCCAAAGATAATCAAAATACAGGGTGGTCCATTGATAGTGACCGTGATATCTCACGAAATAAGCATTCAACGAAAAAACTGTAAAGAACAAAACTCGTCTAACTTGAAGGGGCAAAGCAGATGGCGCTATGGTTGGCCCGCTAGATGGCGCTGCCATACGTCAAACGGATATCAACTGCGTTTTTTTAAAAATAGGAACCCCCAGTTCTTATTACATATTCGTGTAGTACGTAAAGAAATATGAATGTTTTAGATGGACCACATGTTTCGCTTTGTGACAGATGACGCTCTAATGGTCACAAACATATGGCTCACAGTTTTAGACGAACAGTTGGTAACAGGTAGGTCTATCTCGCATTTTCAAAACTAAGAACTAAATCATGTGTTTATACGTTTTGTGACCATAACAGCCTAGATCAGTGATAAAATACCGGTACATGCCCAGTTACGTTGCAGGCTGGTTGTAGCATTACGTTTACTGGCGACTGGGAATCTTTTGGCTTTTGGTCACAGAATATGAATGTTTCAGTTGGACCACTATTTTCGCATTGCGATGGATGGCTGTGTAGTCACAAACATATGGCTCACAGTTTTAGACGAACAGTTGGTAACAGGTAGGTTTTTTAAATTACAATATAGAACGTACGTAGATTTGAACATTTTATTTCGGTTGTTCCAATGTGATAGATGTACCTTTGTGAACTTATCATTTCTGAGAACGCATGCTGTTACAGCGTGATTACCTGTAAATACCACATTAATGCAATAAATGCTCAAAATGATGTCCGTCAAACTCAAAGCATTTGGCAATACGTGTAACGACATTCCTCTCAACAGCGAGTAGTTCGCCTTCCGTAATGTTCGCACATGCATTGACAATGCGCTGACGCATGTTGTCAGGCGTTGTCAGTGGATCACGATAGCAAATATCCTTCAACTTTCCCCACAGACAGAAATCCGGGGACGTCAGATCCGGTGAACGTGCGGCCCACGGTATGGTGCTTCGACGACCAATCCACCTGTCACGAAATATGCTATTCAATACCGCTTCAACAGCACGCGAGCTATGTGCCGGGCATCCATCATGTTGAAAGTACATCGCCATTCTTCATCCAGTGAAACATCTTCTGGTAACATCGGTAGAACATTACGTAGGAAATCAGCATACATTGCACCATTTAGATTGCCATCGATAAAATGGGGACCAATTATCCTTCCTCCCATAATGCCGCACCAAGGTCGCTGACGTTCTACTTGTCGCAGCCACCTTGGATTTTCCGTTGCGCAGTAGTGCATATTATGCCGGTTTACGTTACCGCTGTTGGTGAATGACGCTTCGTCGCTAAATAGAACGAGTGCAAAAAATCTGTCATCGTCCCGTAATTTCTCTTGTGCCCAGTGGCAGAACCGTACACGGCGTTCAAAGTCGTCGCCATGCAATTCCTGGTACATAGAAATATGGTACGGGTGCAATCGATGTTGATGTACCATTCTTAACACTGACGTTTTAGACATTCCCGATTCTGGCCAGTTTGTCTGCTACTGATGTGCTGATTAGCCGCGACAGCAGCTAAAACACCTACTTGGGCATCATCATTTGTTTCAGGCCGCGGTTGACGTTTAACATGTTGGTGAACACTTCCTGTTTCCTTAAATAACGTAACTATCCGGCGAACGATCCGGACACTTGGATGATGTCGTCCAGGATACCGAGCAGCATACATAGCACACGTCCGTTGGACATTTTGATCACAATAGCCATACATCAACACGATATCGACCTTTTCCGCAATTGGTAAACGGTCCATTTTAACAATGGTAATGTATCACGAAGCAAATACCGTCCGCACTGGCGGAATGTTACGTGATACCACGTACTTACACGTTTGCGATTATTGTAGCGCCATCTATCACAAAACAAAAAAAGCTGTACAACTAAAACATTCATAATTCTTTACGTACTACACGAATATGTAAAAAGAAAACATTGGGGTTGCTATTTAAAAAAACACAGTCGATATCCGTTTGACGTATGGCAGCCCCATCAAGCGGGCCAACCATACCGCCATCTGGATGCCACCTTCAAGCTAGACGAGTTTTGTTCTTTGTAGTTTTTTCGTTTGATACTCATTTCTTGAGATATTTGGCCCGGTCACTCTAAATGGTTCAAAAATTGTTCAAATGGCTCTGAGCGCTATGGGACTTAACTGCTTAGGTCATCAGTCCCCTTGAACTTAGAACTACGTAAACCTAACTAACCTAAGGACGTCACACAACACTCAGTCACACACATCCATGCCCGAGGCAGGATTTGAACCTGCGACCGTACCGGTAGCGTGGTCCCAGACTGTAGCGCCTAGAACCGCTCGGCCTCTCCGGCCCGCTGGAGTTCTGTAATTTCGTTCTTGGCATGATGGATTATGAAAGTCTTCTTCCACGCTTAGTGTTTAGTGTCGAGGCAGCATTCCATTTAAAGGGAATGGTGAACCTTCATAATGTCAGAATATGGGGTACGGAACTACAGCATGAACTTGTACAACATGAGAGGGACCTTCCAAATTATAATGTGTTTTGTGCAGTTTCACGGGAAAGGGTGTAAGGTGCCTTTTTGTTTGCCAAGAACACTGTTATACGAAGTATGTATCTCGATATGATTGGCAACTTTGTTTTCTCACAGTTGGAGACTGATTCGAACGATTTAATTTACCGAAAGCATGGAGCACCGCCACAGTGCCAGATCCAAGTGCGGGATTTTTTAAATCTAAACCTTACCGAACGATGAATCACATCCCAGGCAGCTACAATTATGGCATCTAATTCCATCTCCCTATCCACTGGGGCCTCATACTGTCCTACGGAATATGTATGTAGATGCACATGTATTCTACGTACATATTGGATATGCATGAGAGACAGTGAGTTATTTTCAGTTAACAAATAGATTAAAAATAGAGTAAGACAGTACACGGTACTTCCTCGCTGCTCATTAACTTTGGGAATGAATTGGAAAAAAAACCAAATCACTGAAGAAGTTAGAAATGGGACAACGTATAAACATATTATCAAATGACTCAGCCTTACATTATTGGCCTCCAGGGTCACCGAACCTGACTGTATGTGATTATTTGTTGTGGAGGTTTATAAAAGACTCTGTTTATGTTCCTCCGTTAACAACAACAATGATTGAACTAAGACACTGCATAACAGCAGCTATGGAATTTGCACTGTGGGAACAATTTGAACACCGCACTGACATTTGCCATGCATCCCAGCTGTATTGAGCACCTATGAAAATGTATAAAAAAATCCTTTTTGAGTTTCCTGTTCATCAAAAAACAAAATTCACTGTATACAGGGTGTTACAAAAAGGTACAGCCAAACTTTCAGGAAACATTCCTCACACACAAAGGAAGAAAATATGTTATGTGGACATGTGTCCGGAAACGCTTACTTTCCATTTTAGAGCTCATTGTAATACTTCTCTGCAAATTACATTAATCATGGAATGGAAACAAACAGCAACAGAACGTACCAGCGTGACTTCAAGCAGTTTGTTACAGGAAATGTTCAAAATATCCTCCGTTAGCGAGGATAGATGCATCCACCCTCCGTCGCATGAAATCCCTTATGCGCTGATGCAGCCCTGAAGAATGGCGTATGGTATCACAGCCCTCCACAATACGAGCATAAAGAGTCTCTACATTTGGTACCGGGTTTGCGTAGACAAGAGCTTTCAAATGCCCCCATAAATGAAAGTCAAGAGGGTTGAGGTCAGGGGAGCGTGGAGGCCATGGAATTGGTCCGCCTCTACCAATCCATCGGTCACCGAATCTGTTGTTGAGAAGCGTACGAACACTTCGACTGAAATGTGCAGGAGCTCCATCGTGCATGAACCACATGCTGTGTCGTACTTGTAAACGCACATGTTCTAGCAGCACAGGTAGACTATCCCGTATGAAATCATGATAACGTGCTCCAATGAGCGTAGGTGGACGAACGTGGGGCCCAATCGAGACATCACCAACAATGCCTGCCCAAACGTTCACAGAAAATCTGTGTTGAAGACGTGATTGCACAATTGCGTGCGGATTCTCGTCAGCCCACACATGTTGATTGTGAAAATTTATAATTTGATCACGTTGGAATGAAACCTCATCCGTAAAGAGAACATTTGCACTGAAATTATTGACACATTGTTGGATGAACCATTCGCAGAAGTGTACCCGTGGGGACCAATCAGCTGCTGATAGTGCCTGCACACGCTGTACATGGTACGGAAACAACTGGTTCTCCCGTAATACTCTCCATACAGTGACGTGTTCAACGTTACCTTGTACAGCAGCAACTTCTCTGACGCTGACATTCGGGTTATCGTCAACTGCACGAAGAATTGCCTCGTCCATTGCAGGTGTCCTCGTCGTTCTAGGTCTTCCCCAGTCGCGAGTCATAGGCTGGAATGTTCCGTGCTCCCTAAGTCGCCGATCAATTGCTTCGCACGTATTCGTGTCGGGACACTTTCGTTCTGGAAATCTGTCTCGACACAAACGTACCGCGCCACAGCTATTGCCCCGTGGTAATCTATACATCAAACGGGCATCAGCCAACTCCGCATTTGTAAACATTGCACTGACTGCACTGTGATGAACACTAACCTGTTGATGCTACGTACTGATGTGTTGTACTGTAGAGCAATGAGTCGCATGTCAACACAAGCACCGAAGTCAACATTACCTTCCTTCAACCGGGCCAACTGGCGGTGAATCGAAGAAGTACAGTACATACTGACGAAACTAAAATGAGCTCTGACATGGAAATTAAGCATTTCCGGGCACATGTCCACATAACACCTTTTCGTTATTTGTGTGTGAGGAATGTTTCCTGAAAGTTTGGCCGTACATTTTTGTAACACCCTGTGTGTTTATTAGTTTCAGAAATAAAGCGTGCCAAATAGGATGGCTCTTTGTGGTACATCCTGTGGTTTTCACTTTGTCACACGACACAGTTCAGTATCTCTGCAACACGTCTGTACAGGTTGGGCGCTGTGCGGCTGCTGTGGTAGCGGCTCTGGCCGCCGGGCACGTCCCCTTTAAGCTGCGGGCAGAGGGTCGCTGACGGCCGCGCCGAGTGGCAAAGTAGCAGCGGTCCCAGCACGGAGCCCCGGGGGACTCCACAGATCTGCAGGCCCGGCCGGCGCTGCCATCCAAGGCAGCAGCCGCGCGTGACGCTCCTCCCTCGTCCACGCAGCTATACACACGCTGAAAATCCTACGAAGTTCTGGTCTTACGTTAAATCCGTAAGTGGATCGAAACAGCATATCCAGACACTCTCGGATGATGATGGCATTGCAACAGAGGATGACACGCGTAAAGCTGAAATACTAAACACCTTTTCCCAAAGCTGTTTCACAGAGGAAGACCGCACTGCAGTTCCTTCACTAAATCACCGCACGAGCGGACAAATGGCTGACATCGAAATAAGTGTCCAAGGAATAGAAAAGCAAATGGAATCACTCAACAGAGGAAAGTCCACTGGACCTGACGGAATACCAATTCGATTCTATACAGAGTACGCGAAAGAACTTGCCCCCGTTCTGACAGCAGTGTACCGTAAGTCTCTAGAGGAACGGAAGGTTCCAAATGATTGGAAAAGAGCACAGGTAGTCCCAGTCTTCAAGAAGGGTCGTCGAGCAGATGCGCAAAACTGTAGACCTATATCTCTGACGTCGATCTGTTGTAGAATTTTAGATCATGTTTTTTGCTCGAGTATCATGTCGTTTTTGGAAACCCAGAATCTACTCTATAGGAATCAACATGAATTCCGGAAACAGCGATCGTGTGACACCGAAACCGCGTTATTTGTTCATGAGACCCGGAAAATATTACATACAGGCTCCGAGGTAGATGACATTTTCCTTGACTTCCGGAAGGCGTTTGATACAGTTCCGCACTGTTGCCTGATAAACAAAGCAAGAGCCTACGCAATACCAGACCAGCTGTGTGGCTGGATTGAAGAGTTTTTAGCAAACAGAACATAGCATGTTGTGCTCAATGGAGAGACGTCTACATACGTTAAAGTAACGTTTGGCGTGCCACAGGGGAGTGACATGGGACCATTGCTTTTCACAATATATACACTCCTGGAAATTGAAATAAGAACACCGTGAATTCATTGTCCCAGCAAGGGGAAACTTTATTGACACATTCCTGGGGTCAGATACATCACATGATCACACTGACAGAACCACAGGCACATAGACACAGGCAACAGAGCATGCACAATGTCGGCACTAGTACAGTGTACATCCACCTTTCGCAGCAATGCAGGCTGCTATTCTCCCATGGAGACGATCGTAGAGATGCTGGATGTAGTCCTGTGGAACGGCTTGCCATGCCATTTCCACCTGGCGCCTCAGTTGGACCAGCGTTCGTGCTGGACGTGCAGACCGCGTGAGACGACGCTTCATCCAGTCCCAAACATGCTCAATGGGGGACAGATCCGGAGATCTTGCTGGCCAGGGTAGTTGACTTACACCTTCTAGAGCACGTTGGGTGGCACAGGATACATGCGGACGTGCATTGTCCTGTTGGAACAGCAAGTTCCCTTGCCGGCCTAGGAATGGTAGAACGATGGGTTCGATGACGGTTTGGATGTACCGTGCACTAGTCAGTGTCCCCTCGACGATCACCAGAGGTGTACGGCCAGTGTAGGAGATCGCTCCCCACACCATGATGCCGGGTGTTGGCCCTGTGTGCCTCGGTCGTATGCAGTCCTGATTGTGGCGCTCACCTGCACGGCGCCAAACACGCATACGACCATCATTGGCACCAAGGGAGAAGCGACTCTCATCGCTGAAGACAACACGTCTCCATTCGTCCCTCCATTCACGCCTGTCGCGACACCACTGGAGGCGGGCTGCACGATGTTGGGGCGTGAGCGGAAGACGGCCTAACGATGTGCGGGACCGTAGCCCAGCTTCATGGAGACGGTTGCGAATGGTCCTCGCCGATACCCCAGGAGCAACAGTGTCCCTAATTTGCTGGGAAGTGGCGATGCGGTCCCCTACGGCACTACGTAGGATCCTACAGTCTTGGCGTGCATCCGTGCGTCGCTGCGGTCCGGTCCCAGGTCGACGGGCCGACCACTGGCGACAACATCGATGTACTGTGGAGACCTCACGCCCCACGTGTTGAGCAATTCGGCGATACGTCCACCCGGCCTCCCGCATGCCCACTATACGCCCTCGCTCAAAGTCCGTCAACTGCACATACGGTTCACGTCCACGCTGTCGCGGCATGCTACCAGTGTTAAAGACTGCGATGGAGCTCCGTAGGCCACGGCAAACTGGCTGACACTGACGGCGGCGGTGCACAAATGCTGCGCAGCTAGCGCCATTCGACGGCCAACACCGCGGTTCCTGGTGTGTCCGCTGTGCCGTGCGTGTGACCATTGCTTGTACAGCCCTCCCGCAGTGTCCGGAGCAAGTATGGTGGGTCTGACACACCGGTGCCAATGTGTTCTTTTTTCCATTTCCAGGAGTGTATTTTCACCAAATCTCCCACTTTATTCCCTCCGAAGGATCCCCATACCATGATAGAACATTCTCCATGCTTTTCAGTTGGAATTAAGCACTAATGATTCAAGCGTTCATGGGGTAAACGGCGTACAAAGTGACGGCGTTTACTTCCGAATATTCCGACATTGGATTCATCAGTGAATAAGACTCTTTCCCAATCCCCCGCTGTCCAATGTTGGTGTGTCTTAGCCCACTTAAGCCTTTTCTTTCTTAACAAGGCGCAACAGTGGTCTCCTTGTTGCTACACAACTTCTGGGATAGTTGTCTGCCAGGCGTCGCCTCACTGTTGACTCACTCACCGGTGAATCCCTCGTTGCGTTTAGTTCAGCAGTCATCCCACGGTCGGTTTACTGGTGACTTCCAAATACTTTTCCTGTTATTCTGATATTTTCCCTGATGCTCCTGAGCGAGGACGATCTCCATTGGACCCTGTTTCTCGATGCCGGTGTATCGTTTAGACAATTCCGCTGATGGAATCCTCAGTATCTTTGCTATTTGTCACTCACTGTTGCCTTCTTGGTACAAAATGATTGTCATTACCCGTGATTCATGAGGAATGTGGCATTTTTGGGCCCTTTTCAATTACTTTCGCGGTGTGATATACTTTTATGCAAACGAAACTACAAGTGAACAGAAATGTAAACATCGTACCTCTACATAGCCATGAGGTACAGTCGCGCCACTTGGCGTGTTTAGTAGAACTGTTTGGACAGGTAACGCTGGTTTACACAAAACGGAGCAATACTAGTATGTTCCAATATGTATGTTGTTGTCCTGAGACTGAGACTCTGCGTGCTACTCTATCCTGTGCAAGCCTCTTCATCTCCCAGTACCTACTGCAACCTACATCCTTCTGAATCTGCTTAGTGTATTCATCTCTCGGTCTCCCTCTACGATTTTTACCCTCCACGCCGCGCTTCAATACTAAATTGGTGATCCCCTGATGCCTCAGAACATGTCCTACAAACCGTCCCCTTCTTCTAGTCAAATTGTGCCACAAACTCCTCGCCAATTCTATTCGGTACCTCTTCATTAGTTATGTGATCTACCAATCTAATCTTCAGCATTCTTCTGTAGCACCACATTTCGAAAGCTTTTATTCTCTTCTTGTCCAAACTATTTATCGTTCGTGTTTCACTTCCATACATGGCTACACTCATACATGGCTACACTCCATCAAATACTTTCAGAAACAACTTCCTGCCACATAAATCTACGGGGTCAGGGATTTTCTCTGCCTCGTGATGACTGGGTGTTGTGTGATGTCCGTAGGTTAGTTAGGTTTAAGTAGTTCTAAGTTCTAGGGGACTGATGACCATAGATTTTAAGTCCCATAGTGCTCAGAGCCATTTGAACCATTTTTGCACTTAAATCTCTACTCGATGTGAACAAATTTCTCTTATATCTATGTATATGTACCATAATTAAGTGTACAATACTCTACGTGTCATTATTACCCGATATTTGAGCTTGCTATCCCGTATTCTAATCAATATCTCACATAGGTCATTTCCACTTGCTCCGTTGTAAAAGGCGGCATGGTGTTTCCAAACTTATGGAGGGCTGTGTAGTTGTGTAGGCTTTTTTTCTGCACGGAATGGAGTAAGTCCTCTGGTCAAAGTGCGCCGATCACTGACTCTGTTTGGCAACTTGGAAACAGTTTGCGGCCATTTCTGGACTGCACGGTCTCAAACAACAATAGAATTTTTGTGGATGACAATGCGCCAAGTCACCGAGCCACAATTATTTCCGACTGGTTTGAAGAACATTCTGGACAATACGAACGAATGGTTTGGCCACCACCATCTGTTGACTCAGGGATCGAGACGTGGCTGCACGATCCGTTACAGCCATGTGGATAAGATGCCTGTCATCTCGACTGCTACTGATACGAGGCCGTTGGGATCCACCACGGCGTTCCGTATTACCCTCCTGAACCCACCGATTCCATATTCTGCTAACAGTCATTGGATCTCGACCAACGCGAGCAGCAAAGTCGCGATACGATAAACCGCAATCGCGATAGGCTACAATCCGACCTTTATCAAAGTCGGAAACGTGATGGTACGCATTTCTCCTCCTTACACGACGCATCACAACAACGTTTGACCAGGCAACGCCGGTCAACTGCCGTTTGTGTATGACAAATCGGTTGAAACTTTCCTCGTGTCAGCACGTTGTAGGTGTCGCCACCGGCACCAACCTTCTGTGAAAAGCTAATCATTTGCATATCACAGCATCTTCTTCCTGTCATTTAAGTTTCGCGTCTGTAGCACGTCATCTTCATCTACATCTACATCTACATGATTACTCTGCGATTCACATTTAAGTGCTTGGCAGAGGGTTCATCGAACCACAATCATACTGTCTCTCTACTATTCCACTCCCGAACAGCGCGCCGTAAAAACGAACACTTAAACCTTTCTATTCGAGCTCTGATTTCTCTTATTGTATTTTGATGATCATTCCTACCTATGTAGGTTGGGCTCAACAAAATATTTTCGCATTCGGAAGAGAATGTTGGTGACTGAAATTTCGTAAATAGATCTCGCCGTGACGAAAACCGTCTTTGCTTTAATGACTTCCATCCCAACTAGCGTATCACATCCGCCACACTCTATCCCCTATTACGTGATTATACAATACGAGCTGCCCTTTTTTGCATCCTTTGATGTCCTCCGTCAATCCCACCTGGTAAGGATCCCACACCGCGCAGCAATGTTCTAACAGAGGACGAACGAGTGTAGTGTAAGCTGTCTCATTAATGGACTTGTCGCATCTTCTAAGTGTCCTGCCAATGAAACGCAACCTTTGGCTCCCCTTCCCCACAATATGATCTATGTGGTCTTTGCAACTGAGGTTGTTCGTAATTTTAACACCCAGTTACTTAGTTGAATTGACAGCCTTGAGAATTGTACTATTTATCGAGTAATCGAATTCCAACGGATTTCTTTCGGAACTCATGTGGATCACCTCATACTTTTCGTTATTAAGCGTCAACTGGTGTAGCAAGTTTTAATGGCCAGTAGTGTAACTCTGCTTTAGTGGCACTGTGATGAGTGACTTCACCGTTGTTATCGCGCAGTCAAGGTGTTGATTGCATCTTGCCACTGGTGAAGGTAGGCGGAGAAAATTTTTGTGGACAAAGTTTCAGAATTTTTTTGAACAGACTACGTGCATTGATCATGTTCTTTTTTCTTTCTTTTCTTTTAGCGTGGTAACTGAAACTTCGCTCCTCGTACATCTCGCGGCGTTCTGGCCTCTCTGAAGGCAGCTGAGGTTGCGAGACGCTCAACCGTTCTCGTGCAGGCGGAACACGCCACACACGGACGGCCGCCCTGGTATTCGCACTGGCGTCTCGGAGCACGAAGCGTGGTCAGCGGTCAGCGGTGAGCGGTCAGCTGGTCAGCTTTAGCGAAGCGACCCGGCGGCAGCGTGGCCCCTGTGACGTCACGCTTCCTCTTTAGCGCGCGTTCTCGCTGGTTAGACCGGCCAGAAGCGTCCCCAACAGTCGCCAAGTGTCGATGAACCGCGCCACGCGAGACGGTGTCCCAGCGACCAAAAATACTGCCGCCCCCCCCCCCCCCCCCAGCTGTACGAGCAGCTTACTATACGAAAGGAGAACTGTCGGTGTGTTAAGGCGGCAAGCAGTTTGCCTTTCGCAAAAGTAAGGGCACCAGAGAGGCGATGGGTGATGCCCGCAAGACTACATTCTATTCTCGAAATATTTGCAGTGCAATTTTTAGGTAATTCACCCTGTACATGAGGAGAAGCAATATATTTGTAAGAAACAATTTTTATATACCGGGTGATCAAAAAGTCAGTATAAATTTGAAAACTGAGTAAATCACGGAATAATGTAGATAGAGAGGTACAAATTGACGCACATGCTTGGAATGACATGGGGTTTTATTAGAGCCGAAAAAATACAAAAGTTCAAAAAATGTCCGACAGATGGAGCTTCATCTGGTCAGAATAGCAATAATTAGCATAATAAAGGAATACAAAGCAAAGATTTTTTATTTTATCCATACTGGATGAGAGGTCGTGGTTGTGAATGTAAATTTAAAAAAAATATATCGGCTCAACCACTTGTTTATAGTGTAAAACACTACGATTGTCAATCTTAGTGTTTTTAACTAAAAACAAGTGGTTGAGCAGATATATTTTCTAACAAAGCAAAGATGATGTTCTTTACAGGAAATGCTCAATATGTCCACCATCATTCCTCAACAATATCTGTAGTCGAGGAATGATGTGAACAGCACTGCAAAGCATGTCGGGAGTTATGGTGAGGCATTGGCGTCGGATGTTGCCTTTCAGCATCCCTAGAGATGTCGGTCGATCACGATACACTTGCGACTTCAGGTAACCCCAAAGCCAATAATCGCACGGACTGAGGTCTGGGGACCTGGGAGGCCAAGCATGACGAAAGTGGCGGCTGAGCACACGATCATCACCAAACGATGTGCGCAAGAGATCTTTCACGCGTCTAGCAATATGGGGTGGTTCTAAAAAGAAATCCAATGTCATTCCAAGCATGTGTGTCAATTTTTACCTCTCTATCTACATTATTCCGTGGTTTATTAAGTTTTAAAATTTATACTGACTTTTTGATCACCCGGTATATATATGAGCAAGATTTCTATGGCTGCCGCCGCCTCTCGCATCCAAATCTCCATCGTTCACGGCCATTCCAGTCTCCTTCATTAAGACCTCTCGCCACCATTGCTTGGTTGACGTAGCCTTTCCAGCATCTCGCAGGTCTACCGCGCTTTCTTCTTTGATGTGGAGTCCATTGCCATACCCGTTTTGGCCATCTTGTCTCTGGCATACGCTGTAAGTGACCATACCACAGTAGGCGCTTCTTTTCTATGTAGTCTAGGATTGTGCTTTTGACATTCATAACCTCTTTGATCCTATCATTTCTAATACAATCAAGCCTGGAATATCCACAACTCCGTCTCCAGAAATCCATCTCGACAGCCAGCACGCGATCTATCTGGCTCTGAGTTAGTTCCCACAACTCTGCACCATGTGTTGTGATATTTTCAATAATTGTGTTGTAGATGGTATGTTTCGTTCTGTGCGTTATGTTTTTGTTCCAGAGAATACCATTTATTGTTTTATGGCTCGCTTGCCCTGGCATATTTTATTGTTTACATCGTCCATACTTCTACCATTGGACGACAGTGTCACTCCAAGTACTTAAAATCATGACACCCTTTCACAGTATCAGAACCGAGCTGTAAGTCGTTAACAGTATTTTCTCCCACTTTCAGATATTCTGTTTTAGACATGTCTATGACAAGAGCGCATTTTTCATATTCTTCTTTTAATTTTCGAAGCAAGTAATTTGCATCTTCCTCATCTACAACTACTAACACTTGTTCGTCAGCAAAAAATAGAGTGAACAAGATCTCGTCGCCTATAGGGACACACATTCCTCCGCATTTTATTTTCCAGGATTTTAGTGTCTCCTGTAGGTAGATCTTAAAGAGTGTAGGGACGAGTGTGCACCCCTGGCGTAGTCGCTTTGTCACCTCAAACTGTTGAGATAGTTGATTTCTCACTTTAACCATTGCCGCACAACCTTCGTAGAGGAGTCTGACAGCTTTCACATAGCTCGGAGACACACCATTATCAATTACACTTGTCCATAGCTTGTTCTGTGGAACTGTGTGATAAGATTTCTGGAGGTCTGCAGAGACAAGTTGGGTTGTAAGGCCACTTGCTGTCCTTTTCTCCACTAGGTTTTTGAGGGTAAATACTCCATCAGTACAGGAGCGACCAGATCTGAATCCATTTTGTTCTTCAGATTCAGTTATTTCTTCTTCTATCCTCTTTTTTTAGGATACGGCCATAGACTCTCGCCATGGATGGCATCACACTAATACCACGATAGTTTGCACAATTCCTCCTGTTGCCCTTCTTAAATATTGATGTAATTGTTGCCATTTTCCACTCTATTTACAATTTGCACAGCAATCAGATGGTAGTTATAAGAGTCGAGGGGGAAAGGGAAGTAGTGGTTGGGAAGGGAGTGAGAAGGGTTGTAGCCTCTCCCCGATGCTATTCCATCTGTATATTGAGCAAGCAGTAACGGAAACAAAAGTTTGGAGTAGGAATTAAAATCCATGGGGAAGAAATAAAAACTTTGAGGTTCGCCAAGGCCAACTGTAATTCTGTCAGATACAGCAAAAGACTTGGAAGAGCAGTTGAACGGAATGGACAGTGTCTTGAAAGGAGGATATAAGATGAACATCAACAAAATCAAAACGAGGATAATGGCATGTAGTCGAATTAAGTCGGGTGATCCTGAGGGAATCAGATAAGGAAATGGGTTTGGTATTTGGGGAGCATAATAACTGACGATGGTCGAAGTAGAGAGGATATAAAATGTACACTAGCATTGGCAAGGAAAGCGTTTCTGAAGAAGAAAAATTTGTTAACATCGAGTATAGATTTAGTGTCACTAAGTCATTTGTGAAAGTATTCGTATGGAGTATAGCCATGTATGGAAGTGAAACATGGACGATGAACAGTTTGGACAAGAAGAGAATAGAAGCTTACGAAGTGTGGTGCTACGGAAGAATGCTGAAGATTAGATGGGTAGATCACATATCTAACGAGGAGGTACTGAAGTGAACTGGGAAGAAGAGGAATCTGTGGGCAACTTGACTAGACAAAGGGATCGGTTGGTAGGACATGTTCTGAGGCATCAAGGGATCACCAGTTTAGTACTGGGGGGGCAGCGTGGGTGGTAAAAATCGTAGAGGGAGACCAAGAGATGAATATACTAAGCAGAATCAGAAGGATGTAGGTTGCAGTAGGTACTGGGAGATGAAGACGTGCACAGGATAGAGTAGCACGGAGAGCTGCATCAAACCAGTCTCTGGACTGAAGACCACAACAACAACATGAAACATTATTGTACTGGAGAACATTGGTCATCCGAGCGGGAACAAATGCTACGGTGTGAAACAAAGCAGTCTTCGTTACTTTATTGCTTTCCTAGATTGATATCAGCTTCCACGTGCGTAATTTTAGTCGTATCTAAACGAATTACAGTTAATTTGGTTACCTACTTACCTACGAGAAGTAAATATTCTCTGCAGTTTTAGTTTGTGGAATAAATGTCAAAGGTAAAGGAAACCCTGGACAGAGATTGTCAGACATCCTCATGCTTGCCTGGGATGTTTTCTAAGAGCTGAATGAAGAAGCTTCTTACAGTGACGCTGCTGACACAGATAACGAGGGCCGGTCGCTGTGGCCGAGCGGTTCTAGGCGCTTCAATACGGAACTGCGCTGCTGCTACGGTCGCAGATTCGAATCCTGCCTCGGGCATGGATGTGTGTGATGTCCTTAGGTTAGTTAGGTTCAAGTAGTTCTAAGTGTAGCGGACTGATGACCTCAGATGTTAAGTCCCATAGTGCTCAGAGCCGTTTGAACCATTCAGATAACGAAGACTGTGTACATGAAAGTCGTCTTGAGCCAGCAACAGAACAAGAAGTGTCAGAAAATGATAAATATGAATCACAGGAAGCACTTTTTTATCATTCATGAAAAGATGGAGTAGCTAAAAGTAGGAAAACTAAATACACTCCTGGAAATGGAAAAAAGAACACATTGACACCGGTGTGTCAGACCCACCATACTTGCTCCGGACACTGCGTAGGGCTGTACAAGCAATGATCACACACACGGCACAGCGGACACACCAGGAACCGCGGTGTTGGCCGTCGAATGGCGCTAGCTGCGCAGCATTTGTGCACCGCCGCCGTCAGTGTCAGCCAGTTTGCCGTGGCATACGGAGCTCCATCGCAGTCTTTAACACTGGTAGCATGCCGCGACAGTGTGGACGTGAACCGTATGTGCAGCTGACGGACTTTGA
Source organism: Schistocerca gregaria (assembly GCF_023897955.1). Classification (NCBI taxonomy): domain Eukaryota; kingdom Metazoa; phylum Arthropoda; class Insecta; order Orthoptera; family Acrididae; genus Schistocerca; species Schistocerca gregaria. Next base: position 126,978,667 of record NC_064929.1, read on the forward strand.
GCGAGGGCGTATAGTGGGCATGCGGGAGGCCGGGTGGACGTACCGCCGAATTGCTCAACACGTGGGGCGTGAGGTCTCCACACTACATCGATGTTGTCGCCAGTGGTCGGCGGAAGGTGCACGTGCCCGTCGACCTGGGACCGGACCGCAGCGACACACGGATGCACGCCAAGACCGTAGGATCCTATGCAGTTCCGTAGGGGACCGCACCGCCACTTCCCAGCAAATTAGGGACACTGTTACTCCTGGGGTATCGGCGAGGACCATTCGCAACCGTCTCCATGAAGCTGGGCTACGGTCCCGCACACCGTTAGGCCGTCTTCCGCTCACGCCCCAACATCGTGCAGCTTGCCTCCAGTGGTGTCGCGACAGGCGTGAATGGAGGGACGAATGGAGACGTGTCGTCTTCAGCGATGGGAGTCGCTTCTGCCTTGGTGCCAATGATGGTCGTATGCGTGTTTGGCGCCGTGCAGGTGAGCGCCACAATCAGGACTGCATACGACCGAGGCACACAGGGCCGACACCCGGCATCATGGTGTGGGGAGCGATCTCCTACAATGGCCGTACACCTCTGGTGATCGTCAAGGGGACACTGAATAGTGCACGGTACATCCAAACCGTCATCGAACACATCGTTCTACCATTCCCAGACTGGCAAGGGAACTTGCTGTTCCAACAGGACAATGCACGTCCGCATGTATCCTGTGCCACCCAACGTGCTCTAGAAGGTGTAAGTCAACTACCCTGGCCAGCAAGATCTCCGGATCTGTCCCCCATTGAGCATGTTTGGGACTGGATGAAGCGTCGTCTCACGCGGTCTGCACGTCCAGCACGAACGCTGGTCCAAGTGAGGCGCCAGGTGGAAATGGCATGGCAAGGCGTTCCACAGGACTACATCCAGCATCTCTACGATCGTCTCCATGGGAGAATAACACCCTGCATTGCTGTGAAACATGGATATACACTGTACTAGTGCCGACATTGTGCATGCTCTGTTGCCTGTGTCTATGTGCCTGTGGTTCTGTCAGTGTGATCATGTGATGTATCTGACCCCAGGAATGTGTCAATAAAGTTTCCCCTTCCTGGGACAATGAATTCACGGTGTTCTTACTTCAATTTCCAGGAGTGTATCATAACAATGTTAGGAGCTTCCGATATTATTACGCATTTGCCTGAACCGAAAGATCAAGCTCATACAAAAAAGACACAAATAGATAATATGGAATTATTCTTGAATGAAAATGTGATATCCATTATTGCGACATGTGCTAATATTTACATCTATGAAAGTCGTTCAAGCACTATGCGACTGAACTCCTGAGGTCATCAGTCGCCTAGAACTTAGAACTACTTAAACCTAACTAACCTAAGGACATCACACACATCCATGCCAGAGGCAGGATTCGAACCTGCGACCGTAGCGGTCGGTCGACTCCAGACTGTAGCGCCTAGAACCGCACGGCCACTCCGGCATGAAAGTCGTGGTAACTTTTCCGGAGAAAGGAATGCCAAGGAAACTAACGTACAGAGATCAGAACTTGGTTGGTAATATATGTGTGGATATCTAAGATATTCTAGAAAGAGCTTATAAAAGTTGTGGGATGACTCAAAGGGCAACAGATTTGAATCATGCTACTTGTGCGCGAGTAAAAACCGGTTGAGGTTGCACTTGAGATATTTCAGGTTTGACAGTATCCTGGACAGAGATGTTAAACAATGACAAACTGGCCGGAAAGACCTACAGGAAATATGTAAATGTGCAGGCTTTCGTGGCCGTTGTCATTGAAGTCAAAATCTTCTGGGTTATTACACCGCGTCATGTTTCTTCTAAAATGTTCGACGTTCCGACCCCTCTGCTGGGATCTTCCTCAGGATCTTCTGGTGTCCACAACTGCTAGAACACTGTCAGAGGCGAGTGTAGCGTCCTCTCTTATAAAGGGGGACTTTTCACGGTTTCGTGCTGGAGAGTTTGTAAGGTGTCAGAAAAAACCAACGCCTTCCATGAAAACCCTGACATGATAAGCAGATCCGGCAGTATGCCACATAGCTCCGAATAAATCCCGACATTAAATTAACCAAAGTCATACGATCAACGAGTGAGCAAATGGAATACCAGAGACTAACACAAGAACGCCTAAATGCATGTCATACCTTCCCACCGTGAGGCAGACGCAGTTCCGAGGGGAGAAACGAGAACAGAAGCCAAGAGCATAACCGTGTGAAGCTAGAAGACCCTACGGTAAGGGACGGACACTCACAAAACCGGCTGACCGCCAGGACCACCCCCCAGACCATGTTAAAAGATAGAGCCCTCTAGAAGAACAGTATAGATCTTACGATACACAAAAAGGGCCACACCAGCTGCAAGTTTTAGCATGAGACTTTTTCACGTCTCTGTGACGTAACAAACATTAAAAACATTGCCCCACCACAAAAAGCATAACGTTTCACATTGTATAGATAGAAGTTTTGTAGGTGGAGCTTAAGGTTAACATTGAGACCCTGATTGGTCAGTTGAAAACACAGCCACATAGCTTTTTTTAACTAACTTCGGTAAATTGTAGTAAGGAGAAGTTAGAGGAGAGTTGCTTCCGAGATGGCGATATGTGTGGAGCTGTGCCGCCCACCGCCCCCTGATACTGCCTAACCAACGACAAGGTAATGAACGCACGCGATGCCGCATAACAGCGCATAAAGCTTCACTCAGAACTGCAGAAGTCTCATCTGTTACACCCCCTTTTTGCATAATACTAATGTCGATCGTCAATTAAAGCTCGTGGTATTCACATTTTCTACTAGAAATTAAAATCAGAAACTGGATGATTTTTCTGTTACATAATTATTGAGAAGCCACATCAGCCACTGTAATTTACGACAAGTTAGATAAGTAATTAAAGATAATTGAGGGTCACTGTAGACCATTTTGATAGTTTTCTCTTTTTATGAAACTCAATTTAAACCTAGATTATAGATGTGATATGGCAAAGGTCATCCTTCGATCCATTGTAGAACTTGGAAACCCATTCAGGGAATGTTCGTTCACATTTTTGTTGAACGCAGTTGGTTTTGATCATCCTGTATTAAAACATTTCCTTTTATCAATAATGCAATTTATAAACAATGTTTTGTGAGTAGAATAAAATTTCCAATGGTAAACTTAACTGCTTTTTCGACGTTATTTTAGCACCTAACTAAAAATAGGAAAGCCTTGAACCCCTTCCACTTCATTTAGTTAGTATTAAGATTCTTTTACAGGGAGTGCAGTGGAGCTGACGCTGAAATCATTAAGTATTCGGTTATATCATCGCTAGTCTCACTGAACTCTTCTGAATTCTAAATGTCATGTGTGGTCTGGCGTCTCCTTACCAGCAACAGGTCCCAGGTTCAAACTAGTCAGTTCCCTAAAAAACACGCTCAGAGCGTCGTTGCGCGAAAGTGGTAGGGAGACATGACTTATAACGAACAGACACCACGCAGAATGTTAGAAATTGGTAGTGTTGGCTAAAATTCATATGGTTCCCATTGGTGGGCCATAGTCATAGGGTAATATTCCCTCTCTGATGGTACCCATAGGACATTAGCTAACAATGTCCCTTCTTCTGCACCTGCACTATATTAGTCTATGACTATGGCCCACCAATGGGAGCCAAATAAATTTTAGCCAATACTATCAATTCTCCAGCACGGAACCATGAAAACTGCCCCTTTATAAGAGGACGCGACAGGCGTCTCTGTGTTTTAGCAGAACTGGACACCAGAAGATCCTGAGGAAGATCCCAGCAGAGGGGTCGAAACGTCGATCATATTAGAAGAAACATGACGCGGTGTAATAACCTAGAAAATTTTTACTTCAGCTACAGCAAATCTTTGTCATCTACTGAATGTCTTACAGTATGCGTGTATGAAACAAACTTTATTTAGATTTAAATAAACATTTCTGACGTTCCAGAATGAGATTTTCACTCTGCAGCGGAGTGTGCGCTGATATGAAACTTCCTGGCAGATTAAAACTGTGTGCCCGACCGAGACTCGAACTCGGGACCTTTGCCTTTCGGGGGCAATTGCTCTACCATCTTTTTTTAATTTTTTTTAAATTCTCATTTTGTTCGTTATAGTTCGTTGCAATTGTTCGTGGCGGACGTCCCTTGACGCCTGTTGAAGTTCATTATTGATCCCTTCACTCAGTTTTTTATTACAGAGGGCAGCTAGCCCTCTGACCGAACACGCTGAGCTACCGTGCCGGCGCCATCCATCTGAGCTACCGAAGCACGACTCACGCCCGGTGGAAGGTAGGAGACGAGATACTGGCAGAAGTGAAGCTGTGAGGACCTGGCGTGAGTCGTGCTTCGGTAGCTCAGATGGTAGAGCAATTGCTCGCGAAAGGCAAAGGTCCCGAGTTCGAGTCTCGGTCGGGCACACACTGGAAGTTTCACTTCCGAAGTTATTCGTGTGCACTGTTCAGACTCTTCAAATATAGCGTTTATGTTGGGACGGCATTAGTCATCCGTGTGAGTATCGTGTCGGGAATTATAGCGCGAGTAGCGGAGGGTTAAAAATGAATTAGACCAGTTCCTCTACGCGAAATGGAGACTAGCACGGTTGACTTTGCCATTGTGATACTGCCCACGGGCTCACGCTTACGTCAGGAGGAAACCATTCAGTTTCTCTCGGGACTGCGTGTGGGTCGCGGCGCATTCTCAGAAGTGTGACGCAAGAATGTCTAAACAGACAACTCGTGAGCTGCCCGTTCACGACCTCGCGCTCATGACGTCACGTCTGAATGGTAGCCGACTCGGTGTTGTCACCCGCTGCCGGCGGTGGGTGTGGTCTAACCATCCTGTCCCGTTTACGTAAAACAACGGCGAACTAACGGAGGGTGTCAGGACACGGGTTGCATAGGCCACGGCCGCGTTAAGCTCAACCGCCTTCTTTCGTTCACCCCACGTCCAGATAGCTGCGGCCGTCGTAGATCCACATGACATCACGCTTTTTTATTTTCACTTAGCCTTCAGTATAGTTCTTTGCTGCCCATTTGCAAAAATAACATTGTGAGCTTACGTAATATTGCCCTGGGCCCTCTATCTACCAGAACTCGTTGCATCTTGCTCAGTGGTGCAGCGAGAGGTATTTGTATAGTCATTAGCAATATAGAAGAGTTTGTTGTAAAAATGGCTCTGAGCACTATTGGGATTTAACTGCTGTGGTCATCAGTACTTTAGAACTACTTAAACCTAACTAACCTAAGGACAACAAACACATCCATGCCCGATGCAGGATTTGAACCTGCGACCGTAGCGATCGCGCGGCTCCAGACTGTAGTGCCTAGAACCGCTCGGTCACTCCGGCCGGCGTTCATTGTAAAGTTGTGTTTCTGTGGTGGTCTTCAGTCGAGAGACTGGTTTGATGCACCTTTCCATGCTACTCTGTCCTGTGCAAGCTACTGCGTCTCCGAGTAACTAGTGCAACCTACATCCTTCTCAATCTGCTTAGTGTGTTCATGCCTTGGTCTCCCTCTACGATTTTTACCCTCCGCTCTTCCCTCCAGTACTAAAATGATGATCCCTTGATAACTCAGAAAGTGTCCTACCAACCGATCCCGTCTTCTAGTCAGGTTATGCCACAAATCCCTGTTCTCCCCAGTTCTATTCAGTACCTTCTCATTAGTTACGTGACCTGTTGACCTAATCTTCATCAGTCTTCTGTAGGATCACATTTCAAAAGCTTTTATTCCTTTCTTGTCCAAACTATCTATCGCCCATGTTCTACTTCCATGCATGCCTGCACTGAAGAGAAATAGCTTCAGAAAAGACTTCGTAACACTTAAATCTACATTCGATGTTAACAATTTTCTCTTCGTCAGAAACGCTTTCTTTGCCATTGCCAGTCTACATTTTATATACCCTCTACTTCGACCATCTTCAGTTATTTTGCTCCCCAAATAGCAAAACTCATCTACTACTTTAAGTGACTCATTTCCTAATGCAATTCCGTCAGCATCACCTGATGTAATTCGACTACTCTCCATTATCTTCGTTTTGCTTTTGTTGATATTAATCTTATATCCTCGTTTCAAGACACTTTCCATTCCGTTCAACTGCTGTTGCAAGTCCTTTGTTCTTTCCGACAGAAATGTAATACGATCGGCAACCGTCAAGGTTCTCCCTCAACTTTAATTCCTACTCAGGATTTTTCTTTTGTTTGCTTTACTGCTTGCTCAGTGTTCAGATTGAATAACATCGGAGACAGGCTACAGCCCCGTCTCATTCCCTTCCCAACCACGGCTTCCCTTTGATAGGCCCTCGACTCTTATATCTGTCGTCTGGTTTCTGTAAAAGTTGTAAATAATCTTTCGTCCCCTCTCTTTTTCCCCTGATACCTTCTTCAGAATTTAAAACACTGTATTGCAGCTGACATTGTCAAAAGCTTTGTCGAAACGTACAAAAGCTATAAACATAGGTTTGCCTTTCTTTAACCTATCTTCTAACATAAATCGTTGTGCTGTGCTGCCTTGCGCGTTCTTAAATTTCTCCGGAATCCAAACTGGTCTCTACCAGTTTTTACATTCTTCTACAAATTGTAATTATCACTTCGGAAAAAAATTCTAAGGTGCGGCCATGAAAATTTGATTTTTGAATTTTTTGAAAACATAGTCAGCGATCTTCGAAGCTAGTTATAATTTAAATTTAAAACAGACTTGATCGCAATCTTGTTAAAATATTTTTTTTATTAGAGTGAGTGACGGTTTCGACTCTATGAAAGAGTCATCTTCAGACTTCAGAGCGGTGGATGGACACTGCTAGCTGAGTTCCACCGACCCTCCACTTGAGATACACGGGCGTCGAGGGTGGGCGGAACTCAGCTAGCAGTGTCCATCCACCGCTCTGAAGTCTGAAGATGACTCTTTCATAGAGTCGAAACCGTCACTCACTCTAATAAAAAAATATTTTAACAAGATTGCGATCAAGTCTGTTTTAAATTTAAATTGTAACGAAAATTTGGGTGTCGGTATTGGTCCTTCTCTACTTATTGACCCTTCGATTTGTCAAATTTTTGCCCACAGTGGAGGACCTTATGGACGATATGACAAAACTTGACTATGAGAAGCGTCCGGTTATGGGGCACATCTTGTGGTATCAATATTATGGGTGGAAATTCGAAAAGTACTGGTGATGCGGACATTATTGCACTCTCGCTTCTCAATATGTACATCATGTGCTTTACGATAAAAGTTTCTTCATCTAAGAGATACAGTCATAAGTCAACACAGCACTAGTGAATACGTCCGTCGCCTGTCACACTTCAATTGAGACTGTATCAGACTGTGTAGGGGCAATGATCGTGTCACAACAAGACCAAAGATTGCTTTCTCTCCGAAGTGTCCATCGATAACTTACAAAAATAAAAATGATTTGCCCAGTAAAAGTTCTTAGATCATTAACACGTCATCTCTGGTAAAGACAGCCCAAACAAGACTTGCACATGCCTTTAAGATGTAACTGTATGTTGTTCTCGACAGGGAGAGTTCATCGAAGGTTCTGTCTGGAGTGCCCTAGGAAAGTGTCATAAGCTCGCTCTTATTCTCTATGTCCATACAACTGACAGTCTAATGAAAATGAGCCAAATGGAAAAGATGTACCATTATGCCAAAACCAATCGCTATAACCATTAATACAGTTATCCCAGTGTTGCACAAGACGGTCATCGTCTTCATAGGAAAATGTTTGCGCTTGCCTATGGAACCGTGAAATTGTACCCAGGCCTTCACCTCTTCGTGCGAAGGAAACTGACGGCGACGAATGTTCTTTTTTTTCCAGTGCTCTGAAAATATGGAAGTCACACGGGGAGAGATCTGGACTGTGATAATCATGTGTAAGGGCTTTCTAGCTAAACGTCGGTGGCGTAGTGGAAACAACATTGGATCATGTAAGTGGACATTATCCTGTAACAAAACGATGACATCGGTCAACATTCCTGGTGGATTGGGGTACAGTACAAAAGTTTTGCCTTTACACACCCATCATACATGAGCTGTGGCTGGCTCGAGTCATGCTTGTCTTGGGTTAAACCTTGGTTGCTGTCCTGTGGTTTTATATCTACTGTGGTTATCGCGATAGTGTTGCTGTCCTCTCTGTGAGTGGCAGCAGCAGCGTGCATCGAACTTTGTACTGCTGTGCTATCTTTGGTGTGGCGGACATAGTTTCCGGCTGGACGGTGTGTGACCAGTCGGTCAGTTGGCGTGGAGCAGCGAGGAAGTGTCCGTCGTGCGTCGTGCGATTGGAGTGTGAGGTGCTGCTTGCGAGTGCTACGAAGTTCGTCTCCCACCGATCTTAGACATGAAAGTTGAGTCCTCACTTGACTTCCTATCGAGCCACAACTGTTTACATTTCTTCGTTTGATTCTGTCTGTCGCTTTTGGGACATTCTCGCGAGCAACAACGTGTGTGTATTCAATTAATTATTCCCTGTTATTGAAGTTGACCAGCGGTATCTTCTGCCTTGTGGCCGTTGACGTTCCTGTTACCTGCCCTGCTCGTTAACGTAATTTTCGGCAGTGTATTTTCCTCGTCGTGTTGTTGCTGTCCAGCGCACTGTGTAGTTCGAAAGCTCAGGTGTTGTTGGTCGTTGTGGGCGCCAATATTCTGTGTGTCGTTGTATTGAAATCTTGTGGACGCTTTGCTGGTTCCGGGGAGCGGAACTTATTTTGTTGATTGGTTGGTGTCTGTTGGGTTGCCTTTAGATTAAGAAGTCGTTGGAAAGTCTGCCTGTCTCACCTAAACGGGCCTTAGTGCTACAATCCCAGGCCGACTCTTGGAAACTTCTGAGCGCCGTCCTTGTGTGTTACATAGCAATATCCCTGTTTGGGTTTTAGTTATTTGGTTAATGTATGGCCTTCAGCCGAGTATCAATATCTATTAAATTAATGTTCTTGTCTTGCCCTTAAGGCATGAGATTGTTACTGTTTATAGGGGCCTTCAGAAGAAATTGCTACGAAATGTTTTTAGATACGGCCTTCTGCCTTTTGAAATTGAAACTCTTCTTTCTATGGCTTAAGCCGTTAAATTATTTACTGATGTATGGCCTTCAGCCGAGTTTTAATACCTCTTAAATTAATTTTCTTGTCTTGCCCTTAAGGCATACGATTGCTATGCTTTTGTATGGTGCCTTCAGCCGAATTTTGCATGAAATATTTTAAGATAACGCCTTCTGCCTTTTCATTGTAACTCTTCTTATTGCTAAAAATGCGGCGTCCAGCCAAGTTCCGTTAAAATTAGATTGCTAAGGCCTTCAGCCTGCTTTGATTGAAGATTTAGAAAATATTTTTGGGTGAAACCTCCAGAATGACCTTGTATTTCAACTTCTTGCTTAGGCCCCGTGTCTTGGATTTTGAGTGTGGCCTTCAGCCGATCTAAAGTTAATCAAAGGTGGTCGATTAAAGTTTTGAGTGTTTTGCATCCTTGTTGTAATATTGTGTGTTGATAAATGAAGTTTGTATGTTGAGTGCAACTGACAGGAACTCATTTCGGACCCTTTCCACAACCTAATCCGCTCTGTGCTGCTAGCCCAGGCATTGCAATACAGTCCTGATCTCTCACTATGCGATCTCCATACTTCTAGAGCTCTAAAGAAAGACATTCGCGGACTCCAATAGCTTCGGACGAAGAGGTGAAGGCCTGGATAATCAAAGTAACGTCGGCAACAGCAAACACTTTTCCATGCAGGCATCACATTGTCTCACAGTGGGATAAATGTATTAACAGCTATGGCGATTATTTTGAAATGGTCAACAGCATACTTATTTATTTTTCGCTTGTCTTGATATATTTGGCTATCCCTTACAAATAATCTAGCGGACAGGATGGGCAGCAATCTGCTCTTGATTCTGTGGTGTATGAGATGGTGTCTTCGTTCAGTGAGTCTATGAGGATACAACGTGACTTGTTTCTGGTTGGTGTCATGAATGGCAGCCGACTCCAAGTGTAGAAAAATGTAAGCTAATGCGGATGAGTAGAAAGATCAAACCTGTAACGTTCGGATACGGCATTGCTAGTGTTCTGCTTGACACAGCCGAGTAGTTCAAATATCTGGGCGTGGCGCTGCAAACGATATGAAACGGAACGAGCATATGAGAACTGTGATAGGGAAGGCAAATGGTCGACTTCTGTTTATTGGAAGAATTTTAAGAATGAGTGGTTAATCTGTGAAAGAGACCGCACGTGGGACGCTGGCGGGACACATTGTCGAGTGCTGCTAGGGTCTTTGGGATCCGTACCAGGTGGGATTAAAGGAAGGCATCGAAGCGGTTCAGAGACAGGCTGCTAGGTTTGTTATCGGTAGATTCGACCGACAAGCAAATATTATGGAGATGCTTTGTGAACTGAAATGGGAATCACTGGATGGAAGTATATACACTCCTGGAAATTGAAATAAGAACACCGTGAATTCATTGTCCAGGAAGGGGTCAGATACATCACATGATCACACTGACAGAACCACAGGCACATAGACACAGGCAACAGAGCATGCACAATGTCGGCACTAGTACAGTGTATATCCACCTTTCGCAGCAATGCAGGCTGCTATTCTCCCATGCAGACGATCGTAGAGATGCTGGATGTAGTCCTGTGGAACGGCTTGCCATGCCATTTCCACCTGGCGCCTCAGTTGGACCAGCGTTCGTGCTGGACGTGCAGACCGCGTGAGACGACGCTTCATCCAGTCCCAAACATGCTCAATGGGGGACAGATCCGGGGATCTTGCTGGCCAGGGTAGTTGACTTACACCTTCTAGAGCACGTTGGGTGGCACGGGATACATGCGGACGTGCATTGTCCTGTTGGAACAGCAAGTTCCCTTGCCGGTCTAGGAATGGTAGAACGATGGGTTCGATGACGGTTTGGATGTACCGTGCACTATTCAGTGTCCCCTCGACGATCACCAGAGGTGTACGGCCAGTGTAGGAGATCGCTCCCCACACCATGATGCCAGGTGTTGGCCCTGTGTGCCTCGGTCGTATGCAGTCCTGATTGTGGCGCTCACCTGCACGGCGCCAAACACGCATACGACCATCATTGGCACCAAGGCAGAAGCGACTCTCATCGCTGAAGACGACACGTCTCCATTCGTCCCTCCATTCACGCCTGTCGCGACACCACTGGAGGCGGGCTGCACGATGTTGGGGCGTGAGCGGAAGACGGCCTAACGGTGTGCGGGTCCGTAGCCCAGCTTTATGGAGACGGTTGCGAATGGTCCTCGCTGATACCCCAGGAGCAACAGTGTCCCTAATTTGCTGGGAAGTGGCGGTGCAGTCCCCTACGGCACTGCGTAGGATCCTACGGTCTTGGCGTGCATCCGTGCGTCGCTGCGGTCCGGTCCCAGGTCGACGGGCACGTGCACCTTCCGCCGACCACTGGCGACAACATCGATGTACTGTGGAGACCTCACGCCCCACGTGTTGAGCAATTCGATGGTACGTTCACCCGGCCTCCCGCATGCCCACTATACGCCCTCGCTCAAAGTCCGTCAACTGCACACACGGTTCACGTCCACGCTGTCACGGCATGCTACCAGTGTTAACGACTGCGATGGAGCTCCGTATGCCACGGCAAACTGGCTGACACTGACGGCGGCGGTGCACAAATGCTGCGCAGCTAGCGCCATTCGACGGCCAACACCGCGGTTCCTGGTGTCTCCGCTGTGCCGTGCGTGTGATCATTGCTTGTACAGCCCTCCCGCAGTGTCCGGAGCAAGTATGGTGGGTCTGACACACCGGTGTTAATGTGTTCTTTTTTCCATTTCCAGGAGTGTATATATACATAGTCTTCAGGCCACAAGTGGCCCATCTGGACCATCCGACCGCCGTGTCATCCTCAGATGAGGCTCCAGATAGGAGGGACGTGTGGTCAGCACACCACTCTCCCGGTCATTATGATGGTTTTCTTTGAGCGGAGCCGCTACTATTCGTCGAGTAGCCCCTCATTTGGCATCACGAGGCTGAGTGCACCCCGAATAATGACAACACCGCATGGCGGCCCGGACGGTCATCCATCCAAGAGCCGGCCACGCCCGACAGCACTTAACTTCGGTGATCTGACGTGAACCGGTGAACCCACTGCAGCAAGGTCGTTGCCCCTGGATGGAAAACGTTTCTATTGTCGAAACACTACTGAGAAAATACAGAGAACGGCCATTTGAAGCCGACGGCAGAAAGGTACTGCTACTGCCAACGACCATTTCGCGCAAGGAACACGAAGATAAGGTACGAGAAACTACGGCTCATGCTGAACTCTCCGCTCTATTTGCGAGTGGAACAGGGGCGATAATTAGTAGCATTGGTACAAGGTACGCTCCACCATGCACCATACAGTGCTTCCTTTGGAAGACCTGACTGCAAATTAGTCTTCGATGGAAGTACTTGAGAATAGATATCGCCCCAGTATGCCAATATCGATTATTTTTAGTGGCGCATATGGGGTCTGAATATGGCATAATGAACTGCCGAAACTGGAAGCGAAAATAAAATAAAATAACATCTCAATAGCAAGGCAGTTCGGCGAATTTCATTGTTAAATATTTTACCCGTCGCTGTCCCACGTCCACACTGGAACAACAGACAAAACAAGTGGGTTTTAACAGATCACGATCCACAAGGTTGGCCCTCCCACACCAACACAGGTGAAGTGTTGGAGAGCAAGCGACTGGAAATTTAATACCGTCCGAAAAATTTAAGCGCAGCAACAGAAGTTCACTTTAAAACGCTGCGCTCACTCCTGTGAAACAAACTTTTTTGATTCGTTTGAGTTTTCTGTCTGAGTTTGAGTGCGCGTATCTTTATTACCCCGGATTCCGACAAGTGACAAATCTACGGTATTCCGAGTAGCACATCCGTCCGTCTTCCTTCGTAGTCAAATCTACAATGTCCCTACCTCCAGTGCATGCGGTGTGTCGCACAGCGCAGATTTAGAAGTGTTACATACTTTGAAAAGTACGTACGCCTGCTTTGGAGGGTCTGGTTACTTCCTCCAGTGAAGTGTGTCTGGGACTAACCTGCAACAGAGAAAAAAAAAGCAGAAATTAGTCACTTCAAGTCGAGCAGGTCAGAAAACTGGTATAATTAAGTTACGATTGGTGAAAGGTGAATATACAGTTGTGTGCAAAAATTAAGGACGAAATTAACTTTCGCGTAACGTATCACTGCCAAGTAACATAGGTCGGTGAATCTTGGACCACACATAGAAAGGGCTGCTATAGTTTGGCGCGGACTGTAACTGAAAGAAATAAGCAAAGAGACGAACGAAAATGACGCTTTTGTTCAAAGATAATAGTTAAACACATTGTTAAAAAACATTCAACAGCCAAGATCGCATAAAATCGGTGTCAACTGACTATGCTGTCATCTTCAGGTCTTCCAAATCTTTTTGATGTAAAACATATTGATTTTACGCTGACATCACGCTGACTTCACGCACAAGATCTCAAGCGAATAAAAATAGCACATTAAAAACCATTTGTCATCGCTAAAATACTTAAAAACATGAAGCGCCTTGTGCATAACGCAGCGACCTTATACACTCAAACGCCGAACAAACTGCTATAGGCAGGCTTATTCAAATACAGAGATATATAAGCAAGCAGGATATACCACTGAGGCCGGAAAAGCCTATATGGCACAGTTGTTACATCGGTTACTGCTGCTACAATGGCAGGTTCTCAAGATTTAAGTGAGTTTGAACGGCGCACGAGCGATGGGACACAGCATCTCTGAGGCAGCGATGACGTGGGGATTTCCCCGTACGACCATTTCACGAGAGTACTGTGGATGTCAGGAATCCGGTAAAACATCAAATCTCCGACATCGCTACGGCCGTAAAAGGATCCTGCAAGAATGGGACCAACGACGATTGAAGAGAATCTTTCAACGTGACAGAGAAGTGCAACCCTTCCGCAGATTGCTGCAGATTTCAATGCTGGGCCATCGACAAATGTCAGCGTGCCAACCATTCGACGAAACATCGTCGATATGGGGTTTCGGACCCAAAGGCCATCTCGTGTACCCTTGATGACTGCAAGACACAAAGCTTTACGCCTCGCCAGGGCCCGTCAACAGCGACATTGGACTGTTGATGACTGAAAACATGTTGCCACATCGGACGAATCTCGTTCCATATTGCATCGAGCGGATGGACGTGTATGGGTATGGAGACAACCTCATGAATCCACGGACCCTGCTCTGTTATGATGTGGGGCATGTGCAGATGGAGTGATATGGGACCCTGATACGTCTAGATACGACTCTGATAGGTGACACGTACATAAACATCCTGTCTGATCACTTTCATTCATTCATGTCCATTGTGGGTTCCGACAGGCAATTCCAGGAGGAGAATGCGACACCCTACACATCCAAAATTGGTATAGAGTGAGTCCTTAACACTGTTCTGGGAAAAACAAATCCGCTGGCCACCAAACGCCCCACACGCGACCGAGCGAGGTGCAGTGGTTAGACACTGGACTCACATTGGGGAGGACAACGGTTCAGTCCCGTGTCCAGCCATCCTGATTTATGTTTTCCGTGATGTCCCTAAATCGCTCCAGGCAAATGCCGGGATGGTTCCTTTGAAAGGGCACGGCTGACTTCGTTCGCCATCATTCCCTAATCCGATGGACCGAGGACCTCGCTGTTTGGTCTCTTCCCCCAAAACAACCCAACCAACCCCAACACACGAACATAGAGTATATCTGGAATGACTTGCAATGTGCTGTTCAGAAGAGATCTCCAACCCCTCGCACTGTTAGGGACTTATGGACAGCCGTGCAGGATTCATGGTGTCAGTTCCCTCCAAAACTACTTCTGACATCAGTCGAGTCCATGCTGCATCGTGTTGCGTCACTTCTGCGTGCTCGTGGGGGCCCTACACGATATAAGACAAGTGACCCAGGTTCTTTGGCTCTTTAGTGAACATACTGCTCGGATTTGCTTGTTACATCATACAAAAATGGTTCAAATGAGTTTTGTACATAGTTCCGCGTAGTCAGCGCGTGCACAACTTTCCCACTAGAGCCCGCCCCGCTAAGCACAACAGCACAGGCGCAGCGCTCGTCCAGCCCTGCACTATGAGATGGCGCTGCCTTAGAGACAGACCAAATTCTGCTTCCGCATATCTGCGTATTAATATGTAAAGCAGCCAATGAGATTACTGCTAACGTAGAATCTTTTCTCCTCGCGGATCACTCTCACGCAGTGATACATGAACATGCAAATTATTATAACGAGTGTACAGACCTCACATTAGTCAGTCTGCATTAGTCTGTACCACTCTATAGTCAAGTTTCAGTCTGCGCCTAATAACATTATCATATTCCTGTACATAGCCATGAAGAGAAATATATAGACACTTTGTCAAGTATCAGAGATATGTGAGAATAAGATTAACGTACCAAGACCAAAGGAACTTCAGACTGTCAATTGTGGATAGCATCCAGAATCAAGTTAAGTAAGGTTTATGCTTGTTATTATTTTAATAAATGTGTGTGAAAAATAATCAAGTTCTGTTTATAGTTGGTCACCATCAATCTGCTACTCTAAGCATGCAAGTGGCATTTCTATTGTCTGACCTAACGGCAGAAGATAAACACGCCACGATAAGACCACGAGACATATTGCTGACACTGGCCTACTTCGTTAGAGCGACAAGTCAAATAATCTGATAGTGTGAAACGAAGGTCTTACGGTACGCACACCATAAAATGGCTGTGAGCACTATGGGACTTAACTTCTGAAGTCATCAGTCGCCTAGAACTTAGAACTACTTGAACCTAACCAGCCTAAGGACATCTCACACATCCATGCTCAAGGCAGGATTCGAACCTGCGACCGTAGCGGTCGCGCGGTTCCAAACTTTAGCGTCTAGAGCCGCTCGGCCACTCCGGCCGGCTTACATCATACAAAGACGATACAGAACAGCACAACTGTTTACATACTCTAAACAGTGCGAATCCACAATTTAAAGTGTTTACATGTGCTGGTCACTTTATAAACTGTGCGAATCCACTTTAAATTGTGATCAAGCCTTTCAGATGGCGTACTGTAACGTAGAGAAGGCAGGTGTAGAGCCTCTACCTAGGTACCTGGCAGGCAGACACAGGGACCAGGTGCCTTCCACCGACGGTGTGTGCGCCCGCAGACAACAGGCCGCCTCAGCGATTGCGTGGGCGTTATCTCACACGGGGTCAGGGACCCCGCAGCGCCGGCGAAAACAGCGCCGCAGCTGCCTCGCGCGCTAAATGGCGGGGCCGCCTGCTCTCTGTGTTGTTGGCAGGACTGGGGCGTGTCGTCTAACAGCTAGACGTGTAACGCCCCCTCCTTCCCCTCAGCGCCAGCGACGTAGCGTTGTCACACGATGCTGTGTAATCATCGATTCCTTTGCTCAACCGAGCACTTGGTCCACCGTGTAAGGTGTCAGGCAAATCCAACACCTTCCATGAAAACGCTGACATCATAAGCAAATCCAGCAAATCGAATACCACAGACTAACACAAGAATGCCTAAATGCATCTCATATCTTCCCACCGAGAGACAGACACAGTTCCGAGGGGAGAAACGAGAACAGAAGCCAAGAGGAGAACCATGTTAAGCTAGAAGGCCCTACGATAAAGGACACCCACTTTTCCGGCCGGCCGCAAAGACCACCCCCCAGCCCATGTTATAGGATAGAGCCCTCCAGAAGAACAGTGTAGATCTTACGATAACACTAAATGGCCACACCAGCTGCAAGTTTTAGCGTGAGACTTTTTCCCGTCTCTGTTACGTTGCAAACTTTAAAAACATTGTCCCACCACGAAAAGTATAACGTTTCTCATTGGACAGACACAATTTTGTAGGCAGAAGTTAAGGTTAACATTGAGACCCTGATTGGCCAGTTGAAAACACAGCCAGATAGCTTCTTTTAAACCAACTTCGTTAAATTGTAGGAAGGAGAAGTTAGGAGAGAGTTGCTTCCGAGATGCCGAGGTGTGAAGCTGTGGCGCCCGCTGCCCCCTGACGCTGCCTAAACACCGACAAGGTAATGAACGCACGCGATGCCGCATAATAGCGCATGAGGCTTCACTCAGAACTGCAGAAGTCTCATCTGTTACACCCCCTTTTTACGCAATACTGGTGTCGATCGTCAATTGAAGCTCATGGTATTCACATTTGCTATGTAAGTTAAAATCTGAAACGCGGTGATTTTTCTGTTATATAATTATTGAGAAGCCACATCAGCCACTGTAATTTATGACAAGTTAGATAAGTAATTAAAGATAATTGAGGGTCACTGTAGACCATTTTGATAGTTTTCTCTTTTGTGAAACTTAATTTAAACCTAGATTATAGATGTGATATGGCAAAGGTCATCCTTCGATCCATTGTAGAACTTGGAAACCCACTCAGGGAATATTCGTTCACATTTTTGTTGAACGCAGTTGGTTTTGATCATCCTGTATTAAAACATTTCCTTTTCTCAATAGTGCAATTTATAAATGATGTTTTGTGACTAGAATAAAATTTCCAATGGTAAACGTAACTGATTTTTGGACGTTATTTTACCAGTTAACTAAAAATAGGAAAGCCTTGAGCCCCTTTCACTAAATTTAGTTAGTATTAAGATTCTTTTACAGGGAGTGCAGTGGAGCTGACGCTGAAATCATTAAGTATTTGGTTATATCATCGCTAGTCTCACTGAACTCTTGTGAATTCTACATGTCATGTGTGGTCTGGCGTCTCCTTACCAGCAACAGGTCCCAGGTTCAAACTAGTCAGTTCCCTAAAAAACACGCTCAGAGCGTCGTAGCGCGAAAGTGGTAGGAAGACATGACTTATAACAAACAGACACCACGCAGAATGTTAGAACCGCTAATCGGTTGCTTCGGATTGGAATCTCTTTGTTCATCTTGACCTACGCTGGTCAGCCATATCACTACGACCACGGGCCCCAGCAAGACCATCTGCTAGCGTCGCCGGTACCTGACGCAGTATGGGAGGTACGAGGGGAGCGTTCAATGACGCCCCTGTAACACGATGCGCCTACAGCTCTGTATAAAGGAAAGTATGGCAATCCTTTTCCCCTACGAAACCTCCTGGCAGATTAAAACTGTGTGCCAGGCCGAGACTCGAACTAGGGACCTTTGCCTTTCGCGGGCAAGTGCTCTACCATCTGAGCTACCCAAGCACGACTCACGCCCGGTCCTCACAGCTTTACTTCTGCCAGTACCTCCTCTCCTACCTTCCAAACTTCGCAGAAGCTCTCCTGCGAAACTTGCAGAACTAGCACTCCTGAAAGAAAGGATATTGCGGAGACACGGCTTAGCCACAGCCTGGGGGATGTTTCCAGAATGAAATTTTCACTCTGCAGCGGAGTGTGCGCTGATATGAAACTTCCTGGCAGATTAAAACTGTGTGCCCGACCGAGACTCGAACTCGGGGCCTTTGCCTTTCGCGGGCAAGTGCTCTACCATCTAGAGTTTGGAAGGTAGGAGACGAGGTACTGGCAGAAGTAAAGCTGTGAGGATGGGGAGTGAGTCGTGCTTGGGTAGCTCCGATGGTAGAGCACTTGCCCGCGAATGGCAAAGGTCCCGAGCTCGAGTCTCGGTTGGGCACACAGTTTTAATCTGCCAGGAAGTTTCATATCAGCGCACACTCCGCTGCAGAGTGAAAATCTCATTCTTTTCCCCTGCGTTTGCCGCCGTCCGCAGTTTACGATTGACTGAAACCGCGTCACGTGACCTCAGCAGCCATTGTGGGCCCAAGTGTTATGTGTGAAACATAGGAACTGTTCTGTATCTTGTAAGTTTTAAGTAGAATAATGCCTCTGTGGTGTGCTTTTAGCTGTTCGTTTCTAGGCGAAAAGGGAGGAAAACTGTACAGAATTCTGCTGAAGGGAGAGATGCGACGACGAACAGAATATTGGTCGCAATGGGAAGGCTGCAGGAACTCGACTTAAAAATTCAGTTAATTTCATTCATTTCTGGCCCTTTGTCTTTGTCTCATTTCACATTTCTGTTAGTTAGTTTCCATTCCATTCGAACAGCAACAAAAAAGTCACAACATCTACACTCCTGAAAATGGAAAAAAGAACACATTGACACCGGTGTGTCAGACCCACCATACTTGCTCCGGACACTGCGAGAGGGCTGTACAAGCAATGATCACACGCACGGCACAGCGGACACACCAGGAACCGCGGTGTTGGCCGTCGAATGGCGCTAGCTGTGCAGCATTTGTGCACCGCCGCCGTCAGTGTCAGCCAGTTTGCCGTGGCATACGGAGCTCCATCGCAGTCTTTAACACTGGTAGCATGCCGCGACAGCGTGGACGTGAACCGTATGTGCAGTTGACGGACTTTGAGCGAGGGCGTATAGTGGGCATGCGGGAGGCCGGGTGGACGTACCGCCGAATTGCTCAACACGTGGGGCGTGAGGTGCACGTGCCCGTCGATCTGGGACCGGACCGCAGCGACGCCGGATGCACGCCAAGACCGTAGGATCCCACGCAGTGCCGTAGGGGACTGCACCGCCACTTCCCAGCAAATTAGGGACACTGTTGCTCCTGGGCTATCGGCGAGGACCATTCACAACCGTCTCCATGAAGCTGGGCTACGGTCCCGCACACCGTTAGGCCGTCTTCCGCTCACGCCCCAACATCGTGCAGCCCGCCTCCAGTGGTGTCGCGACAGGCGTGAATGGAGGGACGAATGGAGACGTGTTGTCTTCAGCGATGAGAGACGCTTCTGCCTTGGTGCCAATGATGGTCGTATGCGTGTTTGGCGCCGTGCAGGTGAGCGCCACAATCAGGACTGCATACGACCGAGGCACACAGGGCCAACACCCGGCATCATGGTGTGGGGAGCGATCTCCTACACTGGCCGTACACCTCTGGTGATCGTCGAGGGGACACTGAATAGTGCACGGTACATCCAAACCATCATCGGACCCATCGTTCTACCATTCCTAGACCGGCAAGGGAACTTGCTGTTCCAACAGGACAATGCACGTCCGCATGTATCCCGTGCCACCCAACGTGCTCTAGAAGGTGTAAGTCAACTACCCTGGTCAGCAAGATCTCCGGATCTGTCCCCCATTGAGCATGTTTGGGACTGGATGAAGTGTCGTCTCACGCGGTCTGCACGTCCAGCACGAACGCTGGTCCAACTGAGGCGCCAGGTGGAAATGGCATGGCAAGCCGTTCCACAGGACTACATCCAGCATCTCTACGATCGTCTCCATGGGAGAATAGGAGCCTGCATTGCTGCGAAAGGTGGATATACACTGTACTAGTGCCGACATTGTGCATGCTCTGTTGCCTGTGTCTATGTGCCTGTGGTTCTGTCAGTGTGATCGTGTGATGTATCTGACCCCAGGAATGTGTCAATAAAGTTTCCCCTTCCTGGGACAATGAATTCACGGTGTTCTTATTTCAATTTCCAGGAGTGTAATAGAATCGTTTAATGGTAATTTAATTACAAAATTGAAATCTTAGAGATAAAACTGCCACTGTTAGTACATAAAACGAGAAACAATGCGTGGTACCATACACAGCTATCATCACTAACAAAACATTTGACTTGACTGATTGTACAGCATGGTTTAAACTCATATTTACGATGCTCACAATAATAAATTGTACTTTGTTACACACAACATAATACACAAAAAACAAATTGGCAGCAGGCAAGTACCAAACCTACGACCTTTCATTCAGTAACCATTAACGTTACCAGGACACTATCATTACAGTTGCAACCTGGTTGCTAATCTACAACGCATTAGTACGAAAACAATTGTTACTGTTTTCTACAGCCTACTTTTGATCGAAGGCCTAGTTTCATTCCAACACATTTTCAAAATGTTGTGCTCTCTGGTACTTTGGTAATCATTCTCCTAATGTCATAGAACAATTTGCAGACAAAGTTTTATGGGATGGATCTGAAAAAAAAAATAAAGCATGCGTAATCGTATAGGCACGTTTATCGGTTCTATGTACCACGGTACTGCGCATGTACACTTGAATCCAATGCTTTATTTTGTATAACAAAACAGACATTGAACAAATTTTCGTATTACCGAGTAGCAGCAACAAGAAGTAAGTCGATATAGGCCTTTAAATTAGCGATGAATTTTTCCTTGAACTTGCGAATTGGTCCCCCTTCGTCCTGCTTAGTATTGGATAGGACCGATTTAACGCTAATTACCAAAGCAGATGCTCAAACTCGATACCGCAAGAAGAACTGCGAAATCTGTTTACGCTATTAATAAAGGATATCACGGGGAAAAAAAATAGTTTCATGCTCGCCACAACAAATGCTTTTCGTATGATAATTAAAAACAGTCTTGATCGCAAATTTCTTTTAATATGAGGGACCGGTTTCAACCCTTAAGCATCATCTTCAGACTCTGAAATATCACACGTACAGATAGAGGGACCCTTACAGTATCGTATATACACTGAAATACAATTACAAACTACGTATACCCAGAACGGCAGGTGGACTCCCATGGAGAAAGTTGCGTCGATCCACGACGCTGAACTGACTGCTAAATAGACAGGCAGAGTGTGGTCTTAAATAGCACTTGTCGCACTCACCGACCTGTGTGTGACATCAGTGTTAACCAATCATAAGTACAGTGTGTACTATTACCACAATATTTATTACAATAGTCTATATTACTAAGATTTGAAGAAGAGTTACAGGTAAAATATATCATAAAATTGCCATGAAATAGCTATTCGTCAAAAAAATATAAACTGTAGTAAATAATTAGCTTAATATAACGAAACTAGGCTGCCCTCTGTTATCCTTTCCGTAACATACGTGCTGTTGGCAAAGACATATCGAATAGCTGTCAAAGGTTGCTATAGCGATAGAGAGAAGCTACTAGCAAAGATAAGCTACATAGACGTTTAAGGGCTGCTGTAGAAACGGCGTCCAATATCGATGGAACATTCTGAAAATCTGCCACAGAGTGCTGTAACAACAGCAAAGATGATCTATGTAAACGTTACGGGTTGCCGTAAATACGGCGTCCTATATTGATGTGACACATCAAAATAAGTAGAAAATATAGTAGTGAATATAATAATCGTCGGAGATTATTCATAGGAATATGAATTGCAGAATAGCGAAACATGGAGCGTCAGTTCACAAGCAATCTTGCCTGTTATGTAGGAAGGGAACATAGAAACAAAGATCAGCATAAGGTTTTAGATATACAGAGCTCCATTACACTCGTAGTAGATAAGAAATGGTTATAAATGGATATGATAGATAATATTGTGTAAAATAATGGCGGTGTGCAAATAACCCACGACTGACACGTGTATCATTTCAGTGACACGCTCACCTCTATTGCACGATAACACGACACAGCCTGACCTTCTTTGCACGTTTTCGATGTCCTCCTATGGGACTTAATTTCTGAGATCATCAGTCCCCTAGAACTTAGAATTATTTAAACCTAACTAACCTAAGGACATCACACACATCCATGCCAAAGGCAGGTTTAGAACCTGCTACCGTAGCGGTCGCGCGATTCCAGACTGTAGCGCCTGGAACCGCTCGGCCATCCCGGCAGGCAAACTGCATGGGCTTTCTCGCCTGTCACTGCCACTTTCCCTTTTCCGGCATGCTGAAGTAAATCATGCGATCAAATCAAACATGAACTCTCGTAAGCCACGGCATTACGATACATATGGAAAATCATTGTGTAACATTAAATTACTCAAAAATAAGAGACTGCGATTGCCGACGTACTATGATACAGCACGTCAAACACACACCTTTCCTCGCTGTATGCCAGAACTAAGACGCTTAACGCCTCTTTGCTCTACTCCATTTCTACAATACGAAGCAATCAATACAACAACAAAAAAACACTTTCACATACAGCTGATAAAATAGGAAGTATTGCCCTTTTTAATGTATTTGTGAAAACATACTTACTGAAAAAAAATGCAGAAAATTTCTCACATGAAAATCTCAAATTAGCCACTAGCCACCGAGCAATGAGTAAATAACGAGCAGAAAGTACTGGGGTACCCACTTCCGTGTATGCATGAGTTACTCCTGTCTGGTGTGCATGCGTGGATTGACGGCAGTTTAAAACTGCTCTCTAATCCGGCGTGCGGGTAATGCGTCAGCATTTTTCGTAGCTCTACAGCTATATGGCTGTCCCGCTAGACCAGTAACACCGGCCTGGGTGGCCGAGCGGTTCTAGGCGCTACAGTCTGGTACAGCGCGACTGCTACGGTCGCAGGTTCGAATCCTGCCTAGGGCATGGATGTGTGTGTTGTCCATAGTTTTAAGTAGTTCTAACTTCTAGGAGACTGATGACCTAAGAAGTTAAGTCCCATAGTGCTCAGAGACATTTGAAGCAGTAACGTTCGCGGAGGATTATCGCCTAATACCCCCATAGATGGCAGTTGTAAGAGTTGAAAGACATGAAAGGGAAGCTGTGCCTGGGAATGGAGTGAAACAGGATGTTATTCAATCTGTATATTGAGCAGGCAGTGAAGGAAACAAAAGAAAAATTTGGAGTAGGTATTAAAATCCATGGAGAAAAAATAAAAACTTTGAGGTTCGCCGATGACATTGTAATTCTGTCAGAGACAGCGAAGGACTTAGAACATCAGTTGAATAGAATGGTGTCTTGAAAGGAGAATATAAGATGAACATCAACAAAAGCAAAACGAGGATAATGGAATGTAGTCGAATTAAGTCGGGTGATGCTGAGGGAATTAGATTAGGAAATGAGACACTTAAAGTAGTAAATGAGTTTTGCTATTTAGGAAGCAAAATAACTGATGATGGTCGAAGTAGAGAGGATATAAAATGTAGACTGGCAATGGGAAGGAAAGCGTTTGTGAAGAAGAGAAATTTGTTAACATCGAGTATAGATTTAAGTGTCAGGAAGTCGTTTGTGAAAATATTTGTATGGAGTGTAGCCATGTATGGACGATAAATAGTTTGGACAAGAAGAGAATAGAAGCTTTCGAAATGTGGTGCTACAGACGAATGGTAAAGATTAGATGGGTAGATCACATAACGAATGAAGAGGTATTGAATAGAATTGGGGGGTAGAGGAGTTTGTGGCACAACTTGACTAAAAGAAGGGATCGGTTGGTAGGACATGTTCTGAGGCATCAAGTAATTTAGTATTGGAAGGCAGCGTGGAGGGTAAAAATCGTAGAGGGAGGCAAAGAGATGAATACACAAAGCAGATTCACAAGGATGTAGGTTGCAGTAGGTACTGGGAGATGACGAAGCTTGCAAAGGATAGACTAGCATGGATATCTGTACCAAACCAGTCTCAGGACTGAAGACCACAACAACAACAACAACAACTCATTGGACGGCTGCTGTATCCCAGTGGGTTCTTTTAGAGCGGCGCATCCTTGACAGTTTGGGGCTTTCACACAGTGGGAGAGCGGCGGTCAGCACCGGCTGACATTAAAAGGCAGGAATGTCGACGGCTGCGCAGGGAGCGGCTGACCTTTTGCCGAAAAGTCCGACGGCGGTTCGTCATAGCGAGAGGCGCATGCGATCTACGCTTATACTGGCCAGCCAATTAGAGAGTTATTAATAATTCCAATTAAAGGCTGTTTTCATCTACATCTACATCCAATCTCTGCAAATCACCTGATGGTGTGTACCTTGAGTATCGGTTCTCCCTTCTATTCCAGTCTCGTTCGTGGAAAGAAAGATTGTCGGTATGCCTCCGTGTGGGCTCTAATCTTTCTCATTTTATCTTCATGGTCTCTTCGAGAGATATACGCAGGCGGGATCAATATACTGCTTGACTCCTCGGTGAAGGTATGTTCTCGAAACTTTAACAAAAGCCCGTACCGAGCTACTGAGCGTCTCTCCTGCAGAGTCTTCCACTGGAGTTTACCATCTCCGTAACACTTTCGCGATTACTAAATGATCCTGTAACGAAGCGCGCTGCTCTCCGTTGGATCTTCTCTCTCTCTTCTATCATCCCTGTTTGGTACGGATCCCACACCGGTGAGCAGTATTCAAGCAGTGGGCGAACAAGTGTTCTGTAACCTACTTCGTTTGTTTTCGAACTACATTTCCTTTGGATTCCTCCAATGAATCTGTCTAGCATCTGCTTTACCGATGATCAGCTTTATATGGTCATTCCATTTTAAATCACTCCTAATGCCTACTCCCAGATAATTTATGGAATTAACTGCTTCCAGTTGCTGACCTGCACTATTGTAGCTAAATGATAAGGGATCTTTCTTTCTATGCATTCGCAGCACATTACACTTGTCTACATTGAGATTCAATTGCCATTCCCTGCTCCATGCGTCAATTCGCTGCAGAAGCTCCTGCATTTCAGTACAATCTTCCATTGTTCCAGCCTCTCTATATACCACAGTATCATCCGCAAAAAGCCTCATTGAACTTCCGATGTTATCCACAAGATCATTTACGTATATTGTGAATAGCAACGGTCCTACGACAGTCCCCTGCGGTACACCTGAAATCACTCTTACCTCGGAAGACTTCTCTCCATTGAGAATGACGTGCTGCGTTCTGTTAACTATGAACTCTTCAATTGAATCACACAATTGGTCTGAGAGTATAATTGTATAGGCCCATCTATAAGTCCCCAGGAGTCAATACTCTGAGGTATGACAACAAAGTCTAGTAAGGATTAAAATGTATACTTTAAGGAGGCTCTATACAAGGGCGATGTACTCGAGGGCAATATCATGGAGACGGAAGAGGACGTAGATGAAGAAGAAATGGCAGTTAAGATACTGCGTGAAGAAACTGACGGAGCACTCAAAGACCTGAGTCGAAACAAGGCCGCAGAGTAGTCACTACTCCATTAGAACTAATGATAACCTTGGGCGAGCCCGCCCTGACGAAACTCTACCATCTGGTGAGCAAGATGTATGTCAGGCGAAAATACCCTCAGACTTCAAGAAGAATGTAGTCATTCCAATCACAAAGAAAGCAGGTGTTGACAGGTGGACAACAGCTGAGGCAACATTTACGCGTAATGGCATCAAGAAATCCCACAGTTCTCACACACAGGTGATGAAGAACCCACATAACACTAGGGAAACAAGTTTCTAAGTTAGGTTCTCAGTGAACGTCTGGTGTGGTACGATTAATGACCTGGTGTTCCTGCCAGATCACATGACAGCCGCAGCCTATGCTGACTGAAGACCTACCTGCACTTTTGGAAGTCGTGACATCACAGTAACGGCGGAAAGTGTACCTCCAAGACCATGGATCACCCACTGTACCAGACAAGTATCCCAGTAACTGTATATAACGTTTCCTGAATGGTTAATTGGTTCAAATGGTTCTGAGCACTATGGGACTTAACATCTGTGGTCCCCTAGAACTTAGAACTACTTAAACCTAACTAACCTAAGGACATCACACACATCCATGCCCGAGGCAGGATTCCAACCTGCGACCGTAGCAGTCGCGCGGTTCCGGGCTGAGCGCCTAGAACCGCTAGACCATCGCGGCCGGCGAATGGTTAATTGGCCGTGTTGGATCCCTTAATTGGTCTGCCAGATCACCTGATCCAACCCTATTAGACCGTTGAAGGTATCGCCACAGCACGCAGAAATCTACAAATACCAGTATTGCTGGCCCCTATTTTGATCACAACCGAGGTGGGTTGGTTGGGGTTGGGTTGTTTGGGGAAGGAGACCAGACAGCGAGGTCATCGGTCTCATCGGATTAGGGAAGGACGAGGAAGGAAGTCGGCCGTGACCTTTCAAAGGAACCATCCCGGCATTTGCCTGGAGCGGTTTAGGGAAATCACGGAAAACCTAAATCAGGATGGCCGAATGCAGGATTGAACCGTCGTCCTTCCGAATGCGAGTCCAGTGTGCTAGCCACTGCGCCACCTCGCTCAACCGATATGGGATCTTCGGTCAGGAGCCTGAAGATGGTGTAGTAAGCCAGCGAAATAAAGTAAGTTTGGAACCTCTGTTGTACCATTTCAGTAATATCTTCCCTTTCCTCAGCTAACTGGACGGCCTCATGTCCTAATGTTATGTGTACACTGTGTACGTTCCAGATTCACATATTGTTTCAAGAAGCCTGGAAGAAGCGTCTAATCTGACACCCAGTGTCGAAGAGCCGAGTCCCGCAAACACCTCTGGAAAGATGAACGTACAGAGACTGTTAGACTTTTGGTTTACAGGGACAGTGAAAGCGTGATATGTGTGCTATGAAGGTGAATACACTTGGAGAACTTAATGCTCGCATCCCTGACGCTGTAACCCGCATTTAATCTCGGCGAAATGATGATCGATGCGCAACACAACATACCCTCCAAATGCACTGAGGTGGGAGAGGACTTTATGAACACCTCTTGCAGTATAGATCAGTCATCTCCCCCACTACAATTCTGCCCACCAAAGGGTTGCACAGCACTTGTTTGTTTATTTATTTATTTACACGTCAAGTTCCGTAGGACGAAAATGAGAAGCAAATCTCCAAGGTCATGGAACATGTCAGTACATGACATTAGAACGTAAAAGTAATAACAGATAAAAATAAAATGTTTATGAACCCAAAAAAAGGCAAGCCGTAAGTTTGAGTAAACGCAACCAACAATAAAACAAAAGAATCAGCTTAATTTTTCAAGGCACTCCTCAGCAGAATAGAAGAAGTGACCAGTGAGGAAACTCTTCACTTCTTGTGATGGCTTATTGAAAACGGATGCAGCAGTATACTGCACACCTTCTGCACAAAAATTAAGGAAGTCCGATCGGAGTGCAGGTTTGAGTGCTAACTGAGTGAAAGCTGCTAATTTTTGGGAATAAGCTGATATTGTTAACATCAAATGACAGTAGAGAATAAATATATTGAGAGGCCATTGTCAGACTACCCAGAGTAATGAACAGGGATCGTCAAGAGGTTCGCGAACTTACCACTTATTGCCCGAACCGCCCGTTTCTGAGCCAAAAATATCTTTTTAGAATGGGAAGAGTTACCCCAAAATATAATGCCATACGACATAAGCGAATCAAAATAAGCAAAGTAGACTAATTTTCATGTCGAACGATCACTTACTTCCGATACCGTTCGAATAGTAAAAATGGCAGCAGTCTTTGAACAAGATCCTGAACGTGGACTTTCAGTTTACTAGCGATCTGAACACCTAGAAATTTCAACTACTCAATTTCACTAATCATATGCCCATACTAACAAACTAACATGTCAGATTTTGTTGAATTGCGTGTTAGGAACTGTAAAAACTGAGTCTTACTGTGATTTAGCAACAGTTTATTTTCTATAAGCCGTGAAATGCACTATTAGAAACCGAGCCAATGTTGCACACAACATCCTTTGCTACCAAGCTAGTGTCATCAGCAAACAGAAATATTTTAGTGTTACCCATAATACTAGAGGGCAGATCATTTATATAAATAAGGAACAGGAGCGGCCCCAACACTGATCCCTGGGGCACCCCCCACTTGACAGTACCCCAATCAGACCCAACATCACAGCCATTCTATACACTATGAATGATGAATGACCTTTTTCTGTCTGTTGCTAAAGTAAGAGCTGAACCAGTTGTGAGCTACTCCCCTTATTCCTTAATCGTCCAACTTCTGTAGCAATATTTCGTAATGAACACAATCAAATGCCTTAGTTAAATAAAAAAAAATATATGCCGAGCGTTCGAAACCTTTTGTTTAACTCATACAGTACCTCGCAGAGAAAAACAAAATTACAGCACTTTCAGTTTTTAAACGACTTCTAAACCCGAACTGTACATTTGATAGCAAATTGTGTGATATAAAATGATCAACTATCCTTACATGCACAGCCTTTTCAATAACTTTAGCAAACACTGCTGGCATCTAAATAGGTCTAAAATTGTGTACATTATCCCTTTCTCCCTTGTTATAAAGCGGCTTTACTAACAAGTACCTTAATCGTTCAGGAAACAGACCATTGCCGCGCGGGATTAGCCGAGCGGTCTAAGGCGCTGCAGTCATGGACTGTGCGGCTGGTCCCGGCGGAGGTTCGAGTCCTCCCTCGGGCGTGTGTGTGTGTGTGTGTGTGTGTGTGTGTGTGTGTGTGTGTGTGTGTGTGTGTGTGTTTTTGTCCTTAGGATAATTTAGGTTAAGTAGTGTGTAAGTGCGGCTGGTCCCGGCGGAGGTTCGAGTCCTCCCTCGGGCGTGTGTGTGTGTGTGTGTGTGTGTGTGTGTGTGTGTGTGTGTGTTTGTCCTTAGGATAATTTAGGTTAAGTAGTGTGTAAGCTTAGGGACTGATGACCGTAGCAATTAAATTCCCCAAGATTTCACACATTTGAACAAACGGACCATTACTAAAGGAAAAAATTACAAATATGGCTCAATAGAGGGCTGACATGTGCAGCACAGTACTGTAATATTCTGCTAGGCACTCTCATCGTATCCACGAGAGTCCTTAGTCTCCAGTGATTTAATTATTGAGTCAATCTCCTCCATGTCCGTATCACAGAGGAGTATTTCAGAAGTCAACTCGGAAAGGCATTTACCTAGCGAGTTATATGATTCCTTGTAGAAAGTAAATTTTTATTTAATTCACCAGCAATGCTCAGAAAATGACTGTCTGTACTGTTCTGTACTGTCTTCATAATCAAACATGTGTGTAGTCTTCAACCCGCTCCAGTTTGGTAACGATCGAAAAACCTGGACACATGTACATAGGACTTTTTCGATTTATTTTCACATGTAGAATCACGTCACAAATTATGTGACATTCCTCCTGACTCACAGTCTATATTTTTCCCGGATATGATACCATGCGAGGGTTAAGCAGTAGTCACCCTAAACTAGATGTGGCGATAATACGAGGGCTATTCAGAAAGCAGGGAACGTTTTGGAATTAAAAAAAACTAAATACAAGAAATACTTGTTATTATATTTATATCTGAAAGAGCGACTGACATACTACTTTTCCACATAGTCACCAAACACAATGAGGCACTTATAGAGGTGGACAAGCTTTGAAACACTTTCGTCGTAAAATTCTGCCGCATGAGACTTCAGTCAGTGAATCGCATACACTTGGAGTTCCGCGTCCTCATCAAAGCACACTGCGTTGCAAGCCAGTTCTTCATCTTGGGAAACAAGTGGAAGTCGCGTGGTGCAAGATCGGGGCTCTAGGGAGGATGAGGGAAAATTTCCCATTTGAATGAATTAAGGAGTTCTTCAGAGCGGTTTG
The DNA here is from genome assembly GCF_023897955.1 of Schistocerca gregaria. Lineage (NCBI taxonomy): Eukaryota > Metazoa > Arthropoda > Insecta > Orthoptera > Acrididae > Schistocerca > Schistocerca gregaria. The sequence goes on from NC_064929.1 coordinate 127,008,895, forward strand.
CCGTGTGAGGTCGGGCATTATCGTGCAAAAACAAAATTTTGGACGTCAGCTTTCCTCGGCGTTTGTTTTGAACTGCTCCTCTAAGGCTGTTCAAAATGGTTTAAATGGCTCTAAGCACTATGGGACTTAACATTGGAGGTCATCAATCCCCTAGACTACTTAAACCTAACTAGCCCCGATCACACACATCCACACCCGATGCAAGATTCGAACCTGCGACCGTAGCAGCAGCGCGGTTCTGGACTGATGCGCCTAGAACCGCTCGGCCACAGCGGCCGGCTTCTAACGTCGTGCAAAGTTTGACAGTACTGGGCAGAATTTATGGTTGCTCCACGTTCGTGAAAATCAATATGAAGCACACCTTGCCTACCAGAAAACACTGTCGCCATAACTTCATTGCTGACAAGGTTTGTAAACATTTTCTTGTTTTTTGGGGGGACCTTGTGTGCTCCCACTCCATGGACTGTAATTCTGTCTCGCAACTGACGTATTTCACCCAAGTCTCTTCACCAGTTACGACTCGATCCAGTAATGAATCACTATGTTTGTGGTAGGCGCCATAAATGTCAATGTTGCCTCCATTTGCTGTTCTTTATGGTGCTCTGTAAGCGTTTTGGGCACCCATCGTGCAATTTGTTGTAGCCTAGGTTTTGAGTGACAATTTCAAACAACAAAGTCCGTGAAACTTGTGGAAAAGAAAGCGAAAGCTCCGTTATTCGGCAGCGACAGTTTTCACGAATCGTTTCATCTACTTTAGCGACAAAATCGTGTCACAATGTTCGGGCGTCCACTCTTCTCTTCACCCTGAACGTTGGTTCGGCCATTTTTAAACCGAATGCACCATTTCCGGATGGAACATTCACCCATTTCGTTGTTTCCGTACACTTCGGGCAGTTCACGATAAATTCCTATAGGTTTTAGGTTTTTTGCCAACAGATACCGTATCACAGACTGCACCTCACAACTGGCGGGATTTTCGATTGCAGTGCACATTTCAATTTCGAATATTGAAAAAACCCGACGTGCAGAGACGTTCCCGCTGCCACGGATGGATGCCGACTGAGCTGCCGAGCACGCACACACCAAGATATACGCGATCGGAGCGCGCCTAGCGGCGTCAGGCGGAAACGTTCCTACTTTCTGAGAAGACCTCGTATGTGTCCTCCGCTGGAGAATTTCGCATCACAAGCTTTCCTCCATGTGGTCCGGAACGCGTCACAGCTACAGCTGATGAAACTGCCTCATGAGAGGGAGAGAGAGAAAGCAGATGATGTAAACATAGACGCGTATAGGCGTGCTTAGTGGCGGAAGACACAGCGTAGTGTGTGGAACGTGTTGGGGGGAAGAGCGAGGGAGGGGGGAGAGGACGCTAGCACACGTGTCGCTGACGGGTGCTCTGCAGCTGTTGCCAATAGCCTGGCGAGAAGTCCGTACACGGACCCATGATACCGGGCAGTGTTGGTTTAACAGCTCTGTTACGAATTTTTCCTGCTGTGGTTACAGAGGGTGATTCCGTGACAATGTTACAAACTTCCAGGGATGACGGAGAAGGATCAATGAATGAATCTGAGGTGAGAGACGTTGTACAGGCAACGAACGAGTTGAAAGTTACAAGCGAAAACCGTTCTTACACATCCGCCAGCGTAATAAAGAGGTGTCTTATTACAGCACAAAATAATGAGTCAATGAGACAAATCGAGAGAATTATTCTAACAACATTTTATTTATATTTGCAGAGAGATAAAGTAATTCTCAGTGCAGTGTGAGTGTTACCTACAGCTGCTCCTCAGAAAAGGAAGCTATTTACCCACATTGAGGGTTTTTTTTAATTCCAGTTTTTGTTGACAATATCAATTCTTTTGACAATGACCGGTTTCAGTCCTTAATGACCATCCTCAGATCTTTTGTATAGCATGTCCTAAAGTGATAAAGCCATAATGGCATCGTCAAAACACATAATTATATGTTTTGACGATGCCGTTATGGCCTTATCACTTTAGGACATAGTGTACAAAAGATCTGAGGATGGTTCAAAAGGCTCTGAGCACTATGGGACTTAACGTGTGACGTCATCAGCCCCTTAGAACTTAGAACTACTTAAACCTAAGTAAGCTAAGGACATCACAAACATCCATCCCCGAGGCAGGATTCGAACCTGCGACGGGAGCGGTCGCGCGGTTCCAGACTGTAGCGCCTAGAACCGCTCGGCCACCCCGGCCGGCTCTGAGGATAGTCATTACGGACTGAAACTTGTCATCGTCAAAACAATTGATACTGCGATCGGAGACTGGAATAAAAAACATTTGACAATATATAAGCGACTACGTCGCAGATGGTGAAACCACTTCTCTCCCTAATGACACTTGCTACACTCACAGCCTGCAACCCCATTTTAAAATCAACCACGAAAAAAGCTGTAGACTATACCAACTGTACCATTCCTGAACTCCTTACCGCTGAAGTGGCAGAAATTGGAAGATCTTCAGCCGCCAATGCTATGCTCTTACCACTACTGCACAGCAATGTACTAGTCATTAAATAATTACTGCGGTGTTGTGATCAGAATTAGATCGTTTATTGCAGCGAAGTGAATCATGAAGCAGTTTCTGACCCATTTTGGCCACTGCATACAACTCGGAGAAGGTATTTTCATGAGATATTTAAGCATAAATTTATGAAATTTACTGTCAAAGATGGATGGTACAAAGTATATCTGCAGCAGATGGATTATGCGAGGAACAAGGAATATGATGTTCATACATTAGTTTCACAAACTGTAATCTACATCTACATACATAGTCCGCAATCCACCATACGGTGCGTGGCGGAGGGTAACTCGTACCACAACTAGCATCTTCTCTCCCTGTACCTCTCCCAAACAGAACGAGGGAAAAATGTCTGCCTATATGTCTCTGTACGAGCCTTAATCTCTCTTATCTTATCTTTGTGGTCTTTCCGCTAAATGTAAGTTGGCGGCAGTAAAATTGTACTGCAGTCAGCCTCAAATGCTGGTTCTCGAAATTTCCTCAGTAGCGATTCACGAAAAGAACGCCTCTTTTCCTCTAGAGATTCCCACCCGAGTTTCTGAAGCATTTCCGTAACACTCGCGTTATGATCAAACCTACCTTCTATGTCCTTCCTCAATCGGACGTTATAGGGATCCCAAACGCTCGAGCAGTACTCAAGAATATGTCGTATTAGTGTTTTATAAGCGGTCTCCTTTACAGATGAACCACATCTTCCCAAAATTCTACCAATGAACCGAAGACGACTATCCGCCTTCCCCACAACTGCCATTACATGCTCGTCCCACTTCATATCGCTCTGCAATGTTACGCCCAAATATTTAATCGACGTGACTGTGTCAAGCGCTACACTACTAATGGAGCATTCAAACATTACGGGATTCGTTTTCGTACTCATCTGCATTAATTTACATTTATCTATATTTAGAGCTAGTTGCCATTCTTTACCCCAGTCACAGATCCTGTGCAAGTCATCTTGTATCTTCCTACAGCCTCACGGGTTAATGCTAGTATTCGAAATAAAAAAAAAATATTTTTAGTAAGTTATGTAATCAATAGAGAGCGGATTATATGAATTTATATGGATATGGTGTCTGTTCTTTCGGGCATGTCCATATAAGTATATAGTTCTGGCAATACCGGCCATGACCTTCTTCTTCTGTGCGGATGCACACATATTCCCCGAATTCTTATGGGACTTGGTAAGAATGTCTTCCACGAGTAAAGAGTGTGTGTGGGTGGGACACTACGAATGTAGTGTGTGGACATAAAAGGGGAGAATGTGGGTCTCGCGGGAGGCGTGCGCGAGATATTCCCTGCAGTCGCAATATCCTCTGTGCCCTCGGAGCATCAGATGTACAGAACGTCTGCCATGTTAGCAGGAGATACTGGGTTCGAGTACCTCGCCGGCACGGTAGCTCAGCGTGTTCGGTTAGAGAGCCGGTTGGCCTCTGTAATAAAAATAGCTGAGTGGAACGATCAACAAACGAACTTGAACGGATGTCATGTGACGTCCGCAATGACGAAAAACAAAAGGCCATATGGTAGGTGCGAAATGCAATAATGTCTCTATCTACAAAACTTTCCGAGTCCAGGAACATTTGGTACTCCTGTACCTCCACGTACAATGGCTACTGTAAACCATCCGTTGCCATGACCAAATGAATCATTAATATCTAAACTAAAATTAAGTCGGCATCCACAGAAAACAGAAGGTCCGTCCAGCAAGGCTTGAGCAGCGACAGACTTCACTGGTATACGATTCTTTTTGTCTCCAGCTGTCGTAGCAAACTCGACGTTCTCGATGGTTTTGTACACTGTCTGTTTAGAACGGCGACGGTATCTTCTGTACGGAACGGTAGCTCTGCGTGTTCGGTCAGAGGGTTAGCTCCCTCTGAAATAAAAAAAAAAACTGAGTTAATCGATCAACGACGAACTTAAAAAGGATATCTTACTCCGTCCGCCCCGAGCAGGCCCAACGAACAAAATGAGATTAAAAAAAAAAGTGGATAGAGCGGCTGCCATGTAAGCAGGAGAACCCGGGTTCGAGTCTCGGTCGGGGCACGCATTTTCACATGTCCCCGTTGATATATATCAACACCCGTAGGCAGCTGAAGTTTGTTAATATAATTCTAATTATATGCATTTGCATGTTTGGCTCCTTTTCACCGGTTATTGCATATTTCAACTTGTGGCGACGCATATTTCCGCTCTATGTTTGCAATATTTTAAAAACTTAGACGGGCAGTCTCTATCTCGAACTGGTTTTGGTGTTTCATGGATTGACCGCTATCTAGAAATGCGTGCAATGGCTAACCGAGAGGCAACTGCCTAGGGAAATCACTACAGAAGTAGCAACAGGAGCGGGCAGACAGTCAATGCTCCTACGCTCGCGCCCTCGGTTAATCCCCTCCGCTGTCACACCGCACGCTTCGGCAACAATTAAATTAAACTGCGCAAGAGTCGCACGTCCATTTTTCAGTTTAGCTTTCTATTTACTTGAACATAGTTGAAGGTGTTTACGACGTGTAGCGTGCAACGTCCTGTGCGCCAAGCCGCCCGAAAAAATTAACGTCGTTTCGTGGATAGCCGACCATCCTGAAGCATTTACATGTGACGGAATTGTTTTATATTGCCTAGTTTGCGAGAAAAAAACGTTTCGAGCAAAAAAAAAAGTTGCATATAAACCAGCATGTCAAGACAAGCAGGAATGCAGAAGGAAAGACCACAACAACGTATGACAACAGCAAGTTGTAGGAGCAGGGATTTGTCCAAACGTAACCACAGGAGTCGGTTTAACAGAGCATTTATTGCAAGCAATATTCCTCTTCACAAACTTAAAAACCCCATCAAAGGCTTCCTGCGCTTCAGTCCGGAACCGCGCTGCTGCTACGGTCGCGCCGGCCGGAATGGCCGTGCGGTTCTAGGCGCTACAATCTGGAACCGAGCGACCGCTACGGTCGCAGGTTCGAATCCTGCCTCGGTCTTGGATGTGTGGGATGTCCTTAGGTTAGTTAGGTTTAATTAGTTCTAAGTCCTAGGCGACTGATGACCTCAGAAGTCGCATAGTGCTCAGATCCATTTGAACCATTTTTGAGCTCCCTGCGCAATCACTGCTTAGCCGGCCGCTGTGGCCATTTTAAACCTTTTGAAACACTGCTTAATTCAAAATATACCAGCTGAATCAATATTGCGTAAAAATTACATACCGGTAATTTACGTAAGTATTCCGTACGAAATACGCAATGAACTCAAGGACAGCATAGTCTGGATTCCAGCTGGAGAAACTACAGACACTTACGAGCGTTACATTACAAATTTAATTGTTGGTGCTTTAAAAGAAGAGCACTGTTCTTCCTATTTAGCGGCCTGCAAGGAAATTGAAACAGTAAATCATTCCACGATCGCCAGATTTGTGAATGAAGGTACTAGAAAAATAACTCCAGGATCTTCTGCAGATCAAAGGGTGTTTGTTTACTTCAAATCTTGCTCCCCATATGATCAAAGCAGGAAAAGTCCTCCGAGTATTTTATGCCGATTTGAATCATGTGGCGTGCTTTGCTCATGGAGAACATCGCCTTGATGAAGAAGAGTATAAATTAAAAGTTACACTGTTCAAAACAATTTATGATTGTATGTTGTTTTTACATGAAATATTACGGATTGTTTGAGGATGCCCATGCGACATATCTCGAAGTTGGTCTTGTGCATATCGATTGTTTCGCTGCGACTCATTCGCACCACATCCGCTTGTTGCCGACAACAGTGGCAAAGAAGGAACAATTCTTCAAATACAGAATGCGTCTCCATTTGCAAATTTTTAGAAACTAATCCTAGAAACACCCTCCCCCCTTCCTAACCACAACCAGAAAGTTTTCAGAAAATTATATCAACGTTCTAAATATACCGATTTTTCGCGTGGATGGCGGTCTTCGCCGTAACTGATACGCAAAGGTTCGACTTTGAGATACAATGCTAGCAGTAACTAGCATGAAACTTCCTGGCAGATTAAAACTGTGTGGCCGACCGAGATTCGAACTCGGGACCTTTGCCTTTCGCGGGCAAGTGCTCTACCATCTGAGCTACCGAAGTACGACTCACGCCCGGTACTCACAGATTTACTTCTGCCAGTATCCGTCTCCTACTTTCCAAACTTTACAGAAGCTCTCCTGCGAACCTTGCAGAACTAGCACTCCTGAAAGAAAGGATATTGCGGAGACATTGCTTAGCCACAGCTTGGGGGATGTTTCGGAGACATGGCTTAGCCACAGCCTGGGGGATGTTTCCAGAATGAGATATTCACTCTGCAGCGGAGTGTGCGCTGATATGAAACTTCCTGGCAGATTGAAACTGTGTGCCGGACCGAGACTCGAACTCGGGACCTTTGCCCTTCTGGAAACATCCCCCAGGCTGTGGCTAAGCCATGTCTCCGCATTATCCTTTCTTTCAGGAGTGCTAGTTCTGCAAGGTTCGCAGGAGAGCTTCTGTAAAGTTTGGAAGGTAGGAGACGGATACTGGCAGAAGTAAAGCTGTGAGTACCGGGCGTGAGTCGTGCTTCGGCAGCTCAGATGGTAGAGCACTTGCCCGCGAAAGGCAAAGGTCCCGAGTTCGAGTCTCGGTCGGGCACACAGTTTTAATCTGCCAGGAAGTTTCATATCAGCGCACACTCCGCTGCAGAGTGAACATCTCATTCTAGTAACTAGCATGTTTTTTCATTCTTTGACCTTGCATATTTCGGCACTTTTCATGCATTTTTAAGCATTTTTCAGGCATATTTGCACGCATATTTTAAGGTTTTTACGATGCCTACAATCCGGTCTCTAGTAATCAGTAAAAGAGTTTTACGAAACTGTTGTGATAATAATAATGATATTTTGAAAATGCACTACTGGCCATTAAAATTGCTACACCACAAGGATGCCGTGCTACAGACGCGAAATTTAACTGACAGGAAGAAGATGCTGTGATGTGCAAATGATTAGCCTTTTCATAACATTCACACAAGGTTGGCGTCGGTGGCAACACCTACAACGTACTGACATGACGAAAGTTTCGGCGTTGCCTGGTGAAACGTTGTTGTGATGCCTCGTGTAAGGAGGAGAAATACGTACCATCACGTTTCCGACTTTGATAAAGGTCAGATTGTAGCCTATCGGGAGTGCGGTTTATCGTATCGCGATATTGCTGCTCGCGTTGGTCGAGGTCCACTGACAGTCAGCAGAATATGGAATCGGTGGGTTTAGGAGGGTAATACGGAACGCCGTGCTGGATCCCAACGGCCTCGTATCACTAGCAGTCGAGATGACAGGCATCTTATCCATATGGCTGTAGCGGATCGTGCAGCCACGTCTCGATCTCTGAGTCAACAGATGGGGGCGTTTGCAAGATAACAACCATCTGCACGAACAGATCGACGACGTTTGCATCAGCATGGACTATCAGCTCGGAGACAGTCGCTGCGGTTACCTTTGACGCTGTATCACAGATAGGAGCGCCTGCGATGGTGTACTCAACGACGAACGTGGGTGCACCAGTGGCAAAATGTCTTTTTTTCGGATGAACCCAGGTTCTGTTAACAGCATAATGATGGTCGCATCCATGTTTGGCGACATCGCGGTGAACGCACATTGGAAGCGTGTATTCGTTATCGCTATACTGGGATATCACCCGCCGAGATGGTATGGGGTGCCATTGGTTACACGTGTCGGTCACCTCTTGTTCGCATTGACGGCACTTTGAATAATGGACGTTACATTTCAGATGTGTTACGACTCGTGGCTCTACCCTTCATTCGATCCCTGTGAAACCCTACATTTCAGCAGGATAACGCACGACATCATGTTGTAGGTCGTGTACGGGCCTTTCTGGATACAGAAAATGTTACACTGTTGCCCTGGCCAGCACATTCTCCAGATCTCTCAACAATTGAGGACGTCTGGTCAATGGTGGCCGAGCAACTGGCTCGTCACAATACGCCAGTCACTACTCTTGATGAACTGTGGTATGGTGTTGAAGCTGCATGGGCAGCTGTACCTGTACACGCCATCCGAGCTCTGTTTGACTCAATGCACAAGCATATCAAGGCCGTTAATACGGCGAGAGGTGGTTGTTCTGGGTACTGATTTCTCAGGATCTATGCACCCAAATTGCGTGAAAATGTAATCACATGTCAGTTCTATCATAATATATTCGTCCAATGAATACCCGTTTATCATCTGCATTTCTTCTTGGTGAAGCAATTTTAATGTCCAGTAGTGTAGTTCAGTTTCGAGATCCATTTTTTTTTACCCCTGAGAAATTTTCGTTGTAACCCTCAGGGGGTAATTACCCCAGGCTGGGATACTACTGCGGTACAGTAACAGTGAATCATTTACAATGTCAGGAAACATACGAAAACCTGACACACTAAAGTTATTGTTGTGGGGCGTTTACGAGTGTGAGTGCGTCCCAATGTTTTGGTTAGCTGTCCCGAAGACGCTGAGTCACCCGGTACTGCACAGGTCGGAGGACGCGGCAAGGAGAGAGCTGAACGAGATGGTGTTCTAATTTCGCCAGCCGGGGGGCGGCAGCTATTCTGGCGGGAGTCGGCGACCCGGCCCGTCTTGACTTAGGCCCGTCAGCGCCGTCGTAAATACCCACCCACCAACCCACTCCTTGCATTCGCCGCATCGCACAGAAGCGCGACGATTCGATCAACGCCCAGTGTGTACTTTGTTCGCCACGAGAACGGCACGGCGTAAAAGGAGGTGACAAAGTGCTGCGCTTGGCTGGCTTCGTGGATTCCGTTGTTGATGCACTCGTTATCAACGTCGCAAATGACAATTCCAGTACTGAAATGTTTTCCTCGGATTCGGATAAAGGAGCTAAGAGATTACCAGACAGTTGTGACTCCTAACCACGAGGGCGGTTTGATCAGTTCTCGGAACGGAATAGGAAAAAAGTAATTACATCACTGAAACTTTTTTTACTTTTCAATGTTGTCTACTTGTAGATTAATGCACCTGATCTAACGATGTTCCAGTGCCTTGCTCACATCTCAAAAACGAGTTTCCTCCAGAACCTGCGAAATAGTTGTCAACTCCGGCTATCAGTTCTTCGTTTGAAGTGCATCTTCGTCCACCAACAAAATTTTCCAGTTTTGGGAAGTGATGGGAGTCCGACGGAGCCATATCAGGTGAATAAAGCGCGTGTGGCAACCATTCATACCTTAGTTCGTGAAATTTTGGCATTTCGACAGCACATGACATCAGTCCCCTAGAACTTAGAGCTACTTAAACCTAACTAACCTAAGAACATTACACATGTACATCTACATACATACTCCGCAATCCACTATACGGTGCGTGGCGGAGGGTACCTCGTACCACAACTAGCATTTCTCTCCCTTGTCCTCTCCCAAACAGAACGAGGGAAAAATGACTGCCTATATGCCTCTGTACGAGCCCTAACCTCTCTTATCTTATCATTGTGGTCTTTCCGCGAAATATGAGTTGGCGACAGTAAAATTGTAGTGCAGTCAGCCTCAAAAGCTGGTTCTCGAAATTTCCTCAATAGCCATTCACGAAAAGAACGCCTCCTCTCCTCTAGAGACACCCACCCGACTTCCTGAAGCATTTCCGTAACACTCGCGTGATATCAAACCTACCAGTAACAAATCTAGCAGCCCGCCTCTGAACTGCTTCTATGTCCTCCCTCAATCCGACCTGACAGGGATCCCAGACGTTCGAGCAGTACTAAAGAAAAGGTTTTTATAAGCGGACTCCTTTACAGATGAACCACATCTTCCCAAAATTCTACCGATGAACCTAAGACGACTATCCGCCTTCCCCACAACTGCCATTACATGCTTGTCCCACTTCATATCGCTCTGCAGTGTTACGCCCAAATATTTAATCGACGTGACTGTGTCAAGCGCTACACTGCTAATAGAGTATTCAAACATTACGGGATTCTTTTTCCTATTCATCTGCATTAATTTACATTTATCTATATTTAGAGTTAGCTGCTATTCTTTACACCAATCACAAATCCTGTTCAAGTCATCTTGTATCCTCCTATAGACACTCAATGACGACACCTTCCCGTACACCACAGCATTGATGCAAACAGCCGCACATTGGTATCCACCCTATCCAAAAGATCATTTATGTAGATAGAAAACAGCAGCGGACCTACCACACTTTCCTGGAGCACTCCAGATGCTACCCTCACCTCCGATGAACACTCACCATCGAGGACAACGTACTGGGTTCTATTACTTAAGAAGTCTTCGAGCCACTCACATAGATGGGAACCAATCCCATATGCTCGTACCTTAGTTAAGAGTCTGTAGTGGGGCATCGAGTCAAACGCTTTCCGGAAGTCAAGGAATACGGCAACCGTCTGATACCCTTCATCCATGGTTCGCAAGACATCATGTGAAAAAATCAGACATTGGTCTGACGTAATCACATCACATCCATGCCCGATGCAGGATTCGAACCTGCGACCGTAGCAGCACCGCGGTTCCGGACTCAAGCGCCTAGAACCGCTCGGCGACAACGGCCGGCACCACACTTGAACGCCTAGGAGGTTGAGCGCTTTATCCACATAAACATTCGGGTTTTCCGGTGCCCAGTATACACTGTTACGCCGATTCACGGTTCCATTAAGTTTATAATGTGCCTCGTCACTTCACACTACCTTCCTCACAAATTGTTCGTCGTCAGCTGGCATTTACTGATACCATAAACAAAATTGCATTCGGAGATCAGGATCGTCATCATTAATTGCGTTCAGTAATCGTGAAATGTAACCTTTCCACTTTGCAGATTTCAGAATTCTTCGTACACTTGTACTGCTAACCCACACTTCACGTGCACATTGCGTAGCAGACTTATGTGGAGAATTAAAAACGTCTCCAACGTCAGAGCCGACGAAGCAGGAAATTTAGCTGTACACTGTCTTCCTGATTTTCCTCTGTGAATATCACAAATCGTTCCACGCAATTCAAACTTGTCAATGACGCGTTTAATTATTAGGCGGGTTCTGTTTCAGACTCCGCCTCCACTGACGCTGCACTTCAACGGCATTATCAAACTTGAAAAACCAATTCACAGTACATTTTTGTGGTTCGAATGTCACGCGTGCTCCAGCCATCTTGTTTTCGCAATACCGAGATGAAAGTACTAACAGCTGTTGAACCAAAGACCCTACTACAACACACCCGTAACTGAAATCGATAGAGAATATCGATATCTCGATAGAGTGTATACATTTTTCTGGCGGACTCTGTATAAGGGATGGGAAGTTTCGTTCTCTAAAATTTCTAGAAGACTGCAGAACATTCGAAAGCATTCCGAAACATTCCAGAATGTTCCGGAATCTTGCACAATGATCCGGGATGTTGTGGAATATTCTGGAACATTGTGGACAATAGGAAACCTCTTTAGTATTTTCTGGAATTCGCCCCTGATGGGGCTACTCATTGGTAGGGATATATAAAACAAGACCTGTTCCGGGGTTCGAACATCAGTTTCTTATCAGTGACGAAGGGAGGAACTGAAAAAGCAGTGCAGTGGGTGAATAAAAAAAGAGAAGTGTGCGCAATCAAAGTGATACATTGACTGAACGTAAATGAAAAATGAGTAAACTGTAATTGCGAATGAAAAATTGATTTGATTTAGATATTAGACAACGCTCAAACATAAAAGTGGAAAAGATCTTGGCCAGTTCTGAAGCAAAATGACGAAAACAAAAAGAACAACGAAAAAGCGAAACAGACGAAGAGCGCGAAGTACGTTTAAGATGCCAACGAATGACAACGATCAACGTGAGTAGCAAAGAAGCCGAAGAACAACGAAATGAACGGATTGAGAAATCAAGAATTGCGACACAATCTAATAATAAAAGACTGCGAACTCAAGCCAGCCATGAAAGTATCACCCTACGAGAAGCGCGGACCTAACAAATGAAGCATTCCACTACGACCCGACGAAAAGACTGTAACAAATAAAAACACGTCGCAATCGGAAATATGGATACCATCTGCTAATTTTGCAACGTGAAAAAATTCAGTAGAGAAACACCCAGGATTCTAGAATGAAATTTTCACTCTCCAGCGGAGTGCGCGCTGATATGAAGTTTCCTGGCAGATTAGAAATGTGTGCCGGACCGAGACTCGAACTCGGACCTTTGCCTTTGCCTTTGGAAGGTAGGACACGAGGTACTGGCGGAATTAAAGCTGTGAGGACGGGGCGTGAGTCGCGCTTGGGTAGCTCAGTCGGCAGAGCACTTGCCCGCCAAAGGCATAGGTCCCGAGTTCGAGTCTCGGTCCGGCACACAGTTTTAATCTGCCAGGAAGTATCACCCAGGATTCTGTTGCATGGACGTAAAAATTCGATTACCACCGCTAGAAGAACCTCGGCAGTAATTTTTACATAACTGTGCCAGGGAACTCCAGAATCAAAGCACTTCCTTCAAAATATAAAAGCGAACAACACCTTCTTCCAAATTACATCTTTCAGTGTCATTTCGATCGACATTAACAGAGATGAAATCCATTATATATCTTCCATCCAAGGTTCAAATGGCTCTGAGCACTACGGGACTTAACTTCTAAGGTTATCAGTACCCTAGAACTTAGAACTGCTTAAACCTAATTAACCTACGGACATCACACACATCCATGCCAGAGGCAGGATTCGAACCTGTGACCGTACCGGCCGCACGCTTCCAGACTGTAGCGCCTAGAACCGCTCGGCCACTCCGGCCAGCTTTTCCATCCAAGGACAAATATATCACAGCATAGAATCATTAATACCACTACCCATGAAGGCCATAAATTTCTGCAAGCATATTTCATCGGAAATGCAGAAACAGAAATTGATCAACGATCCACAGATATCAGTGGATTGAACAAAAAGTAGTCCAAATTGAACGGAGGATCTTACAATCAACTGATTCACATATTCAAAACAGCACTAGACCGAATAATACCTGATGACAATCAAGTTATAATTCGAACCGACAAAAGAGCACCTGGAGAATACCAACGTCGATTTAATGCACTTCAGACAGACGAAGTGGCCAACATAATTGTGGACAACGAAAAGACAAGCCGTGAGCATTATACAACGAAAAAGAGATGGACATTGCAGAGACACACCGTTCATATGATGCCTTCGAATGTCCATTAACATTTTGAATGGAGAGGACGGATATCATTGTAATGTCAAACAAATTCAATCTGAAACAGGCGTAGAAACAAACAAAAAAGTCACTTCCAAGGAGTTCTATGATTACCACAATAATCAGAGACAATTCAACATACAATCACATTTTGAGCATTCGCTGCTTATTCCAACAATTCCTGGTAGATGTTACGCAAAAGTAGAAGTGGAACGGATGTTTTACATAAGAATGAATCAGAAGAAACTACGCATTGAAGAACAGAAGAATACATTCACCTTGGAGGTGCAGTCATAAATGATGGAAACGTTGACAACATTGGAACAATGGTAATCTTACCCTCATCACACGCAGGAAGACCGCGGCACATGCACGAGTACACTCAAGATTCCATGACCTAAATAAGAAAATACGGACGACGTAACCTGTTCGTAACATTCACACTGAAAGTCGTCGTGGCCAGAAATCAAAGAAAAAAGTAAGACACGGTCATGCCCCCATTCATCGACAAGACAAAACGGCCCGAGTTTTCCTACAAAAACGAATGAGATTGTTGAAGTCATCACAAAACACTACACGTCTGGAACCGTTAGATCCTAAATGTCCACAATCGAATGGCAAAAACGAGGTGTGCCTCACTCACATGATCTCATATTGTTACACTGCAAAATTCATCCCGTGGATATCGACAAAACCGGCCCAGGTGAATTTCCCAATCCACAAGACGATCCGGAACTGTATGTCATAGCAACTGGAGTCGCCGAGCGGTTCTAGTCGCTACCGTCTGCAACCACGCGACCGCTACGGTCGCAGGTTAGAATCCTGCCTCGGGCATGGATGTGTGTGATGTCCTTAGGTTAGTTACGTTTAAGTAGTTCTAAGTTCTAGGGGACTGATGACCTCAGATGATAAGTCTCATAGTGCTCAGAGCCATCTGAACCATTTTTTTTTCACTGCAAAATTACGAATAGGACGCAGCGACGAAATGGAAACAGATAATCAGTGTGTAGTACCGTATAACACACCGATTTCCAAAATGTTCCAAGCACACATAAACGTGGAATATTGCAGTTCAGTGAAATCTGTCAGATATGTCTGTAAGTATGTGAACAAGGGCACTGACATGCCAGTATTTCAGATAGACAATTCAGCGAACAATAAAACAGAAACGACGAAATCCTCATGTGCCAAATAGGAAGATGCGTAAGCAGTAACGAAACAGCGTGACGGATTTTCGGTTTTCCTATACACGAACGCGAACCATTTGCGCAGCAACTAGAAGTACATTTCAAAATGGACAGAGAGTTTACTTCACAAAAGACGCCGCCAGAAAAACTGCAAGCGAACGACCTCAGGATACAACATCAACAGCGTTTCTACCAAGTGTGTCAAACGGATCGATTCGCGAAAACATTAATATTTGTCGACGCCCCTACCTACACTACTGGCCATTAAACTTGCTACACCACGAAGATGACGTGCTACAGACGAGAAATTTAACTGACAGCAAGAAGAAGCTGTAATATGCAAATGGTTAGCTTTTCAGAGCATTCACACAAGGTTAGCGCCGGTGGCGACACCTATAACGTGCTGACATTAGGAAAGTTTTCAACCGATTTCTCATACACAAACAGCAGCTGACCGGCGTTGCCTGGTGAAACGTTGTTGTGATGCCACGTGTATGGAGGAGAAATGCGTATCACCACGTTTCCGACTTTGATAAAGGTCGGATTGTAGCCTATCGCGATTGCGGTTTATCGTATCGCGACATTGCTGCTCGTGTTGGTCGAGATCCAATTACTGTTAGCAGAATATGGTATCGGTGGGTTCAGGAGGGTAATACGGAACGGCCTCGTATCACTAGAAGTCGAGATGACAGGAATCTTATCCGCAAGGCTGTAACGGATCGTGCAGCCACGTCTCGATCCCTGAGTCAACAGATGGGGACTTCTGCAAGGCAACAACCATCTGCACGAACAGTTCGACGATGTTTGCAGCAGCATGGACTATCAGTTCGGATACCATGGCTGCGGTTACCCTTGACGCTGCATCAAAGACAGGAGCGCTGGCGATGGTGTACTCGACAACGAACCTGGGTTCACGAATGGCAAAACGTCATTGTCTCGGATGAATCCAGGTTCTGTTTACAGCATAATGATGGTCGCGTCCGTGTTTGGCGACATCTCGGTGAACGCACTTTGGAAGCGTGTATTCGTCATCGCCATACTGGCGTATCACCCGGCGTGATGATATGGGGTGCCATTGGTTATACGTCTCGGTCACCTCTTGTTCGCACTGACGGCACTTTGAACAGTGGACGTTACATTTAAGATGTGTTACGACCCGTGGCTCTACCCTTCATTCGATCCCTGGGAAGCCGTACATTTCAGCAGGATAATGCATGACCGGATGTTGCAGGTCCTGTACGAGCCTTTCTGAATACAGAAAATGTTCGACTGCTGCCCTGGCCAGAACATTCTCCAGACCTCTCACCAATTGAAAACGTCTGGTCAATGGTGGCCGAGCAACTGGCTCGACACAATACGCCAGTCACTACTCCTGATGAAGTGTGGTATCGTGTTGAAGCTTCATGGGCAGCTGTACCTGTACACACCGTCCAAGCTATGTTTGACTCAATGGCCAGGCGTGCCAAGGCCGTTATTACGGCCAGAGGTGATTGTTCTGGGTAATGATTTCTTAGGATCTTTGCACACAAACTGTGTGAAAATGTTATCACACGTCACTTCTAGTATAATATATTCGTCCAATGAATACGCGTTTATCATTTGCATTTCTTCTTGGTGTAGCAATTTTAATGGCCAGTAGTGTATTATACGTGGAACACAACAACAAAAAATCTTTCAACGTCGAAGACAAGCAATTCCAGTAGGAGATCATCCAGCAATCATGAAAACTGGACCACTAGTCGGAGTATAAACCGTACCTCCGAACAACGCTGGATGTTTTTGTCTCCAGATGTTGCTACACGAAATACGGAGGCCAACAAGTTTCACAGATCTTAAGACTGTTTACCTACACCAAAGGCGCAGGGAAGAATGGCAATGCTTAGAACTACTGGAAAACGACAACCACTGGGAACTAAAATTAGAATAGGCGTCACTCAGCCGAACAAATGAACAACGTCAAGGAACTGCTTCAATACATGGCTAACAACAAACCATTCCCCAGTGATAATCAAAAGGAAATTTACGACGCTATCATGGACCGGATCGATAACAAAACTTGCGGAATTATTTACTTGGACGCACCGGGCGGCACTGGGAAAATGTTTCCAATACATCTGTTGTCGGTGGAAATACATGCGAAACAACTTGCGCTGGCATCATCCGGCACTGCACGCACACTTACGGAAGGAGGACGGACTGCCATTACCGCTCTACAACTACCGTTGAATATAGCCGAAGAACAATTCCCGGTATGCAAAATCTCAAGAGTATCTGGACGGGAAGTACTTGTAAAGCAAGCTAAAATTATCTTCTGGACGGATTCACAATGCCACATAGAAAAATCACTCGAAACCATGGACATAACATTACAAGACTTGCGAGGATACTCTTAAGTGATGGGAGGAGCTTTACTCATACTCTCAGGAGATTTTCGACAAACACTTCCAGTTATCCCCAAGCCAACACCAGCGCGCGAGATCAGTCCACGATAAAAAAAAAAAAGGTCCCTGGCCGCACATAGAAATACTGTGACTACCAAAAAATATGAGAGATGAAGTATCGAAAGACGCAACAACAGCACCATGCTAAACAACATTTACAAATAGGTGAACGGCACATATCCTGTTGACCAGACAACCGCCTCATTAAACTTGACGGCCATCTTCGCAGCACAGCCACTGCTGAAAACGAACTCAGAGATCAAATTTATGCAAGCATCCAAACATCCGGACTGGCCATTTGAAATGGCAATTATGCAACTAAAAACCATACTCTCCATTATATCAACATTAATATTCAAAAGAAAATTCCCGGAGAAGAGAGAATATACACATCGATCGACACCATAGTAAATGTTGAAGGAAGCGTGAACATCCCTAGAGAATTTCAAAATTCTTTGCAAGTACCAAGAATGCCATTACACTGTCGGATTTCCGATCATTGTGGTCTTAAGTCCTGAGACTGGAATGATGCAGCTCTCCATGCTACCCAATCCTGTGTAAGCTTCTTCATCTCCCAGTACCTACTGCAACCTACATTCTTCTGAATCTGTTTAGTGTATTCATCTCTTGGTCTCCCTCTACGATTTTTACCCTCCCACACTGCCCTCCAATACTAAACTGGTGATCCCTTGATGCCTCAGAACATATCCTGCCAAACGATCCCATCTTCTAGTCAATTTGTGCCACAAATTCCTCTTCACCCCAATGCTATTCAATACCTCCTCATTAGTTATGTGATCTACCCATCTAATCTTCAGCATTCTTCTGTAGCACCACATTTCAAAAGCTTCTATTCTCTTCTTCTCTAAACTATTTATCGTCCATGTTTCACTTCCATACATGGCTACACTCCATACAAACACTTTCAGAAACGACTTCCTGACACTTAAACCTTAACTCGATATTAACAAATTTCTCTTCTTCAGAAACGCTTTCCGTGCCAATGCCAGTCTACATTTTATATCATCTCTACTTCGACCATCATCAGTTATTTTGCTCTCCAAATAGAAAAACTCCTTTACTACTTTAAGTGTCTCATTTGCTAATCTAATTCCCTCAGCATCACCCGACTTAATTCCACTACATTCCATTATGCTCGTTTTGCTTTTGTTGACATTCCTCTTATATTCTCCTTTCAAGACACTGTCCATTCCGTTCAGCTGCTCTTCCAGGTCCTTTGCTGTCTCTGACAGAATTACAATGTCATCGGCGAACCTCAAACTTTTTGTATCCTCTCCATGGATTTTATTCCTACTCCGAATTTTTCTTTTGTTTCCTTTACTGCTTGCTCAATATACAGATTGAATAACATCGGGGATAGGCTACAACTTTGTCTCACTCCCTTCCCGACCACTGCTTACCTTTCATGTCCCTCGACTCTTATAACTGCCATCTGGTTTCTGTACAAATTGTAAATAGTCTTTCGCTCCCTGTATTTTATCCCTGCCACCTTCAGAATCTGAATGAGAGTATTCCAGTCAACATTGTCAAAAACTTTCGTCAAGTCTACAAATGCTAGAAACGTAGGTTTGCCTTTCCTTAATCTTTCTTCTAAGATAAGTCGTAAGGTCAGTATTTCCTCACGTGTTCCAATATTTCTACGGAATCCAAACTGATCATTCCCGAGGTCGGCTTCTACCAGTTTTTCCATTCGCCTGTAAAGAATTCGTGTTAGTATTTTGCAGCCGTGGCTTATTAAACTGATGGTTCGGTAATTTTCACATCTGTCAATTAATTAAAGCTGTGAGGACGGGACGTGAGTCGTGCTGGGGTAGCTCAGTTGGTAGACCACTTGCCCGCGAGGTCCCGAGATAGAGTCTCGGTCCGGCACACAGTTTTAACCTGGCAGGAAGTTTCACCCCTCCCTTGTGGTTGCACCTACGGTACGGCTATCTGTATCGCTGAGGCACGCAAGCCTCCCCGCCAACGGCAAGGTCCATGGTTTATGGGGGGGGGGGGGCTCCGATCATACTATTCGGTAATCTCAACTCACCAAAACTATGTTATGGAACAAGGATTATGGTGTCACCGTCAGACACCACACTTGCTAGGTGGTAGCCTTTAAATCGGTCGCGGTCCTTTAGTATAAGTAGGACCCGCGTGTCGCCACTGTCAGTGATTGCAGACCGAGCGCCGCCACACGGCAGGTCTAGAGAGACTTCCTAGCACTCGCCCCAGTTGTACAGCCGACTTTGCTAGCGATGGTTCACTGACTTCTACGCTCTCAATTGCCGAGACGAGAGTTAGCATAGCCTTCAGCTACGTTATTTGCTACGACCTAGCAAGGCGCCAGTATCCGTACTATTGATATTGTGAATCATGTACCACAAAGAGCGACGTTCTCCATTAATGGATTAAAGTTAAGTATTCCACCAGCTACGTCCGTTTTTCTCAATTCTAATTCCCTTGTCATGCTCCAGACCTCACGCGAGCCTGCGTGAGCTAAAACGCGTGCATTTCGGCCTCCTTTACAAACACGGTTGGCTCTCCTGCCAACCACAACATTGGCGACGAGGCAAAACCGTGTTCTTATCGATATTGCCCTGATTTACTTGTGTAATGGCTTCGCCACAATCTCCAGATGTACTGTCCGAATTTTATCGCTTGCAGAATCAGCTGGCGCACGCCTTACTGGATGCCCTTGGACAGCTCGTCCAGGGTCAAAGTGCGATGCAAAACGATACGGCAGCAGCCGCTCACCGCTGACGCAGCCACAACACGCTGTTGCACCGACTTTTCGACCTTTTGATGCTGCACTGTAAAGCTGGACGGAGTGGTCCCGCCAATTTGGATTCCATCTCGCCGCCCACAGAATTCAAGGTCAACGAGCGGCAGCCTTTTCTCGTTTCTCCGTAGGTGTGACCACGTACCGTGTGATAGTTAAATTATTTCCCCGACGCGACGTCGCAACTCTGTCCAACGAAGAAATTTTGTCTGCATTAGATGCATAGTTCAAAGAATCAGTCAATGTAGTTGCAAAAAGGTATGCCTTCTTTCGTACGGCAGGCTAGACTAATAGGGAGTGGGTTGCAACCTTGCAAGGCCTTACTAGGGGCCCGCATCTCGTGGTCGTGCGGTAGCATTCTCGCTTCCTACGCCCGGGTTCCCGGGTTCAATTCCCGGCGGGGTTAGGGATTTTCTCTGCCTCGTGATGGCTGGGTGTTGTGCGATATCCTTAGGTTAGTGAGGTTTAAGTAGTTCTAAGTTCTAGGGGACTGATGACGATAGGTGTTAAGTCTCATAGTGCTCAGAGCCATTTGAAACATTTTGAACCTTACTAGGGATTGTGCATTTGAGTGTCAATGTGGACTCCCTTATTCAGATACTATGGTACGTGATGCAATTGCACAGAACGTTTCTGATGTTCGTATAAGGGAACAGATTTTGAAACTAGTCAATCCCTCCCTTCAACAAGTGGTGGACATATTGGATCGGCAGGACACACTTGACTTTTGGGCGAGCTGCACGGAGCAGTAAACAGCCCTCGCGCCCGGCCGCGCCGCTGCCGCCAGGCTCTCAGCCACGTGTGCCGCGCAGGCAAGCAAATGCAGTGATCAAATCATGTCCGCGGTGTGCTACTAAACATTCGCGTGAGAATTGCCCGTCACGCCAAGCTATTTGCTTTTATTGTAATAAAAAAGGACATGTCCAGAATGTTTGCCAGAAAAAGCTCAGATCGGAAGCTCAAAGCCGTTCCAGGACCTTTGCTTCGCGCCGGAATCGGAATCGAACCATGGATCCTCAGGCTCGCGAAGCTTCGCCCATGGAAATTCATGTAGTTCATTCCACTCCGCCCAGTGCCAGTATCTCTAACAGTGACTGTGTTCATCCCAAAAATAGTGTGCGTCGACATCGCCGGAACTCCCGTCAAGTCGCAAGTGATTCTGTACCAGTGTCAGTTCACGTTGCGCGAGACAGTCGCTCTTGTCGTCAGCAGGACAATAAACTTTTTGTGGACTTGGACATTAACGGCAAAGTGATACCATTCCAGCTCGATACTGGGGCTGCAGTTTCACTGATCAATCGAGACACTTACAAACTGCTGGGCACGCCTCCGTTGCGTGCCGCAAATGTTAAGTTAACTAGGTATTCAAGTCAAGAGATCCCTGTGTTAGGACAGTGCAGCCTTCTTGCAACAGACAAAGGACAAACAAAACTTGTGTCATTTTACGTCCTTCGTTCTTCTTCTGTAGTGAACTTGTTTGGTTTCGATTTATTTCAGTTGTTTAACTTATCTATAGTAAATAAGGTCCTATCACTGGACCAGACTGTGCTTTCAGACAGTGTTTCTCGTCTATGTGAAGAATTTGCAGACATTTTTGCACCGGGCCTCGGTTGCGCTAAGAACTATAATGCACGTTTGGAACTGAAAATAAACGCGCAACCGAAATTTTTCAGAGCGCGCAATGTTCCCAACGCATTGCGTGATGAGGTCGCAAAAACATTACACGATGTGGAATCACAAGGTATAATTGAACGTGTGCAGGCTTCTCTCTGTGCATCACCCTTAGTAATTTTGCCAAAACCTTCCGGAAAATTTAGACTGTGTGTGGACTTCAAGGCAACAGTGAATCCACAACTAGTGATTGCAACTTTTCCTTTACCCCGCCCGGATGATCTTTTTGACAAACTGTGCCCCAGTAAATATTTGTTCGAAGTTGGACCTCGCAGATGCGTACTTGCAAATACCGGTGGACGAAGAATCCCAGCGCGTTTTGGTGGTTAACACGCATCTTGGTTTGTATCGATTCAAACGACTGCCATTCGGGTGTGCATCCACGCCTGCATTGTTTCAGCAATATCCACGAACTGTTTGTGCGTCGGTCCCTACTGCAGCAACTTATCTGGACGATATTGTGATCTCCGGAAAGACGGAAGAAGAACATTTGGCCAATCTCAGAACATTATTTCAGGTCTTGCGACAAAATTGTCTTCGCTTGCGAAAGGAGAAATGTGTGTTTTTTGCTCGGGACTTACCATACTTGGGACATGTACTCAATACCCAAGGCTGGGAAAAATAACTTACTACCGCCGCTATGTGCGGCATGCCTCTTCCATTTCAGCTCCGCTTCATCACTTACGCCGTAAAGGTGTTCCGTTCGTCTGGACGACGGAATGCGAACGCGCCTTTCGCCAGTTGCTTTCCAATACTTGCCTTACGCCATTCGATCCCCAGAAGCCCCTCTTGTTGATGACTTCTACGCTCTCAATTGCCGAGACGAGAGTTAGCATAGCCTTCAGCTACGTTATTTGCTACGACCTAGCAAGGCGCCAGTATCCGTACTATTGATATTGTGAATCATGTACCATAAAGAGCGACGTTCTCCATGAATGGATTAAAGTTAAGTATTCCACCAGCTACGTCAGTTTTTCTCAATTCCAATTCCCTTGTCATGTACCAGACCTCACGCCAGCCTGCGTGAGCTAAAACGCGTGCATTTCGGCCTCCTTTACTAACCCTGGCTCTCCTGCCAACCACAAGAAGGATGACCGTCAAACAACTATCGAAGCCGAAGTTATGAGTGGAAAGTACAAAGGACACACACTATTTATCCCCACGATAATACTGATGTCTGCTGAACCGCCACTCCAATGTAAAAGACTGGAGTTTCCAATCAAATTAGCTTACATTTTTACAACTAAGAAACGTAAGGACAAACTTTAAAATATTGCGGTATCAACCTGAAAGGCTCTTGCTTCTCTCACAGATACCCAGATAACAAAATGAAAAATGTTGTTCATAAACAAGTATTGTACTCGTAAATAGAATACATTTCAAAAAAAAAAATTCCTATTGTACTTTAACTAGTATTGTTGAATAGTTAGAAAATGTTTTCTGTCATTTTTTTACCACTTATACTTTAATCCTTTTATTCCAGCTACCACACAATTTCATATCAACTCCCTGAGTCAAGCCACACAACTCAGTCATGCCTTTCAAAATTTGGCTTCGACTGTGTGACCCTACTTCGGTAAATACTGAATACGATATCACCACACGCAGCATCCTGACATCTGAGGAATTCCTGGAACTGACGATGATACAGTACCGTAAGAAGCTAATTCATTGGCTGTCGAATGAAGAAACTGAACTGAATTAAAGCTCAACTCCTTGTACGGTTCATCTGCTATGGCAGAAATTGCTCACGAAAGTACACTGCAGCTCCAAAGAAACTGGTCTCGGCACACATATTCAAATACAGAGACATATGAACAGGCAGAATACAGCGCTGCAGTCGGAAATGTCTACATAAAACTAGTGTCTGGCGCAGTTGTTAGATCGGTCACTGCTGCTGCACTGCCAGGTTATCAAGATTTAAGTGAATCTGAACGTGGTATTATAGTCGGCGCATGGGACACAATATCTCCGAGGTAGCGATGAAGTGGGGATTTTCCCGTACAACCATTTCTCAAGTGTACCGTGAATATCAGGAATCCGGTAAAACATCAAATCTACGACATCACTGCTACAGGAAAAAGATCCTGCAACAATGGGACTGACGATGACTGAAGAGAATCGTGACAGAAGTGCAACCCTTCCGCAAATTGCTGCAGATATCGATGCTGGGCAATCGGAAGTGTCAGCGTGCGAACCCTTCAACGAAACATCAGCGGTATGAGCTTTCGCAGCTGAAGGCCCACTCGTGTACGCTTGATGACTGCATGACACAGAGCTTTACGCCTCGCCTGGATTGGTCAACAACGACATTGGACTGTTCATGAATGGAATCATGTTGCCTGGTCGAAAGAGTCTCGTTTCAAATTGTATCGAGCGTATGTACGGGTACGGAGACAACCTCATGAATGCACGGCCCTGCACGTCAGTGGGGGACTGTTGAAGCTGGTGGAGGCTCTGTAAAGGTGTGGGGCGAGTGCAGGTGGAGTGATATGGGACCCCTGATATGTCTGGATACGACTCTCGCAGGTGACATATACACTCCTGGAAATTGAAATAAGAACACCGTGAATTCATTGTCCCAGGAAGGGGAAACTTTATTGACACATTCCTGGGGTTAGATACATCACATGATCACACTGACAGAACCACAGGCACATAGACACAGGCAACAGAGCATACACAATTTCGGCACTAGTACAGTGTATATCCACCTTTCGCAGCAATGCAGGCTGCTATTCTCCCATGGAGACGATCGTAGAGATGCTGGATGTAGTCCTGTGGAACGGCTTGCCATGCCATTTCCACCTGGCGCCTCAGTTGGACCAGCGTTCGTGCTGGACGTGCAGACCGCGTGAGACGACGCTTCATCCAGTCCCAAACATGCTCAATGGGGGACAGATCCGGAGATCTTGCTGGCCAGGGTAGTTGACTTACACCTTCTAGAGCACGTTGGGTGGCACGGGATACATGCGGACGTGCATTGTCCTGTTGGAACAGCAAGTACCCTTGCCGGTCTAGGAATGGTAGAACGATGGGTTCGATGACGGTTTGGATGTACCGTGCACTATTCAGTGTCCCCTCGACGATCACCAGACGTGTACGGCCAGTGTAGGAAATCGCTCCCCACACCATGATACCGGGTGTTGGCCCTGTGTGCCTCGGTCGTATGCAGTCCTGATTGTGGCGCTCACCTGCACGGCGCCAAACACGCATACGACCATCATTGGCACCAAGGCAGAAGCGACTCTCATCGCTGAAGACGACACGTCTCCATTCGTCTCTCCATTCACGCCTGTCGTGACACCACTCTAGGCGGGCTGCACGATGTTGGGGCGTGAGCGGAAGACGGCCTAACGGTGTGCGGGACCGTAGCCCAGCTTCATGGAGACGGTTGCGAATGGTCCTCGCCGATACCCCAGGAGCTACAGTGTCCCTAATTTGCTGGGAAGTGGCGGTGCGGTCCCCTGCGTAGGATCCTACGGTCTTGGCGTGCATCCGTGCGTCGCTGCGGTCCGGTCCCAGGTCGACGGGCACGTGCACCTTCCGCCGACTACTGGCGACAACATCGATGTACTGTGGAGACCTCACGCCCCACGTGTTGAGCAATTCGGCGGTACGTCCACCCGGCCTCCCGCATGCCCACTATACGCCCTCGCTCGAAGTCCGTCAACTGCACATACGGTTCACGTCCACGCTGTCGCGGCATGCTACCAGTGTTAAAGACTGCTATGGAGCTCCGTATGCCACGGCAAACTGGCTGACACTGACGGCGGCGGTGCACAAATGCTGCGCAGCTAGCGCCATTCGACGGCCAACACCGCGGTTCCTGGTGTGTCCGCTGTGCCGTGCGTGTGATCATTGCTTGTACAGCCCTCTCGCAGTGTGAGGAGCAAGTATGGTGGGTCTGACACACCGGTGTCAATGTGTTCTTTTTTCCATTTCCAGGAGTGTACATAGGCATCCTGTCTGATCACCTGCATCCATTCATCTTCATTGCGCATTCCGTCGGACTAGGACAATTCCAGCAGGACAATGCGACACCCCACGCGTCCAGAATTGCTACAGAGTGGCTCCGGGATCACTCTTTGAGTTTAAACACTTCCGCTGCCCACCAAACTCTCCAGACGTACACATTATTGAGCATATCTGGGATGCCTTGCAACTTGGTGTTCAGAAGAGATCTCCACCCCCTCGTACTCTTACAGATTTATGGACAGCCCTGCAGGATTCATGGCGTCAGTTCCCTCCAGCACTACTTCAGACATGTGTCGAGTCCATGCTGCATCATGTTTGCACTTCTGCGTTCTCGCGGAGGTCCTACACGATGTTAGGCAGGCGTACCAGTTTCTTTGACTCTTCTGTGGAATAAGACTTCGTGAAGCCCCATTATAGAGATGTTCACGTTGACATGTTGTTGTTATTTTTAACAATGCATGTGATATAAAGCTATTAAAACAGAATTACGGAACTGTTAGATAAGAAACATTGGCAGTAATTGCAACCCCGTTGAATAATTATAGCATCTAAAGACGTGTAGTGATCAGAACTACGGTGGAAATGACAGATGTACAGAAATAACACAGAATTTCCTTGTATAGCCGTAAATTAATTTCCTTACAGGTCTCTGAGACGCCCAGCTAAACCCGCAGCACAGGACAGTTAGTTTAAATTGTGGAAAGGTGCTAAAATAAGGGGCTGTCAGTTACACTCGAACATACAACTTTATTATTTGATCAAACATTACAATTTTTTTTAAACACACAGCTTTTATCTTTGGGACTTCATTACTGGCTGAAAACCACTTTAATCTAGAAACGGCTGAAGGCCAATAACTTAAAGCGCAAGCATAATCAGAAATTTAAAAGGCAAGCCTTATCTTACAACAGTTGTTTATTTAAGATGAAGGCCCAAAGAATCTGAGATTTTTGGGGCAACAATTTGAATTCAAAATCGGCTGACAGCCCAACACATAAGGCTAAACAACATTTTTTTTAAAAAAAAGCGAGGTCTTACGTAAAACAGTTCTTAATTAGGCAAAACTCAATCAAAAGATAAATTTAAAAGGCAAAGCCTTATCTTAAAACAGTTCTTTAGTTAGGCTGCATGCCCAAGGAATCTGACACTTCAAGAGCAAACAAGTTAAATTCAGATTCAATCGGCTATTTTTTTAATACCAAAGGTCTTACGTGAAACAGTTGTTCAACAAGGTTGAAGGCCTTAAGAGCAAAACAACTCAAACTCAAAATCGGCTGAAGGTCCAACACTTAAAATTCAACAACATTAAAATCTTTAAAAATGCCAAAGGTCTTAAGTGAAACAGTTTTTTAAATTAGGTTGAACGCCTAAAGAATATTACGCCTTAAGGGCAAAACAACTTTAATTTTTTTTAAAAATCGGCTAGAAGCCATACAAGTACAGACAACAAGAACAAATAACAGAAACGGCAGAACATCCAAGGGCGCTCAGGCGTTTGAGGGTCCGCCTGGAATTCAAACACCAACGCTCGCTTAGGTGAGACTGGCACTCGGGCCAACCGTTCACGATCCGACGACAGCCCAACCGACTAACAGTCAGCGCACCCACCGACAAGACAACTTCCACTTCACCCAACGAGAGCACAACAGGGAATTCAACGGAACAACGAAGAAGATATTGGCGCCCCCAACCAATCATACACGGATCTGTCAAACTAGACAGCGTCCTGGACAGCAACAACACGATGAGGAAACTACACTGCCTGACATTTACGTCAACGCCCAGGGCAGGTGACCGGAACGTCAACGGCCACAAGGCAGAAGATTCCGCTAGTGCTCTTCAGTGGCTAGAATTTTCCAACTTGAAAAACCACGTTGTTGCTCACGGGAATATCCCAACAGCCGACAACGAATTCCAAATGACTCAATGTGAACAGTCTTGACTTATTGGTAGATTTAATCAAAACTCAACTTTCGTGTCCTCGCAGCAATGGGAACAGCACCACACACCCCGACACAGTGTAGAGACCGCCAGCGGGCCCGGCCAAACTACGCGCCACGGGGATTTCCTCGCTGCTCCACGCCAACCGACTAACTGTTCCCACTCAGCAAGGCTGGAAACTACAAGCGCCAGGTCGAAGATAGTCCAAGGTGCGAATATCGATACACTCCCTGCTGCTGCCACCCACAGCAGGAGAGGAAAACTGCATAACCGCGATAACCGCGGGAGACTAAACACAGAATCGCAACGAAGGTTTAATCCAGCTCATAGCATGAGCCAGCCACGGCTCAGTCTCTAAACCTCTAGTCTGGCAGCTGCAAGCGAAGTAGCCATAAGATAACAGACAAGTGCACCTGATCGGATTGGCCGGTTATAAGAACGATACAGTACGGATGCCAATGATAAAAATGGGAGGGAGCAATGAGACAACAACAGCGTGTGGGCGGAGTTACAAATTCAGATTACTCAATTTCTTCTGCTTCTGCCAGTCATGCCGAATCAGAACTCCATCGTGAAAGATTCAGAGGGCCGTACTACCACCTCTGAACCATTCATTCATGGTGAACCAGAACTCCATCGTGAGAGAAACAGAGATGGTAAAACATCTAGAAAGCATGGACATTTTAACGTAGACCAGAACAGCTATTTGCACCTGTTCTTCCATGATACTGTGAAACACATTACGTCCACTGCAAGCTCTTTGCTTTCCATATTTTGGGAGAAGATTGTATGGACCAAAAGAAGGAAAAAAAAAGATGTCGAGGGCTCTTGGGCTGTAAAAACTGTACCTTGTCATGTATTAGAACTTGTTCAGTTCAAGACATGTGTATCACAATAGCGAGAATGTAAAAGAGTTCATAGGTCTTAATACACTACCGGCCATTAAAATTGCTACAACACGAAGAAATGCAGATGATAAATGGGTATTCACTGGACAAATAAATTATACTAGAACAGACATGCGATAACATTTTCACGTAATTTGGGTGCATAGATCCTAAGAAATCAGTACCCAGTAACAACGGCCTTGATACGCCTGGGCATTGAGTCAAACAGAGCTTGGATGGCGTATACAGGTACAGCTGTCCATGCAGCTTCAACACGATACCACAGTTCAACAAGAGTAGTGACTGGCGCATTGTGACGAGCCAGTTGCTCGGCCACCATTCAGAAATGGATCTGAGCACTATGGGACTTAAGTTCTGAGGTCATCAGTACTCTAGAACTTAGAACTACTAGAACCTAACTAACCTAAGGACACCACACACATCCATGCCCGAGGCAGAATTAGAACCTGCGACCGTAGCGATCGCGCAGCTCCAGACTGTGGAGCCTAGAACCGCTCGTCCACTAGGGCCGGCTCGGCCACCATTGACCAGATGTTTTCAGTTCCTGGGAGATCTGGAGAATGTGCTGCTCAGGGCAGCAGTCGAACATTTTCTGTACCCAGAAAGGCCCGTACAGGACCTGCAACATGCGGTCGTGCATTATCCTGCTGAAATGTTGCGTTTCGCAGAGATCGAATGAAGGGTAGAGCCACGGGTCGTAACACATCTGAAATGTAACGTTCACTGTTCAAAGTATCATCAATGCGAACAAGAAGTGACCGAGACGTGTAACCAATGGTACCGCATATCATCACCCCGGGTGATACGCCAGTATGGCGATGACGAATACACGCTACTAATGTGCGTTCACGGCGATGTCGCCAAACACGGATGCGACCATCACGATTCTGTAAACAAAACCTGGATTCATCCGAAGAAATGACGTTTTGCCATTCTTGCACCCAGGTTCGTTGTTGAGTACAACATCGCAGGTGCTCCTGTCTGTGATGCAGCGCCAAGGGAAACCGCAGCCACGGTCTCCGAGCTGATAGTCCGTGTTGCTGCAAACGTCGTCGAACTGCTCGTGCTGATGGTTGTTGTCTTACAAACGTCCCCATCTGTTGACTCAGGGATCGAGACGTGGCTGCACGATCCGTTACAGCCTTGCGGATAAGATTCCTGTCATCTCGACTTTTAGTGATACGAGGCCGTTCCGTATTACCCTCCTGACCCCACCGATACCATATTCTGCTAACAGTAATTGGATCCTGACCAACGCGAGCAGCAATGTCGCGATACGATAAACCGCAATCGCGATAGGCTACAATCCGACCTTTATCAAAGTTGCAAGTCCTTACACGAGGCATAACAACAACGTTTAAGCAGGCAACGCCGGTCAACTGCTGTTTGTGTATGAGAAATCGGTTGGAAACTTTCCTCATGTCAGCACATCGTAGGTGTCGCCACCGGCGCCAGCCTTGTGTGAATGGTCTGAAAAGCTAATCATTTGCATATCACAGCATCTTCTTCCTGTCGGTTACATGTCGCGTCTGTAGTACGTCATCTTCGTGGTGTAACTATTTCAAAGGCCAGTAGTGTAGAACTTGTTCAGTAGAAGCCATACTGCGACCTCCGGAAGTTTAACGGTGGAGTTCTGGTTGATCCTGGGCACATTTATATTTTTAAACAGACATTACTGGATCGTACGGAGAGCGGACTGACAGGTATATTTCAGAATTCCATTTGCTCCCTGTTCCTTGCGTGACTGCGGAAAAGAAGCCATTAGCGCTGTGTCTGCATAAACCAGCAGCCGCGGTGTCGTAATTTCTGTTTAAGTTCGCGAGTTTCCGGGCCGTTAGCGAATCCTCTAACAGCCCGCAATCACGTCAACCTGTACTGGACTGCAGATTTCTGTACGGCAGAGCGCAGCGGACGAAATATTGTCTCGCCAACGCCGCAGTTACGAGTATTACATTATTAATCAACATGACTGGTGTATGTCAGCAGCCAGTAACACCAGTAAAAATGGTTCAAATGGCTCTGAGCACTATGGGACTTAACTTCCGAGGTCATCAGTCCCCTAGAACTTAGAATTACTTAAACCTAACTAACCTGAGGACATCACACAACACTCAGTCATCACGAGGGAGAGAAAATCCCTGACCCCGCCGGGAATCGAACCCGGGAACACTGGCGCGGGAAGCGAGATCGTTACCGCACGACCACAGCAGCAGTACAATAAATCTCCCTGTAGTCGGTTCTGCACACATTATAATGGTAATCGCAAGAATTTCCATCGCCAATTCCGAGGAATCCGATGAAGATGATGCGGGAAACCATGAGCTTTAGGTACTACTAGATTTTTAAAGAACAATCTATATGATTGCTACACCTAAGTCTAATAAAAGAGAAACATTTGGAAGGAATATATGGCCGAGCTCATATCTGAACTGGAGACTCCTTTTTTTTTTTAATTTATTAGCTTTCAGTACGGGCACAAACAGCCATGTCAAACTAGAAATCTGATTATAGAGTCGGCCAGAGTGGCCGAGAGGTTCTAGGCGCTACAGTCTGGAACCGCGCGACCGCTACGGTCGCTGGTTCGAATCCTGCCTCGGGCATGGATGTAGGTGATGTCCTCAGGTTAGTTACGTTCAAGTAGTTCTAAGTTCTAGGGAACTGATAACGTCAGAAGTTAAGTTCCACAGTGCTCAGAGCGATTTAAACGATTCTAGAGTTTTTTTGAAAATGCAGAGCACACGTTAGTGCAAGTTGTATCTTAGTATGAAGTTACATAGGCACAATTAAGGATCGATTCCGACATAAAAAAATTTTACATTCACGGTATGCTGAAACACGGAATACGACGAAAATCTAACAGAGGATACACCTAGACAGCATGCTTTAAAACGCCTGCGGGTAAGACAGCATGAAAGGACAAAATGGCGTACTGCATACTGCCAATTCAATACATATTAGTGATTACATATCTAAATTAGCAATCAAATGTTCGTTTGAATATTTTGTAATAATTGTTTCATAAGCTGCAGACACAGGCCTATAAGTACCATCAAGGCAGAACATGACAACAGTATGTTGTTATTGTGGTCCTCAGTCCTGAGACTGGTTTGATGCAGCTCTCCATGATACTCTATCCTCTGCAAGCTTCTTCATCTCCCACTACCTACTGCAACCTACATCCTTCTGAATCTGCTTAGTGTATTCATCTCTTGGTCTCCCTCTCCGATTTTTACCCTCTACGCTGCCCTCCAATGCTAAATTTGTGATCCCTTGATGCCTAAGAACACGTCCTACCAACCGGTCCCTTCTTCTTGTCAAGTTGTGCCACAAACTCCTCTTCTCCCGAATTCTATTCAATACCTCCTCATTAGTTACGTGATCTACCCCTATAATCTTCAGCATTCTTCTGTAACACCACATTTCGAAAGCTTCTCCTGGTTTGCAAACTACACTCCTGGAAATGGAAAAAAGAACACATTGACACCGGTGTGTCAGACCCACCATACTTGCTCCGGACACTGCGAGAGGGCTGTACAAGCAATGATCACACGCACGGCACAGCGGACACACAAGGAACCGCTGTGTTGGCCGTCGAATGGCGCTAGCTGCGCAGCATTTGTGCACCGCCGCCGTCAGTGTCAGCCAGTTTGCCGTGGCATACGGAGCTCCATCGCAGTCTTTAACACTGGTAGCATGCCGCGACAGTGTGGACGTGAACCGTATGTGCAGTTGACGGACTTTGAGCGAGAGCGTATAGTGGGAGGCCGGGTGGACGTACCGCCGAATTGCTCAACACGTGGGGCGTGAGGTCTCCACAGTACATCGATGTTGTCGCCAGTGGTCGGCGGAAGGTGCACGTGCCCGTCGACCTGGGACCGGACCGCAGCGACGCACGGATGCACGCCAAGACCGTAGAATCCTACGCAGTGCCGTAGAGGACCGCACCGCCACTTCCCAGCAAATTAGGGACACTGTTGCTCCTGGGGTATCGGCGAGGACCATTCGCAACCGTCTCCATGAAGCTGGGCTACTGTCCCGCACACCGTTAGGCCGTCTTCCGCTCACGCCCCAACATCGTGCAGCCCGCCTCCAGTGGTGTGGCGACAGACGTGAATGGAGGGACGAATGGAGACGTGTCGTCTTCAGCGATGAGAGTCGCTTCTGCCTTGGTGCCAATGATGGTCGTATGCGTGTTTGGCGCCGTGCAGGTGAGCGCCGCAATCAGGACTGCATACGACCGAGGCACACAGGGCCAACACCTAGCATCATGGTGTGGGGAGCGATCTCCTGTACTGGCCGTACACCTCTGGTGATCGTCGAGGGGACACTGAATAGTGCACGGTACATCCAAACCGTCATCGAACCTATCGTTCTACCATTCCTAGACCGGCAAGGGAACTTGCTGTTCCAACAGGACAATGCACGTCCGCATGTATCCCGTGCCACCCAACGTGCTCTAGAAGGTGTAAGTCAACTACCCTGGCCAGCAAGATCTCCGGATCTGTCCCCCATTGAGCATGTTTGGGACTGGATGAAGCGTCGTCTCACGCGGTCTGCACGTCCAGCACGAACGCTGGTCCAACTGAGGCGCCAGGTGGAAATGGCATGGCAAGCCGTTCCACAGGACTACATCCAGCATCTCTACGATCGTCTCCATGGGAGAATAGCAGCCTGCATTGCTGCGAAAGGTGGATATACACTGTACTAGTGCCGACATTGTGCATGCTCTGTTGCCTGTGTCTATGTGCCTATGGTTCTGTCAGTGTGATCATGTGATGTATCTGACCCCAGGAATGTGTCAATAAAGTTTCCCCTTCCTGGGACAATGAATTCACGGTGTTCTTATTTCAATTTCCAGGAGTGTATTTATCGTCCATGTTTCACTTCCATACATGGCTACACTCCATACAAATACTTTCAGAAAAGACTTCCTGACACTTAAATCTGTACTCCATGTTAACAAATTTCTCTGCTTCAGAAACGGTTTCCTTGCCATTGCCAGTCTGCATTTTATATCCTCTCTACTTCGACCATCATCAGTTATTTTGCTCCCCAAATAGCAAAACTCCTTTACTACTTTAAGCGTCTCATTTCCTAATCTAATTCCCTCAGCATCACCCGACTTAATTCGATTACATACCGGCCGGGGTGGCCGAGTGGTTCTAGGCGCTACAGTCTGGATCCGCGCGACCGCTACAGTTGCAGGTTCGAATCTTGCCTCGGGCATGAATGTGTGTGATTTCCTTGGGTTAGTTAGGTTTAAGTAGTTCTAAGTTCTAGGGGACTGATTACTTTAGACGTTAAGTCCCATAGTGCTCAGAGCCATTTGAACCTTTTTTTCCGACTACATTCCATTGTCCTCGTTTATACAATAACCATATGTCGGTATTTCAGCCATAGCCATACATGTAAGCTTGGTGTCAAAAGCCATGGGAAGAATGGAGATGAGCCAAGAAGTTACAGGCCAATCAGCCTTCAGCAGAGCCTGAGCCTAAAGATTTCTGAAGGTAACATGTTGCCGCCAGAGCATTTCGGGTCTGCCAGAGCCATTCTACGACACAACTACGCCTTCGTGTCGTGGTAGAGGCGACCAACAAGGGGTCCCATGGTGCAGTCTTTTCAGATGCCGCTCGTGGATTCGGCAGCGAATAGCAGCGCTGAGCTGGACCTCTCGTCCAACATCGTGCTACTCCCTATAGGCCTTCAGCGACGCACATTCATTGTCCACACCGATGAAGCAATGTCCACAGTCCGTGATGTGTGTGCTGGCGTTCTGCACGGTTCAGTGCTGGGTCCAGTACTTTATTCCTTGCATACGTCCGACCTGCTGACGAACCCCAGGATCACTAGAGCCATCTATGGGGCTGCTGCACTAGGTCTCCGAGAAGCTTGTGATGCCCTTGAGACCTGGCCGACGAAATGGCGTGTTGCATTTAATGCTACCAAAATGCACGCCTTGGTACTATCGAAGAAACCCCAGAAGTGGAACTTTTGGGCGAACCAGTTCTGTGGACCACGTCGGTCCAATACCTAGGCTCGATTCTTGACACTCGTTTCACCTGACAGAGGCACGTCCAAGAACCTTGTAGCAAGGTGTAACAGCCACTATAAACCCTACTTAACGAAAAGTCTGTGCTCTCCAACCATTACGGTCTCATCATCTTCAGGCTCTTCCTGCAACCCGTGATGAATTATGCTTTGCCGGGGTAATGCAGCGAAATCCCACATTCACCAAATGCAGACCCTCCAGAATAAGAACTGCGGAGAATTTTTGCCCTGAAACTTCCTGGCAGATTAAAGCTGTGTGCCGGACAGAGACTCAAACTCGGGACCTTTGCCTTTCGCGGGCAAGTGCTCTACCAGCTGAGCTACGGAAACACGACTCACGCCCGGCCCTCACATCTTTACTTCTGCCAGTACCTCGTCTCCTACCTTCCAAACTTTACAGAAGCTCTCCTGCGAACATTGCAGAACTAGCACTCCTGAAG
Source organism: Schistocerca gregaria (assembly GCF_023897955.1). NCBI lineage: Eukaryota > Metazoa > Arthropoda > Insecta > Orthoptera > Acrididae > Schistocerca > Schistocerca gregaria. The sequence goes on from NC_064929.1 coordinate 127,043,988, forward strand.
GAAAGGTAGAGCAGTTGCCCGCGAAAGGCAAAGGTCCCGAGTTCGAGTCTCGGTCCGGCACAAAGTTTTAAATTTGCCAGGAAGTTTCAGATCAGCGCACACTCCACTGCAGAGTGAAAATCTCATTCTGGAAATATCCCCCAGGCTGTGGCTAAGCCATGTCTACTCTATATCCTTTCTTTCAGGAGTGCTAGTTGCGCAAGGTTCGCAGGAGAGCTTCTGTAAAGTTTGGAAGGTAGGAGACGAGGTACTGGCAGAAGTAAAGCTGTGAGAACCGGGCGTGAGTCGTGCTTCGGTAGCTCAAAATGGTTCAAATGGCTCTGAGCACTATGCGACTTAACTTCTGAAGTCATCAGTCGCCTAGAACTTAGAACTAACTAAACCTAACTAACCTAAGGACAGCCCACACATCCATGCCCGAGGCAGGATTCGAACCTGCGACCGTAGCGGTCGCTCGGTTCCAGACTGTAGCGCCCAGAACCGCACGGCCACTCTGGCTGGCTCGGTAGCTCAGATGGTAGAGCACTTGCCCGAGAAAGGCAAAGGTCCCGAGTTCGAGTCTCGGTCCGGCACACAGTTTTAATCTGCCAGGAAGTTTCATATCAGCGCACACTCCGCTGCAGAGTGAAAATCTCATTCTGCAATTTTTCATCTGCCTCGCAACTTTGCATCGTGCTGCCATTACGAGAGAACTGGAGGTTATCGACCGATTTAGAAAGACTGCCCAATCTTTCTACAGACAGACATTTGGGTCAGCTCTCTCACTCATTCGCCACTTAGGTACCCCCGGCGATCCTTGACAGACACCCACTTGCCTCAGTCAGCAGGGTTCTTGTTGTTGTTGTTGTTGTTGTTGTGGTCTTCAGTCCTGAGACAGGTTTGATGCACCTCTCCATGATACTCTATCCTGTGCAAGCTGCTTCATCTCCCAGTACCTACTGCAACCTACATCCTTCTGAATCTGCTTAGTGTATTCATCTCTTGGTCTCCCTCTCCGATTTTTACTCTCCACGCTGCCCTCCAATAATAAATTGATCCCTCGATGTCTCAGAACATGTCCTACCAACCGGTCCCTTCTTCTTGTCAAGCTGTGCCAAAAACTTCTCTTCTCCCCAATCCTGTTCAATACTTCCTCATTAGTTATGTGATCTACCCATCTAATATTCAGCATTCTTCTGTAGCACCACATTTCGAAAGCTTCTATTCTTTTCTTGTCTAAACTATTTATCGTCCATGTTTCACTTCAATACATGGCTCCACTCCATACAAATACTTTCAGAAATGACTTCCTGACACCTAAATCTATACTCAATGTTAACAAATTTCTCTTCTTCAGAAACGCTTTCCTTTCCATTTTATATCCTCTCTACTTCGACCATCATCAGTTATTTTGCTCCCCAAATAGCAAAACTCCTTTACTACTTTAAGTGTCTCATTCCCTAATCTAATTCCCTCTGCATCACCCGAGTTAATTCGTCTACATTCCATTATCCTCGTTTTGCTTTTGTTGATGTTCATCTTATATCCTCCTTTCAAGACACTGTCCATTCCGTTCAGCTCTTCCAAGTCCTTTGCTGTCTCGGACAGAATTACAATGTCATCGGCGAACCTCAAAGTTTTTATTTCTTCTCCATGGATTTTAATACCTGCTCAGAATTTTTCTTTTGTTTCCTTCACTGCTTGCTCAATATACAGATTGAATAACATCGGGGAGAGGCTACAACCTTGTCTCACACCCTTCCCAACCACTGCTTCTCTTTCATGTCCCTCGACTCTTATAACGGCCATCTGGTTTATGTATAAATTGTAAATAGCCTTTCGCTCCCTGTATTATACCCCTGCCACATTTAGAAGTTGAGAGAGAGTATTCCAGTCAACATTGTCAAAAGCTTTCTCTAAGTCTAAAAATGCTAGAAACGTAGGTTTGCCTTTCCTTAATCTAGCTTCTAAGATAAGTCGTAAGGTCAGTATTGCCTCACGTGTTCCAGTATTTCTTCGGAATCCAACCCGATCTTCCCCGAGGTCGGCTTCTACTAGTTTTTCCATTCGCCTGTAAGGAATTCGAGTTAGTATTTTGCACCTGTGGCTTATTAGGTATAAGGCACAATAGGTAGTACATGTGGCCCGATACCTCCTACGCACACCCAATGACACACAATGACACACGTGCTTAATTCCTTCCCTACAAAAACAGCAGTAAATGCCTTCAAGGTAAACAGCGCACACCAACACATACACAAGAGAAGATGTGATGGTGCTGGCAGAGGGCCATTCTAGCGGCGATGCGGGCCGCAAATGACGAAATACACTGATATACGCGAATTTAGAGTGAATAACAAGAGTGGACAACCAGGAACGACATGGTCGGATTATTTTTTTTTTTTTTTATGCGGCCCGCCACGAATTCCTTTCCTGTGCTAACCTCTTCATCTCAGAGTAGCACTTGCAACCTACGTCCCCCACTTATTTGCTTGACGTATTCCAATCTCTGTTTTCCTCTACAGTTTTTGCCCTCTACAATTCTCTCTAGTACCATGGATGTCATTCCCTCATGTCTTAGCAGATGTCCTATCATCCTGTCCCTTCTCCTTATCAGCGTTTTCCACATATTCCTTTCCTCTCCGATTCTGCGTAGAACCTCCTCATTCCTTACCTTATCAGTCCATCTAATTTTCAACATTCGTCTATAGCACCACATCTCAAATGCTTCGCTTCTCTTCTGTTCCGGTTTTCCCACGGTGCATGTTTCACTACCATACAATGCTGTACTCCAGACGTACATCCTCAGAAATTTCTTCCTCAAATTAAGGCCGGTATTTGATATTAGTAGACTTCTCTTGGCCAGAAATGCCTTTTTTGCCATAGCGAGTCTGATTTTGATGTGTACCTTGCTCCGTCCGTCATTGGTTATTTTACTGCCTAGGTAGCAGAATTCCTTAACTTCATTGACTTCGTGACCATCAATCCTGATGTTAAGTTTCTCGCTGTTCTCATTTCTACTACTTCTCATTACCTTCGTCTTCCTCCGATTTACTTTCAAACCATACTGTGTACTCATTAGATTGTTCATTCCGTTCAGCAGATCATTTAATTCTTCTTCACTTTCACTCAGGATAGCAATGTCATCAACGAATCGTATCATTGATATCCTTTCACCTTGTATTTTAATTCCACTCCTGAACCTTTCTTTTGTTTCCATCATTGCTTCCTCGATGTACAGATTGAAGAGTAGGGGCGAAAGGCTACAGCCTTGTCTTACACCCTTCTTAATACGAGCACTTCGTTCTTGATCGTCCACTCTTATTATTCCCTCTTGGTTGTTGTACATATTGTATATCACCCGCATCTCCCTATAGCTTACCCCTACTTTTTTCAGTATCTCGAACAGCTTGCACCATTTTATATTGTCGAACGCTTTTCCAGGTCGACAAATCCTATGAACGTGTCTTGATTTTTCTTTAGCTTTGCTTCCATTATTAGCCGTAACGTCAGAATTGCCTCTCTCGTGCCTTTACTTTTCCTAAAGCCAAACTGTTCGTCACCTAGCGCATTCTCAATTTTCTTTTCCATTCTTCTGTATATTATTCTTGTAAGCAGCTTCGATGCATGAGCTGTTAAGCTGATTATGCGATAATTCTCGCACTTGTCAGCTCTTTCCGTCTTCGGATTTGTATGGATGATGCTTTTCCGAACTGCAGATGGTATGTCGCCAGACTCATATATTCTACACACCAACGTGAATAGAAATTTTGATGGAATGCTATCGATCCCTTCTGCCTTATTGACCTTAAGTCTTACAAAGCTCTTTTAAATTCCGATTCTAATACTGGATCCCCTATCTCTTCTAAATCGACTCCTGTTTCTTCTTCTATCACATCAGACAAATCTTCACCCTCATAGAGGCTTTCAATGTATTCTTTCCATCTATCTGCTCTCTCCTCTGCATTTAACAGTGGAATTTCCGTTGCACTCTTCATGTTACCACCGTTGCTTTTAATGTCACCAAAGGTTGTTTTGGCTTTCCTGTATGCTGAGTCTGTCCTTCCGACAGTCATATCTTTTTCGATGTCTTCACATTTTTCCTGCACCCATTTCGTCTTAGCTTCCCTGCACTTCCTATTTATTTCATTCCTCAGCGACTTGTACTTCTGTATTCCTGATTTTCCCGGAACATGAGTCGGATTAAGAAGGGTGTAAGACTTGGAAGCAGCCTTTCGCCCCTACTGTTCAATTTTTTACACTGGAGCAGCAATTATGGAAAATAAGGGAAAGGTTGAGCAGTGGGGTTAAAATTCAAGGTGAAAGGATAGCAATGATACAGAGCGAATACTGAGTGAAAGTGAAGAAGTGTTACGTCATCTGCTGAATGGAATGAACACTCTAATGAGTAGAGAGTATGGATTGCAGGTAAATCGAAGGAAGGCGAATAGCAGAAAAGAGAACAGAGAGAAACTCAATATGAGGACTGATGGTCAGGAAGTAGATGAAGTTAACGAATTTTGCTACCTGGGCAGCAAAATAACCAGTGGCGGATGGAGCAAGGAGGACATCAAAAGGAGGCTAGCACTGAAAATAAGGGCATTCCTGGCCAAGAAAAGTGTACTTGTATCAAATACAGGTCTTTATTTGAGGAACAAATTTCTGATAATGTAAGTTTGCAGCACACTGTTGTGTGGGAGTGGAACATGGACTGTGGGAAAGACGGAGCAGAAGGTAGTCGAAGCATTTCAGATGTGGTGCTACTGACGAATGTTGAAAATCAGGTGGACTGATAAGGGAAGGAATGGGGAAGTTCTGTGCAGAATCGGAGAGGAAATGAATATGTGGAAAAAACTGATAAGGAGGAGGGACAGGATGATGGGACACCTGTTAAGATATGAGGGAATGACTTCCATGGTACTAGATGGCAAAAACTGTAGAGGAAGAGAGAGATTGGAATACGTCCAGCAAATAAGTGGGGGACGTAGGTTGTAAGTGCTACTCTGAGATGAAGAGATTGGCACACAAGAGGAATTCGTGGCGGGCCGCATCAAACCAGTCAGAAGACTGATGAAAAAAGATGCAATGTAGACAAAGCATAGACAGGGTTATGTGCAGGTGTAGAATGTAAAAAGCGAAGCGCACTAATTGATGGGAATGTGGTCTCGGTTAAAGGAATCACTAGAGTGGGAAGTCAGAAATTGGGAGAAAACTTAGAGGGGACTGGTTGCTACACGTATACACGCCCGCCTACAGAGGTTGAAACAAAAGGCGCCGGCTGCGTCCTTTGCTTGGCTTGGCTTCCCTTCCCACAGGACGGGACAGACACGCCTACAACACAGAGCAGGCGGCGCTAAATTTTCGGCGCCGCCGTGCAGATGGTATCTGGCTGGCGTGGGAGCACCCGAACGAGGCATTGTTCTAATTGCCTCAGATTGTATCTCGCCGCAGCTGTCCCGGCCTCCAAGAGTTTGCCCGCGGAGTTCTAACCTAAAAGAAAAAAAAACGAAAAAAAAGCTGATGCGGTTGCGCAACCCAGCACCAGGGGTCCCGGTGCGTTTCGCACAGCTAATTGTTACCGTGCGTGCGACGAGGGACTCTGCACTTCTAGACAGATTATCAGCATAGTTCGTAAGTACAGTAGAACCTCTCTAATCCGACCTTGGATGGTCCTTCGCTCCGGTTAGTCCGACCGTGCTGAGGCTCGCGAGCCTGCGCCGACTCGTCACTGACTGGACGCCCGTCGGGCCATTGTTGTGGAGTCTATCGCTGTGCATATTGTTATACTGTACGTTACTGTGCAGTTTCATCCTTTGTTGAAATTAAATAACTTCGTTGTTTGCTTTATTCCGTGTTCTCTACCGTACTTATTACTGTAGATTCACTGTGTGTACAGTTGTCTGTTTTTCAACATCGTGCGGTAGCGTTCTCGCTTCCCACGCCCGGGTTCCCGGGTTCGATTCCCGGCGGGGTCAGGGATTTTCTCTGCTTCGTGATGGCTAGGTGTTGTGTGCTGTCCTTAGGTTATTTAGGTTTAAGTAGTTCTAGGGGACTGATGACCATTGATGTTAAGTCCCATAGTGCTCAGAGCCATTTGAACCATTTGTTTTTCAACATGTCTCGATTCGAACGTAAACACGTAACTCTTTCACTAAATGAAAAATTAGCAGTGCTACAAAGACTGGACGAAGGAGATTCGCTCCAAAAAGTTGCAAAGAAACTGAATGTAGGTGTTACGACAGTTAAGGATTGTAAGAAGAATCGGAAAGACATTGACAGTTACGATTGATGGAAAAAAACACTCTTAAGAATCGCAAAACATTAAAAAAGCCTAAACTTGAACTGCCTGATAACGCACTGTGGATGTGGTTTTGTCAAGAAAGAAGGAAAGGAACTCCAATATCCGGGCCAATTCTCAAAGAAAAAGCGATAGTTTTGCACAAAAAACTGGGAGCCAAAAGTAAATTTGCTGCCAGTGAAGGCTGGATTGATCCTTGGAAAACTCGTCAAAAATGTATCCCTGCCTTTTTTTCCAAGTAATTTGTTTTTGTTTTTACTGTAAAAACAATGCACACAGTATAATCATTTCTTAATTTATACATACAATAGTTTATTTCTTTGTAAAAAATTTCGTTTTATATACAGTGCTATAAACATTTTTAGTTTACAGTATATATCGTTTATACGTTATTATGTACAGTACAGTACTGTAATTTGTTTGTCGTTATTCCTTTTAAAATCAATACATATTATAATGTGTATAGACGTTTTTTAGTTAATATATTGTTTAACACTGTGTAAAAAAACATCTTTTTATATTACTGTAGATATCTTTTAGTTCTTAAATCGTTTAATTTTAGGTACTAAATGTCTTTTTATATTTTTTGCAATAAATACTAGATCTTTCGGATAATCCGACCTTTTTCTCGTTCCGACTATGGTCTCGGTGGCGAAGGTGGGGGATTAGAGGGGTTCTACTGTAGGCAGTTTAGGTTTTTATGTTGGTAACGCCACGTAGCGCTCTGTATGAAAATCAATGGCTGTGCTGTGGGCAGTCTGTGGCTGGTTTGCATTGTCGGAATTTGCTATTGTAGTGTTGGGCAGCTGGATGTTAACAGCGCGTAGCGTTGCACAGTTGGAGGTGAGCCGCAAGCGTGGTGGATGTGGGGAGAGAGATCGCAGAGTTTTAAGAGCGGACGATCTGGACGTGTGTCCGCCAGAAAGAGTAAATTTGTACTACTGGATATCACCAACTGGTATACAGGGTGTTACAAAAAGATACGGCCAAACTTTCAGGAAACATTCCTCGGACACAAAGAAATAAAATATGTTATGTGAACATGTATCCGGAAACGCTTACTTTCCATGTTAGAGCTCATTTTATTACTTCTCTTCAAATCACATTAATCGTGGAATGGAAACACACAGCAACAGAACGTACCAGCGTGACTTCAAACACTTTGTTACAGGAAATGTTCAAAATGTCCTCTGTTAGCGAGGATACATGCATCCACCCTCCGTCGCATGGAATCCCTGATGCGCTGATGCAGCCCTGGAGAATGGCGAATTGTATCACAGCCGTCCACAATACGAGCACGAAGAGTCTCTACATTTGGTAACGGGGTTGCGTAGACAAGAGCTTTCAAATGCGCCCATAAATGAAAGTCAAAAGGGTTGAGGTCAGGAGAGCATGGAGGCCATGTAACTGGTCCGCCTCTACAATCCATCGGTCACCGAATCTGTTGTTGAGAAGCGTGTGAACACTTCGACTGAAATGTACATGAGCTCCATGGTGCATGAACCACATGTTGTGTCGTACTTGTAAAGGCACATGTTCTAGCAGCACATGTAGAGTATCCCGTATGAAATCGTGATAACTTGCTCCATTGAGCGTAGGTGGAAGAACATGGGGCCCAATCAAGACATCACCAACAATGCCTGCCCAAACGTTCACAGAAAATATGTGTTGATGACGTGATTGGACAATTGCGTGCGGATTCTCGTCAGCCCACACATATCGATTGTGAAAATCTACAATTTGATCACGTTGGAATGAAGCCTCATCCGTAAAGAGAACATTTGCACTGAAATGAGGATTGACACATTATTGGATGAACCATTCGCAGAAGTGTACCCGTGGAGGCCAATCAGCTGCTGATAGTGCCTGCACACGCTGTACATGGTACGGAAGCAACTGGTTCTCCCGTAGCACTCTGCATACAGTGACGAGGTCAACGTTACCTTGTACAGCAGCAACTTCTCTGACGCTGACATCAGGATTATCGTCAACTGCACGAAGAATTGCCTCGTCCATTTCAGGTGCCCTCGTCGTTCTAGGTCTTCCCCAGTCGCGAGTCATAGGCTGGAATGTTCCGTGCTCCCTAAGTCGCCGATCAATTGCTTCGAACGTCTTCCTGTCGGGACACCTTCGTTCTGGAAATTTGTCTCGATACAAACGTACCGCGCCACGGCTATTGCCCCGTGCTAATCCATACATCAAATGGGCATCTGCCAACTCCGCGTTTGTAAACATTGCACTGACTGCAAAACCACGTTCGTGATGAACACCAACCTGTTGATGCTACGTACTGATGTGCTCGATGCTAGTACTGTAGAGCAATGAGTCGCATGTCAACACAAGCACCGAAGTCAACATTACCTTCCTTCAATTGGTCCAACTGGCGGTGAATCGAGGAAGTACAGTACATCCTGACGAAACTAAAGTGAGCTCTAACATGGACAATAATCGTTTCCGGACACATGTCCACATAACATCTTTTCTTTATTTGTGTGTGATGAATGTTTCCTGGAAGTCTGGCCGTACCTATTTGTAACACCCTGTGACATTTGAACGTTATTAGGGTAAATGCATTGTTTGTTCTCTATCAAAATCTCTGATTTACTAACTATGCCAATGAGTAGTTAGTGCCTTCAGTAGTTTGAATCTTTTATTTAGCTGACAGTAGTGTCGCTCGCTGTATTGCAGTAGTTCGAGTAACGAAGATTTGGGTGAGGTAAGTGATTCAAGAAAGGTATAGGTTAATGTGATTCAGGGCCATTCTTTTGTAGGGATTATTGAAAGTCAGATTGCGTTGCGCTAAAAATATTGAGTGTCAGTTTACGGATGACCCGATTAAGTAAAGAGAGAAATGTCTGAGTGCGTTCAGTTTTTCTCAGCTGTTTCAAAACCAAATAACGTAAGGGGTTTACCAGCACAGTAATTCACTAATTTTAATAAGGGGACGTTTCAAGTTGTATTCCCTTCTCTCTGTCTCTTTCTCCATGTGTGTGTGTGTGTGTGAGAGAGAGAGAGAGAGAGAGAGACAGAGAGAGAGAGAGAGAGAGAGAGAGAGAGAGAGAGAGAGAGAGAGAGAGATTGTGTAAAGTTCATTTCTGACACAGAGTGCTGAACTTACAGCATCAGTACTATTGAACTACTCACGCTCATAAATTAAAGATAATGCTGATACATGGTGAAACAACGGTCTGGCGGGTGGCTTGCTGGTTTCAATCACCTGCATTTGACCTGCGGTCGTCGCACGGTGGCGCTGGCAGCAGTCCACATACGCAGAAGTTGAAAGGTGGCTACACTGAGTCACAGCGCCAGAGATTGCGCCAAAGAATATTATTCATCCGCCTCCACTGGCAGTTGCCGCTGAGAAGTTGCTAAGGGCAGTAGTAGTTCTGAGGTAGGCGTGATCTGTGCTTGTTGAGACGTCGATAGAGTACTAGTTGTTCTGTTGGGCAAGAAACCATATTATTCGATTGGGGATGTTGTAATGATCAAAGTGTATTTTTCGTCAATATATATGAAGGTAAAGAATTTTTATATTTTTATATATTTCAAATTTCCTAACTAACAATGCCTCTTGCTCACAAGTTCAGTCAAGAAAGCATCTGGCTTGTGTTCATGTATTAGAGTGTAATTCTGGTTTCCATGTGCAATCATAGTATTTCTGGTTTTTTTTAATTATTTCATTGTAAATGGCGTTTAAAGCATCTGATCATATTGAGGAAGAACCGTGCCAGATGTGTATGTTGAATCACACTTGCACACACAGAACAGGTACACTTATACTTTGTTGTTTAGTAGCTTTTATAGTTGCTGAGGACTTCATTAATTGATTGTATTAACGGAAATTTTCTTTCATTCGTTGTTGTAATTCTGTGCAGTCAGATTGCGTACTAATATTATTCAGGGCCAACCGGTTACGAGACTGCGTAACCGCACATACAGCGACTAAAATTAAAATTATTTGCATTTCATTTAATTAAGCCCCCATGCAAAATGTGTTGGTGCATGTCAGAGTACGGTGCAGCAAGTAAATGTGCAGACATGCTAATGGTGACTGTGTGTTGAAAATGGCTCAAAGAACACATATTGATGACGTTATGAGTGATAGAATAGTAGGGCGACTGGAGGCTGGTCTAACACAGCAGGTCGTAGCACGGGCCCTCCGTGTGCTACAAAGAGTGATGTCAAGATTATGGCAACGATTCCAGCAGGCAGGAAACGTGTCCAGGCGCTACAGTACGGGACGTCCACAGTGTACAACACCACAAGAAGACCGATATCTCACCATCAGTGCCCGCAGACGGCCACGGAGTACTGCAGGTAGCCTTGCTCGGGACCTTACTGCAGCCACTGGAACAGTTGTCTCCAGACATACAGTCTACAGACGATGTAACAGACATGGTTCATTCGCCCAGAGAACTGCAAGGTGTGTTCCACTGACCCCTGGCCACAGCAGAGCCCGTGAAGCCTAGTGTCAAGAACATAGTACATGGTCATTGGAATAGTGGTTCCAGGTTATGTTCACGGATGGGTACAGGTATAGTCTGAACACTGATTCTCGCCGGGTTTTCATCTGGCGTGAACCAGGAACCAGACACCAATCCCTTAATGTCCTTGAAAGGAACCTGTATGGAGGTCGTGGTTTGATGGTGTGTGATGGGATTGTGATTGGTGCACGTACACCCCTGCATGTCTTTGACAGAGCAACTGTAACAGGTCAGGTGTATCGGGACGTCATTTTGCACCAGTATGTCCGCATTTTCAGGGGTGCAGTGGGTCCCACCTTCCTCCTGATGAAGGAGTACCTTGAAACAGAAGATATCAGGCGAATGGAGTGGCCTGCCTGTTCTCCAGACCTTACCCCATCTAGCACGTCTGGGATGCTCTCGGCAGACGAATCGCTGCACGTCTTCAAACCCCTACGACACTTCAGGAGCTCCGACAGGCACTGGTGCAAGAATGGGAGGCTATAACCCAGCAGCTGCTCGACCACCTGATCCAGAGTATGCCAACCCGTTGTGCGACCTGTGTACGTGTGCATGGTGATCATATCCCATATTGAGGTCGGGGTACATGCACAGGAAACAGTAGCGTTTTGTAGCACATGTGTTTCGGGGACGGTTTTCTCAACTTGTCACCAATACCGTGGACTTACAGATCTGTGTCGTGTGTGTTCCCTATGTGCCCATGCTATTAGCGCCAGTTTTGTGTAGTGCCACATTGTGTGGCACCACATTCTGCAATTATCCTTAATTTATGAGCATCATCGCCATGTTGCTTTAGGACCTTCTAACTGAATCGTTGGCGGCGGTGCATGGCGGCAATTAGTATGCAGATGCGTGGCGAAGCCCATTTTCATTTTCGTTTATTTTATTTCACACGTCTACTTCCTTAGGACCAAACAGATAGCAAATCTCCAAGGTAATGGAACATGTCACTACATGAAATTACAACATAAAAGTAATAACACATAAAATAAAATTAACCCAAAAGTAAGTCAAGCCATAAGTTTGAGTAATCGCAATCAACAATACAGTAAGAATCAGCTTAATTTTTCAAAGAATACTCGACAGAATAGAAGGAGTGACCCATGAGGTCAATTTCGACTTGAAAGCGCGTCGATTACTGCTAAGATTTTTGAATCCTTGTAGTAGGTTATTGAAAATGTATGCAGCACCATACTGCACATCTTTCTGCAGAAGAGCTAAGGAAGTGCGATCCAAATGCAGACTGGATTTCAGCCTAGTATGAACTGAGTGAAAGCTGCTAATTCTTGGGAATAACCTGATATTGTTTGATAGAAACGACAATAAAGAATATTTATATACACTATTGCCCATTAAAACTGCTACACCACGGAGGGTTTCCCAGGGGTCGAATGAGGGGTAGAGCCACTGTTCATAACACATCTGAAATGTAACGTCCACTGTTCAAAGTGCCGTCAATGCGAACAAGAGGTGACAGAGACGTGTAACCAGTGGCATCCCTCAATAACACGCCGGGTGATACGCCAGTATGGCGATGACGAATACACGCTTCCAATGTGCGTTCACCGCGATGTCGCCAAACACGGATGCGACCATCGTGATGCTGTAAACAAAACCTGGATTCATCCGAAAAAATGACATTTTGCCATTTGTGCACCCATGTTCGTCGTAGCGTACACCATCGCAGGCGCTCCTGTGTGTGATGCAGTGTCAAGGGTAACCGCAGCCGTGGTCTCCGAGCTGATAGTCCGTGCTGCTGCAAACGTCGTCGAACTGTTCGTGCAGATGGTTGTTGTCCTGCAGACGTCGCCATCTGTTGACTCAGGGATCGAGACGTGGCTGCACGATTCGTTACAGCCGTACGGATAAGATGCCTGTCATCTCGACTGCTAGTGATACGAGGCCGTTGGGATCCAGCACGGCATTCCGTATTACCCTCCTGAACCCATCGGTTCCATATTCTGCTAAGAGTCATTGGATCTCGACCAAAGCGAGCAGCATTGTAGCGATAGGCTACAATCCGACCTTTATCGAAGTCGGAAACGTGATGGTACGCATTTCTCATCCTTTCGCGAGGCATCACAACAACGTTTGACCAGGCAACGCCGGTCAACTGCTGTTTGTGTATGACAAATCGGTTGGAAACTTTCCTGATGTCAGCACGTTGCAGGTGTCGCCACCGGCGCCAAATTTATGTGAATGCTCTGAAAAGCTAATCATTTGCATATCACAGCATCCTCATCCTGTCGGTTAAATTTCGCGTCTGTAGCACGTCATCGTCGTGGTGTAGCAATTTTAATGGCCAGTAGGGTATACTTTGCGGCTGGAGTGTGCAGACACGATGATGCAATGGCGGCGGCAGCAGTGAGTTTCGGACGCCGGTGCCAGGACAGTGCGAGATTAAGCGATCGCGACGCAGGTGCGTGTTTAGCGGCGTTCAAGGTGGCACGCAGCCGGCGGTTCGTGTCACGCACTTCCGGCCAGCTATACAGCGCAGGAAAGTGTTAGCGCCACGCACTTCCCTTTGCAGTCTCCGCTCTAAGTAATTTTTCGGCCGTAATGGCTGCCGTTGAAAGGCGGAAGCCGGTGGTTAGCTGCCAACTCCTTGCCAGCACCTCTCAGAGCAAATTATTTTCCGCCCTACATCTGTCTCTCTGTCTCATGCAGTAGCTCTGCAAAAGTACCAGATTACATTTAAGCTGCATGTGTGGCACACTCCCTGACAAAAGCGTGGAAAGTCCAGAAGGGAACAGAGATCGAAATAAAAGTTCACGAGTTGAGACGCTTGCGTGATTTTAATATTGAAAACTGCACCAGTAGTTACGGGAATTTATTGTCATTTTAAAGTGGGTTTGTTGTACACTGTTATGACGACGAGAAACGAATCGTCGCCAATGTGAATGACTGGTGGACACTCAAAACATACATGTCTTCTTCGTATGTACAGCAGGTTTGCCAATAAAGTCGATAAGGAGCTGGCTGCGTGGTCTGGGTCTAAATACGAGGGTCACTCCAAGAGAAACGCACACTATTTTTGTAAAAATACAGTTTTAATTCTGCATGTGTGAAAGTTTTACAGTGTGTAGATACCGTCGACCATAAATACAATGGACTGGCCCTGACGTCATTTTCGTGGCTCCAGCATAACTGGGATAAACTCACGTGAATGTTGGCAGAACATGGTTGTTTCGTGCTCCGCTTAGGGCCGTACTCAGCGTTTTGTTCGGGAGAAAGGGCATTACATTTCACGTGTAAGTGTTTCTATGATAGTGGCGGTGCCGTTATTGAAATCTGCTGACGTCACTTGTATATGTTTTTTACACTTGAAATGGAGTATCACGTAAATTAAAGTCTTGTAAGTGATGCCTGTAAAGTCAGACTCATATTACATTTTGGAAAGTATCTGTGTTACTGTTGTGTACATAGTTCCGCGTAGTCAGCGCCTACATACCTTTCCCACTAGAGCGCGCCCCGCTAAGCACAACAGCGCAGGCGCAGCGCTCATCCGTCTACGCACTACGAGATGGCGCTGCCTTAGAGACGGGCCAAATTCTGCTTCCGCCGATCTGCGTATTAATATGTAACGCAGCCAATGAGATCCCTGCTAACGTAGAACCTTTTCTCCTCACGGATCACACTCGCGCAGTGATAGATGAATGCTCGAGGTATTATAACGAGTGTACAGACCTCAGATTAGTTAGTCTGCATCAGTCTGCATTAGTCTGCATTTGTCTGCATCAGTCTGTACCAGTCTGCATTAGTCTGTACCAGTCTATAGTCAAGTTTCAGTCTCCACCTAATAAAATTATCATATTCCTGTACTTAGCCATGAAGATAAATGAATAGACATTTGTCAAGTATCAGAGATATGTGAGAATAAGATTAACGTTCCAAGACCAAAGGAACTTCAGATTGTCAATTGTAAACAGCATCCAGAATAAAGTTACATAATGTCTATGATTTTTATTCTTTTAATAAATGTGTGTGGAAATTAATCACGTTCTGTTTAAAGTTGGTCACCGTCAGTCTGCTACTCTAAGCGTGCAAGTGGCATTTCTATCGTCTGACCTAACGGCAGAAGATAAACACGCCACGATAAGACCACGAGACATGTTGCTGACACTCGCCTACTTCGTTAGAGCGACAGGTCAAATAATCTGATGGTGTGTGTGCCGAAGGGCTTACAGTAGGCACACCACAGCTACAGAAGTAAGTATAACTGTTTCTTTTTCCTACTCATAGGTTCCATAAGGATGAAAACCGAAGGCAGCTTTGGATACAGGCCCTGAAACGGAAAAACTTTAAGCCATCTACACATACGCGCTTTTTTCTATATACAAGTGAGATTATAATAAGGTAAGAGCACCTATAGTCGACACATGAAGAGAATTTTTTTCTACCTTCTAATACTATTAAATAAATGTAGGCTCCAAAATTATTTTCTGAAACTCCAAAGTCTCACCTTTCATCTAAAACATCATTTTTTTTAAACTGATAGTTTAAACTTTTGTAAAACCAGTAGGAACTGAACCTTGGAAGTGCACCTAAAATTGATACTCTAAAATGGACCTGCTCCTGAAGTCGACAATTTTGACGTAATTCCCATATCCCATTTCCTTTTATAACTGACTAGAGCTCAAGACGCGGCGAATCCAACGTTTAAAGTTTTGACACGAGGCCGCTCATACTGTTTAAAAGAATTTTAACAACATTTTACTTTAATTGATAGTTTATAGTAATTTCGTCCCGCTGCCCACCAGAGGGGCGTTCGATGTATTTGTTAGATTTTATAAATGGTACTATGAACAAATCCAGATGAAATGTAGTTCTGACACAATTTTTGTTGGATGCGTTTGGCAGTCAACTGAGAAATGTGGGTAAAATACGATACAAACATAGGATGGCAGACCGCTGATTTGAAATCCCGGCACGTTTTTCCAACAGTCACGTGGTTTATGTTGGAGCCACACCAGCCCTATAGCTTCTGCACAGCAAGCCCAGGCTACTAGTATCTAGGGTCGAAGGCAGATACACCCTTCCCGCTTGTTTTCCGACTTAGTTCAACTTGTTCCCGTGAGTGGCGCCGTCACAGCATGTCTTCAAG
Source organism: Schistocerca gregaria (assembly GCF_023897955.1). Taxonomy (NCBI): domain Eukaryota; kingdom Metazoa; phylum Arthropoda; class Insecta; order Orthoptera; family Acrididae; genus Schistocerca; species Schistocerca gregaria. The sequence continues at coordinate 127,059,853 of NC_064929.1, forward strand.
ATGGTTGCTACACTTGACGTTCGTCAGAAGCAACGTGCTGCCTGTGCTGTGAAAACGAGACAGTAGGAAACATCTACAAGAAGTTGAAAAAGGTGTACGGAGATGCTGCTGTCGATTGCAGTACAATTAGTCGGTGGGCAAACAGGTTACGTGATGAAAGCGGGTATGGCACTATTGAGGATTGTCCTCGCAGCGGCAGGCCTCGTAATGCACACACTGCAGCCAATGTGCAGGGAGTTAACGAATTGGTGACTGCTGACAGACGCTCCACAGTGAACGAATTGTCACGCTACGTCGGATAGAGAAAGGAAGTGTTTGCTTAACACTGAAAGTGTTGGCGTTAAAAATGGTTTCTGCCAGGTGGGTTCCCAGGATGTTGACAGTGGCTCACAAAGAAACAAGAAAAACAGTGTGCAACGAACTTTTGGAACAGCACGAGAATGGTGGAGATGACTTGCTTGGAAGAACTGTGACAGGTGATGAAACATGGCTCCATCGTTTTTCGCCAGAGACGAAGATGCAATCAATAGAGTGGCATCATGCAAATTCACCCAAGAAAAAAAAATTCAAAACCACACCTTCTGCCAGCCGTGGTGACCGAGCGGTTCTAGGCGCTACAGTCTGGAACCGCGCGACCGCTACGGTCGCAGGTTGGAATTCTGCCACGGGCATGGATGTGTGTGATGTCCTTATGTTAGTTAGGTTTAAGTAGTTCTAACTGCATAGGGACATGACCTCAGAAGTTAAGTCTCATAGTGCTCAGAGCCATTTGAACCACACGTTTTGCTGGAAAAGTTATGACTACGGTGTTTATCGATTGCAAAGGACTCTGGCTTGTGGACATCATGCCAAGTAGAACCACCATAAATTCTGATACATGTGTGACGACACTGAAGAAACTTCAAGCTCGACTGAGTCGTGTTAGACCGCATCGGCAGAAGCAGGATGTTTTGCTGTTGCACGACAATGCACGGCCACACGTCAGTCAAAATAACCGTGGAAGCGATCACAAAAGTCGGATGTACAGCACTGAAACACCCGCCTTACAGTCCTGACCTGGCTCCATGTGCCTATCATCTGTTTGAGAAACTGAAAGACTCTCTTCGTGGAACAAGGTTTGTAGATGATGACTCCTTCGTGCACACAGCTAAACAGTGGCTCCAACTGGTTGGCCCAGAATTTTACCGTGCGGGTATACAGTCGCTGGTTCCAAGATGGCGTAAGGCAGTTGAGAGGGATAGAAATTATCTGGAGAAATGAAAATATTGTTCCTAAAGGATGTATCTATACACTGTAGAACTTTCAAACGTGTAGAATAAAAGATGGAATTTAAAAAAAAAGATAGTGTGCACTTCTTTTGGAGTGACCTTTTTAGTTAGAAATCTTTGGTAAAAAATAATATATTGTACTTAACTGGTGGTACAGGAGTCTTCATAGTCAGGAGGAACATAATTACAAACAGAGAGCTATTGAGGCATCACATAGACCATACTCTAACTAAGCGCCTTGTTAGAGGTTGCTTCCTATCAGCTGAAGGCTATGCTATATTACTAGTTGACGCCTGGAGCGAGAGCGGACGAGCGCACGCTACAGACTTATTGCGAGCCACGGGTCCTTCTATAGCAGCGGACCGCGGTCGGTAACTGCAACCCTTAACAAGTATGGCATCGAACGCTGATATCACTTACACGAATACGTTTCGTGAGGAATGATGTGTGATTTTATCCCTCTCTTGCGTCTCCTTGTGGTTAGACTGCAATCGAAAAATCGGACAAAATGAATCATTAAGTGTTTTTAAATGCGAATGTTAGAAATGGTATTTTTGTTTGTCTACTTACTGGCTTACAGCTATTGCGCTTTCTCCATTAGACCGAATATGACGCACATGTAAATCATGATTTACACTGTACCTTTACAAAACGTACTACAAGGGCCACAAAGGTACTTTATGTTTCTATATAAAGTACCTCACCGCGAAGATGACGTGCTACGGACGCGAAATTTAACCGACAGGAAGAAGATGCAAAATGATTAGCTTTTCAGAGCATTCACACGAGGTTGGCGCTGGTGGCGACACCTACATCGTGCTGACATGAGGAAAGTTTCCAATCGATTTCTTATAAACAAACAGCAGTTGTGATGCCTCGTGTAACGAGGAGAATTGCGTATCATCACGTTTTCGACTTCGATAAAGGTCGGATTGTAGCCTATCGCGATTGCGGTTTATCGTATCGCGACATTGCTGCTAGCCTTGGTCGAGATCCAATGTTAGCAGAATATGGAATCCCTGGGTTCAGGAGGGTAATACGGAACGCCGTGCGGGATCCCAACGGAAACGTATCACTAGCAGTCGAGATGACATGAATCTTATCGGCATGTCTGTAACGGATCGTGCAGCCACGTCTCAATCCCTGAGTCAACAGGTGGGGACGTTTGCAAGACAACAACCATCTGCACGGACACTTCGACGATGATTGGAGCAGCATGGACTATCAGCTGGGAGACCATGGCTGCTATTACCCTCGACGCTGCATCACAGACAGCTCCTGTCTGCGATGATGTACTCAACGACGAACCTGGGTGTACGAATGGCAAAACGTCATTTTTTCGGATGAATCCAGGTTGTGTTTACAGAATCACGATGGTCGTATCCGTGTTTGGCGACATCGCGGTGAACGCACACTGGAAGCGTATCTTCTCTGCCTCGTGATGACTGGGTATTGTGTGATGTCCTTAGTTTAGTTAGGTTTAAGTAGTTTTACGTTCTAGGGGACTGATGACTATAGATGTTAAATCCCATAGTGCTCAGAGCCATTTGAAGCAGCTGGCGTATCACCCTTGGTGATAGTATGGGGTGCCATTGGTTACTCGTCTCGGTCACCTCTTGTTCTCACCGATGGCACTTCGAACAGTGGATGTTACATTTCAGATGTGTTACGACGACCCATGGCTCTACGCTTCATTCGATCGCTGCGAAATCCTACATTTGAGCAGGATAATACACAACCGCATGTTGCCGGTCCTGTACGGACCTTTCTGGTTACAGAAAATGTTCAACTGCTGCCCTGGCCAGCACATTCTCCAGATCTCTCACCAACTGAAAACGTCTGGTCAATGGTGGCCGAGCAACTGGCTCGTCACAATACTCTAGTCACTACTCTTGATGAACTGTTGTATCGTGTTGAAGCTGAATTGGCAACTGTACCTGTACACGCCATCCAAGCTCTGTTTGACTCAATGCCCAGGCGTATCAGGGCCGTTATTACGGCCAGAGGTGGTTCTTCTGGGTACTGATTTCCTCGGATCTATCCACCCAAATTGCGTGAAAATGTAAGCAGGTGTCAATTCTAGTATAATATATTTGTGCAATGAATAACGGTTTATCATCTTCATTTCTTCAAACGGCTCTGAGCACTATGGGACTTAACTTCTGTGGTCATCAGTCCCCTAGAACTTAGAACTACTTAAAACTAACCAACCTAAGGACATCACACACATCCATGCCCGAGGCAGGATTCGAACCTGCGACCGTAGCAGTCGCGCGGTTCCGGACTGAGCGCCTTAACCGCGAGACCACCGCGGCCGGCCTTCATTTCTTCTTGGTGTAGCTACGTCGGGAGTAGCGAGTTCTGCGCCTCGTTGTTCAAATAGCTCTGAGCACTGTGGGACTTTACATCTGAGGTCATCAGTCCCCTAGAACTTACAACTAATTTAACCTAACTGACCTATGTACACCATTCACATCCATACCCGAGGCAGGATCCGAACCTGCGACTGTAGGCACTGCGCGGTTCCGGACTGAAGCGCCTAGAACGGCTCGGCCACTGCGGCCGGCTGCTCGCGCCTGTTGCTCGACTTCTGCGGACTGTGTTATGGAGCACCATCTGGGCACCCGCTTCTCCAGTGAACCGCCACTTCACTTCCGCTGCCCTACTGACGGACGGCATTTAGCAGTTCGACGCGAATCATAGCGTTAACCGGCTACTGCCAGTCACCGCCCAGGCTCACGCAACGCCACAGCGGCCTGCGCCTGTCCAAGTGCCACAGCACGCCTGCAGCGTGTTGCTACTAACACGGAGCTCACCACAACTCACCCTGCTGCAGGCTGTCTGCACTGGTCATGTTTATACCGAGTAATGCCCGCCGTCCACACTTTTTGCACAAGATAGTTACTCCAGTATTAAGAAAACAGTCTCAATCGCGTTTTTTATTTAGTGTCGACGTGTTTCAGCCCATCGCAGGCCTCATTTCAGGCCGAACATATAGTCGACTGCCGGTGGCCTCACATCTACCCAAAGACTGGAAAGTTGCACAGGTCACACCAATATTCAAGAAAGGTAGTGCACCTACATCTACATACATACTCCGCAATCCACCATACGATGCGTGGCGGAGGGTACCTCGTACCACAACTAGCATCTTCCCTCCCTGTTCCACTTCCAAACAGAACGACGGAAAAATGACTGCCTGTATGAATCTGTACGAGCCCTAATCTCTCTTATCTTTGTGGTCTTTTCGTGAAATGTATGTAGAGCCTTATCTCACGAGGGGTAAGATAGATACTGCCTACAGGAAAATTAAAGAGATCTTTGGAGAAAAGAGAACCACTTGCATGAAAATCAAGAGCTCAGATGGAAACCCAGTTCTAAGCATAGAAGGGAAAGCAGAAATGTGGAAGGAGTATACAGAGGGTCTATACAGGGGAGATATTCTTGAGAACAACGTTGTGGAAATGGAAGAGGATGTAGAGAACGAAGGAATGGGAGATATGATACTGCGTGAAGAGTTTGACAGAGCACTGAAATACCTGAGTCGAAACAAGGCCCCGGGAGTAGACAACATTCCATTAGAACTACTGACAGCCTTGAGAGAGCCAGTCCAGATAAAACTCTACCGTCCGATGAGCAAGATGTATGAGACAGGTGAAATACCCTCAGACTTGAAGAAGAATATAATGATTCCAATCCCAAAGACAGCAGGTGTTGACATATGTGAAAATTACCGAACTATCAGTTTAATAAGTCACAGCTCCAAAATACTAACGAGAATTCTTTACAGACGAATGGAAAAACTAGTAGAAGCCGACCTCGGGGAAGATCAGTTTGGATTCCGTAGAAACATGGGAACACGTGAGGCAATACTGACCCTACGACGTATTTTAGAAGCTAGATTAAGCAAAGGCAAACCTACACTTCTAGTATTTGTAGACTTAAAGAAAGCTTTTGACAATGTTCACTGGAATACTCTCTTTCATATTCTGACGGTGGCAGGGGTAAAATACAGGGAGCGAAAGGCTATTTACAATTTGTATAGAAACCAAATGGCAGTTATAAGAGTTGATGGGCGTGAAAGGGAAGCAGTTGTTGGGAAGGGAGTGTGACAGGGTTTTAACCTATCCCCGATGTTATTCAATCTGTATATTGAGCAAGCAGTGAAGGAAACAAAAGAAAAATTCGAAGTAGGAATTAAAATCCATGGAGAAGAAATAAAAACTTTGAGGTTACCCGATGACACTGTAATTCTGTCAGAGACAGCAAAGGACTTGGAAGAGCAGTTGAACGGAATGGACAGTGTCTTTAAAGAAGGGTATAAGATGAACAACAACAAAATCAAAACGAGGATAATGGAATGTAGTCGAATTAATTCGGGTGATGCTGAGGGAATTAGATTAGGAAATGAGACACTTAAAGTAGTAAAAGAGGTTTGCTATTTGGGGAGATAAATAACTGATGATGGTCGAAGTAGAGAGGATATAAAATGTAGACTGGCAATAGCAAGGTAAGCGATTCTAAAGAAGAGAAATTTGTTAACATGGAGTACAGATTTGTCAGGAAGTCGTTTCTGAAAGTATTTGTATGGAGTGTAGCCATGTATAGCAGTGAAACATGGACGATAAAATAGTGTATAGAAGAAGAGAATAGAAGCTTTCGAAATGTAGTGCTATAGAAGAATGCTGAAGATTAGATGGGTAGCTCACATAACTAATGAGGAGGTATTGAACAGAATTGGAGAGAAGAGAAGTTTGTGGCACAACTTGACTAGGAGAAGGGATCGGTTGGTAGGACATATTCTGAGGCATTAAGGGATCACCAATTTAGTATTGGAGGGCAGCGTGGGGGGTAAAAATCGTAGAGGGAGACCAAGAGATGAATACACTAAACAGATTCAGAAGGATGTAGGTTGCAGTAGGTACTGGGAGATGAAGCAGCTTGCACAGGACAGAGTAGCATGGAGAGCTGCATCAAACCAGTCTCAGGACTGAAGACCACAACAACAACATACGGCACCTCATCTCAACCGCTCGATACCAGCAATATTCTACTGTGTTTCTGTAAAATAGTTAACATATTTTTGTGACAACATTCAGATTTGATTTCATTAATGTAGAGGTACTTCGATACATAGATATGTTTATATTGCAATGATACTATTCTTATGTGTATTCTTTCTTTTCTCACTAAGATCTTTGACGTACTTGTAACTCTGATTTTTGGGTGCGTAAGCGGTTATTAGAGAGTCAAGCTTTGGTCGTCACGTTAAAAAGACGCAAATTGTAGTCAGTTTATGAAATGTGAACTTTAACAGTGAGGAAGGTATTTTCAAGTATGCTTTATATTGTGATGTTTTTTTTGAACGAGTTACGTGATATTGCAAGAGGAGAAACAAAAAAGAATGTAACTTGAATTCGGACTGCTGATTACTTTTGTACATCACCATTGTCCTAACTTGCAAAAGTTTAATCTTCAAGAATGGTTTATGAAGCACATCTATAAAACTTTTGAATATCGTAGAATCACAGCTAGGCCTCTTTGCATCCGAGCTTGGAATCATCACTACCTAGATTTTCGACGACTGAGCCTTGAGTTCACAACGAGACCAGCGTGGGAAACACGAAAAGATGAGTGCCTAGTTTATCCATTATTTCAAGAAATGACTTTATTAATTGTGCTCCAATGACACCTGCCACATAATATAACTTTGTTGTTGCCCCAAAATGCAATATTTAGCAGCGTGAGCAACACCACAATCGTAATTAATTTTTGACCTTTGTTGTGGTCGGGTTGTTAGAGTACCTCGTACCACAACTAGTATCTTCTCTCCCTGTTCCACTCCCAAACAGAACGAGGGAAAAATGACTGCCTATATGTCTCTGTACGAGCTCTAAAATCATTAGGGGAAGTGGCAACAAAACGACTGTTCACGTTGGTGTGTAGAATATATGAGTCTGGCGACATACCATCTGACTTTCGGAAAAGCATCATCCACACAATTCCGAAGACGGCAAGAGCTGACAAGTTCGAGAATTATCGCACAATCAGCTTAACAGCTCATGCATCGAAGCTGCTTACAAGAATAATATACAGAAGAATGGAAAAGAAAATTGAGAATGCGCTAGGTGACGAACAGTTTGGCTTTAGGAAAAGTAAAGGCACGAGAGAGGCAATTCTAACGTTACGGCTAATAATGGAAGCAAGGCTAAAGAAAAAATCAAGACACGTTCATAGGATTTGTCGACCTGGAAAAAGCGTTCGACAATATAAAATGGTGCAAGCTGATCAAGATTCTGAAAAAAGTGGGGGTAAGCTATAGGGAGAGACGGGTGATATACAATATGTACAACAACCAATCAAGAACGAAGTGCTCGTATTAAGAAGGGAGTAAGACAAGGCTGTAGCCTTTCGCCCCTACTCTTCAATCTGTACATCGAGGAAGCAATGATAGAAATAAAAGAAAGGTTCAGGAGTGGAATTAAAATACAAGGTGAAAGGATATCAATGATACGATTCGCTGATGACATTGCTATCCTGAGTGAAAGTGAAGAAGAATTAAATGATCTGCTGAACGGAATGAACAGTCTAATGAGTACACAGTATGGTTTGAGAGTAAATCGGAGAAAGACGAAGGTAATGAGAAGTAGTAGAAATGAGAACAGCGAGAAACTTAACATCAGGATTGATGGTCACGAAGTCAATGAAGTTAAGGAATTCTGCTACCTAGGCAGTAAAATAACCAATGACGGACGGAGCAAGGAGGACATCAAAAGCATACTCGCTATGGAAAAAAGGCATTTCTGGCCAAGAGAAGTCTACTAATATCAAATACCGGCCTTAATTTGAGGAAGAAATTTCCCTAGGATGTACGTCTGGAGTACAGCATTGTATGGTAGTGAAATGGGACTGTGGGAAAACCGGAACAGAAGAGAAGCGAAGCATTTGAGATGTGGTGCTATAGTCGAATGTTGAAAATTAGGTGGACTGATAAGGTAAGGAACGAGGAGGTTCTACGCAGAATCGGAGAGGAAAGGAATATGTGGAAAACACTGATAAGGAGAAGGGACAGGATGATAGGACATCTGCTAAGACATGAGGGAATGACTTCCATGGTACTAGAGGGAGCTGTAGAGGGCAAAAACTGTAGAGGAAGACAGAGATTGGAATACGTCAAGCAAATAATTGAGGACGTAGGTTGCAAGTGCTACTCTGAGATGAAGAGGTTAGCACAAGAAAGGAATTCGTGGAATGCCGCATCAAACCAGTCAGTAGACTGATGACAAAAAAAAAAAAAAAAAAAAAAAAAAACGAGCCCTAATCTCTATTATCTTTATGGCGGCAGTACAATTGTACTGCAATCGGCCTCAAATGCTGGTTCTCTAAACTTCCTCAGTAGCGATTCACGAAAAGAACACTTCCTTTCCTCCAGAGACTCCCACCCGAGTTCCTGAAGCATTTCCGTAACACTCTCGTGATGATCAATCCAACCAGTGACAAATCTAGCAGCCCGCCTCTGAATTGCTTCTATGTCCTCCCTCAATCCGATCTGTTAGGGATCCCAAACGCTCGAGCAGTACTCAAGCGTAGGTCATATTAGTGTTTTATAAGTGCTCTCCTTTGCAGATGAACAACATCTTCCCAAAATTCTACCGATGAACCTAAGACGACTATCCGCCTTCCCCACAAGTGCCATTACATGCTTGTCCCACTTCGTATCGCTCTGCAATGCTACGCCCAAAATTTAATCGACGTGACTGTGTCTAGCGCTACACTACTAATGGAGTATTCAAACATTACGGGATTCTTTTTCCTATTCATCTGCATTAATTTACATTTATCTACATTTATAGTTAGCTGCCATTCTTTACACCAATCACAAATCCTGTCCAAGTCATCTTGTATCCACATACAATTACTCAACGACGACACCTTCCCGTACACCACAGCATCATCAGCAAACAGTCGCACATTGTTATCCACCCAATCCAAAAGATCATTTATGTAGATAGAAAACAACAGCGGACCTACCACACTTCCCTGGGGCACTCCACATGATACCCTCACCTCCGATGAACACTCACTATCGAGGACAATCCAGTAAATTACATGCCCATATCGTTAACTGATGATATGCAGCAGGATTTTAGAACATGTGTTGTGTTTGAACATCATGATATTACCTGGAAGGAAACGGTCTACTGACTCACAGTCAACAAGGGTTTAGAAAACATCGTTCCTGTGAAACACAACAAGCTCTTTATTCACATGAAGTGCTGAGTGCTATTAACAATGGATTTCAGATCGATTCCGTATTCCTGGATTTCCGGAAGGCTTTTGACACTGTACCACACAAGCGGCACGTAGTAAAATTGCGTGCTTATGGAACATCGTCTCAGTTAGGTGACTGGATTTTGTCAGAGAGATCACAGTTCGTAGTAATTGACGGAAACTCATCGAGTAAAACAGAAATGATTTCAGGCGTTCCCCAAGGTAGTGTTATAGGCCCTTTGCTGTTCCTTATGTATATAAACGCTGTGATTCGGTTAATACTCGACAGAAATCAAACTTGCATTTGGATCGGACTTACTTAACTCTTGTGCAAAAATTGGTGTGCAGTATACTGCTGCATCCATTTTCAATAAGCTACCACTCGAATTCAAAAATCTTAGCAGTAATCCAAGCGCTTTCAAATGGAAACTGAAGAGTTTCTTCATGGGTTACTGCTTCTATTCTGTCGAGGAGTTCATTGAAAATTTAAGCTGATTTTTATTGTATTGCTGACTGATTTTTTTAAGGTTCAAGAACATTTATTTTTATCTGTTATTACTTTTCTGTTGTAATTGCATATACTGACACGTTCCATGTCCTTGGAGATTTGCTCCTCAATTTGGCCCTACGGAACATGACGAGTAAGTAAATAAATAAATAAGGGCAAATATCGGCTGTTCAGATCTAAAATACTGGCCGGTGTCGGTTGTAGCCGGTGGGTTTTCGCCATCCTTAGCGTAGTGTAGTGTAGCGAAGTGCCCTATGAGTCCAACGTTAGTGTAGTGTAGTGCCCTGTGAGTCCATTGTGAGCATAGTATAGTGTCCTGTGAGTCCATGGTTAGCGTAGTGTAGTGCTCTGTAAGTCCTACCTTAGCGTAGTGTAGCGTAGTGTAGTGCCCTGTGAGTCCATCGTTAGAGTCGTGTAGTGTAGTGCCCTGTGACTCCATCATTAGCGTAGTGTAGTGTCCTGTGAGTCCATCGTTAGCGTAGTGTAGTGTAGTGCCCTGTGAGATCATCGTTAGCATAGTGTAGTGTAGTGTAGTGCCCTTTGAGTCCATCGTTAGTGTAATGTAGTGTAGTGTAGTGTCCTGTGAGTCCATTGTTAGCATAGTATAGTGTCCTGTGAGTCCATCACTAGCATAGTGTAGTGCCCTGTGAGTCCATCCTTAGTGTAGTGTAGTGTAATGCCCTGTGAGTCCATCATTAGCGTAGTGTAGTGTAATGTACTGTCCTGTGAGTCCATAGTTAGCATAGTGAAATGTAGCGTAGTGCCTGTGAGTCCATCGTTAGCATAGTGTAGAGCCCTGTGAGTCCTTCGTTAGTGTAGTCTAGTGCTCTGTGAGTCCATCCTTAGTGTAGCGTAGTGTAGTGCCCTGTGAGTCCATCGTTAACGTAGTGTAGTGTAATGTAGTGTCCTGTGAGTCCATAGTTAGCATAGTTTAGTGTACTGTAGTGCCCTGTGAGTCCATCGTTAGCATAGTGTAGTGCCCTGTGAGTCCTTCATTAGCGTAGTGTAGTGCCCTGTGAGTCCATCGTTAGTGTAGTGTAGTGTAGTGCCCTGTGAGTCCATCCTTAGCATAGTGTAGTGTAATGTAGTGTCCTGTGAGTCCATAGTTAGCATAGTGTAGCGTAGTGTAGTGTCCTGTGAGTCCATCATAGTGTACTGTAGTGTAATGCCCTGTGAGTCCATCGTTAGCATAGTGTAGCGTAGTGTAGTGCCCTGTGAGTCCATAATTAGCGTAGTGTAGTGTCCTGTGAGTCCACCATTAGTGTAGTGTAGTGTAGTGCCCTGTGAGACCATCGTTAGCATAGTGTAGTGTAGTGTAGTGCTCTTTGAGTCCATCGTTAGCGTAATGTAGTGTAGTGTAGTGCCCTGTGAGTCCATCGTTAGCAAAGTGAAGTGTAATATAGTGTCCTGTGAGTCCATAGTTAACATAGTGCAGTGTAGTGTAGTGTTCCCTGTGAGTCCATCGTAGTGTAGTGTAAAGCGCTGTGAGTCCATCATTAGCATAGTGTAGCGTAGTGTAGTGCCCTGTGAGTCCATCATTACCGTAGTGTAGTGACGTGTGAGTTCATCATTAGCGTAGTGTAGTGTAGTGTAGTGCCCTGTGAGACCATCGTTAGCATAGTGTAGTGTAGTGTAGTGCCCTTTGAGTCCATCGTTAGCGTAATGTAGTGTAGTGTAGTGCCCTGGGAGTCCATTGTTAGCATAGTATAGTGTCCTGTGAGTCCATCGTTAGTGTAGTGTAGTGCCCTGTGAGTCCATCGTTAGTGTAGTGTAGTACCCTTTGAGTCCATCGTTAGCGTAGTGTAGTGTAGAGCCCTGTGAGTCCATCGTTAGCGTAGTGTAGTGTAGTGTAGTACCCTTTGAGTCCATCGTTAGCGTAGTGTAGTGTAAAGCACTGTGAGTCCATCATTAGCATAGTGTAGTGTAGTGCCATCATTACCGTAGTGTAGTGACCTGTGAGTGCATCATTAGCGTAGTGTAGTGTAGTGTAGTGCCCTGTGAGACCATCGTTAGCATAGTGTAGTGTAGTGTAGTGCCCTTTGAGTCCATCGTTAGTGTAATGTAGTGTAGTGTAGTGCCCTGTGAGTCCATTGTTAGCATAGTATAGTGTCCTGTGAGTCCATCGTTAGCGTAGGGTAGTGCCCTGTGAGTCCATCGTTAGCGTAGTGTAGTGTAGTGTAGTACCCTTTGAGTCCATCGTTAGCGTAGTGTAGTGTAGTGTAGTGCACTGTGAGTCCATCGTTAGCGTAGTGTAGTGTAGTGTAGTGTAGTGTAGTGTAATTTACCGTCTAGTAAGGTCATCCGAAGACCAGTATCAGCTGCAAAGCGATTTAGAAAAGATTGCTGTATGGTGTGTCATGTGGCAGTTGACGCTAAATAACGAAAAGTGTGAGATGATCCACATGAGTTCCAAAAGAAATCCGTTGGAATTCGATTACTCGATAAATAGTACAATTCTCAAGGCTGTCAATTCAACTAAGTACCTGGGTGTTAAAATTACGAACAACTTCAGTTGGAAGGACCACACAGATAATATTGTCGGGAAGGCGAGCCAAAGGTTGTAAAGAGACAGCTTACACTACACTCGTTCGTCCTCTGTTAGAATATTGCTGCGCGGTGTGGGATCCTTACCAGGTGGGATTGACGGAGGACATCGAAAGGGTGCAAAAAAGGGCAGCTCGTTTTGTATTATCGCGTTATAGGGGAGAGAGTGTGGCAGATATGGTAAGCGAGTTGGGATGGAAGTCATTACAGCATAGCCGTTTTTCGTCGCGGCGAGACCTTCTTACGAAATTTCAGTCACCAACTTTCTCTTCCGAATGCGAAAATATTTTGTTGAGCCCAACCTACATAGGTAGGAATGATCATCAAAATAAAATAAGAGAAATCAGAGCTCGAACAGAAAGGTTTAGGTGTTCGTTTTTCCCGCTCGCTGTTCGGGAGTGGAATAGTAGAGTGATAGTATGATTGTGGTTCGATGAACCCTCTGCCAAGCACTTAAATGTGAATTGCAGAGTAGTCATGTAGATGTAGATGTAGTACCCTTTGAGTCCATCGTTAGTGTAGTGTAGTGCCCTGTGAGTCCATCGTTAGCGTAGTGTAGTGTAGTGTAGTACCCTTTGAGTCCATCGTTAGCGTAGTGTAGTGTAGTGCACTGTGAGTCCATCATTAGCATAGTGTAGTGTAGTGTAGTGCCCTGTGAGTCCATCATTACCGTAGTGTAGTGACCTGTGAGTTCATCATTAGCGTAGTGTAGTGTAGTGTAGTGCCCTGTGAGACCATCGTTAGCATAGTGTAGTGTAGTGTAGTGCCCTTTGAGTCCATCGTTAGCATAATGTAGTGTAGTGTAGTGCCCTGTGAGTCCATTGTTAGCATAGTATAGTGTCCTGTGAGTCCATCGTTAGCGTAGTGTAGTGCCCTTGAGTCCATCGTTAGCGTAGTGTAGTGTAGTGTAGTACCCTTTGAGTCCACCGTTAGTGTAGTGTAGTGTAGTGTAGTGCACTGTGAGTCCATCGTTAGCGTAGTGTAGTGTAGTACCCTTTGAGTCCATCGTTAGCATAGTGTAGTGTAGTGCACTGTGAGTCCATCGTTAGCGTAGTGTAGTGTAGTGCAGTACCCTTTGAGTCCATCGTTAGCGTAGTGTAGTGCCCTGTGAGACCATCGTTAGCATAGTGTAGTGTAGTGCCCTTTGAGTCCATCGTTAGCATAATGTAGTGTAGTGTAGTGCCCTGTGAGTCCATTGTTAGCATAGTATAGTGTCCTGTGAGTCCATCGTTAGCGTAGTGTAGTGCCCTTGAGTCCATCGTTAGCGTAGTGTAGTGCCCTGTGATTCCATCGTTAGCGTAGTGTAGTGTAGTGTAATACCCTTTGAGTCCATCGTTAGCGTAGTGTAGTGTAGTGTAGTGCACTGTGAGTCCATCGTTAGTGTAGTGTAGTGTAGTGCAGTACCCTTTGAGTCCATCGTTAGCGTAGTGTAGTGCCCTAGAGTCCATTGTTAGTGTAGTGTAGTGTAGTGTAGTACCCTTTGAGTCCATCGTTAGCGTAGTGTAGTGCCCTGGGACTCCCAGCGCTCGCCTGGTCGACCGGCCCCGCGGTGTCCCCAGCCCAGCCCATGACGTGTTGGGGACGGTCGCCAACAGTAGGAGAACTCTATTTATATCCGCAGCCAATCAGCTGGGCGCCGCAGACCGACATCTTGCACCTGGGCGCCGTGTCAAAATCGTCCTCTCCACCCAGACGTTCCCGCTGGTTCGCTGCAACCGTAGACTGCCTGTGGGAACCTATCAGACTTAAGGGGAGGTTTACTATCTTTGGCCCGAAAAAGAAACTATGTTCTTTGAGAATTTGTTTCCAATCCCAAAGAGAGCAGGTGTTGACAGTTGTGAAAATTACCGAACTATTTTCCAATCCCAAAGAAAGCAAGTTTGACACATGTGAAAATTACCGAACTATCAGTTTAATAAGTCACAGCTGCAAAATACTAACGAGAATTCTTTCCAGTCGAATGGAGAAACAGGCAGAAGCCGACCTCGGGGAAGATCAGTTGGAATTCCGTAGAAATGTTGAAACACGTGAGGCAATACTGACCCTACCACTTATCTTAGAAGAAAGATTAAGGAAAGGAAAACCTACGTTCCTAGGATTTGTAGACTTAGAGAAAGCTTTTGACAATGTTGACTGGAATACTCTCTTTCAAATTATGAAGGTGGCAGGGCTAAAATACAGGGAGCGAAAGGCTATTTACAATTTGTACAGAAAACAGATGGCAGTTATAAGAGTCGAGGGACATGAAGGGGTAGCAGTGGTTGGGAAAGGATTGAGACAGCGTTGTAGCCTCTCCCCGATGCTATTCAATCTGTATAGTGAGCAAGCAGTAAAGGAAACGAAAGAAAATTCGGAGTAGGTATTAAAATCCATGGAGAAGAAATAAAAACTTTGAGGTTCGTCGATGACATTGTAATTCTGTCAGAGACAGTAAAGGTCTTTAAAAAGAGCAGTTGAACGGAATGGTCAGTGTCTTGAAAGGAGGGTATAAGATGAGCATCAACAAAAGCAAAACGAGGATAATGGAATGTAGTCGAATTAAGTCGGGTGACGCTGAGGGAATTTGATTAGGAAATGAGACACTTAAAGTAGTAAAGGAGTTTTGCTATTTGGGAAGCAAAATAACTGATGATAGTCGAAGTAGAGAGGATATAAAATGTAGACTGGCAATGGCAAGGAAAGCGTTTCTGAAGAAGAGAAATTTGTTAACATGGAGTATAGATTTAAGTGTCAGGAAGTGGTTTCTAAAAGTATTTATATGGAGTGTAGCTATGTATGGAAGTGAAACATGGACGATAAATAGTTTAGACAAGAAGAGAATAGAAGCTTTCGAAATGTAGTGCTACAGAAGAATGCTGAAGATTAGATGTGTAGCTCACACAACTAATGAGGAGGTGCTGAATGGAATTGGAGAGACGTTTGTGGCACAACGTGACTAGAAGAAGGGATCGGTTGGTAGGACATATTCTGAGGCATCAAGGGATCGCCAATTTAGTACTGGAGGGCAGCGTGGAGGGTTAAAATCGTAGAGGGAGACCAAGAGATGAATACACGAAGCAGATTCAGAAGGATGTAGGTTGCAGTAGGTACTGTATAAACGCCTGAAGATGAACAGAACATGTTCCTAACGCGTTGTATTATGTTAGACTAAACATAAAATAAATGAGTGACTGGTGGCAGAAACTAGAAATAAATAATTATGCCACACAGTGACGGTTCACAAACATAGCCATTATGGTCGAAAATAAACGTAAATTCTGTATTTAACACATCGTTACTCTATTAGAGCTATACTTTAGACAGCATCGGTACTATCGTTTCCTTCACGTACTCCTCAATTTACCTTTACATCCGTCGACATTGTTCGAGCGACATTTTACTAACGAATGTTGAAAATGGTTCAAATAGCTCTGAGTACTATGGGACTTAACTTCTGTGGCCATCAATCCCCTAGAACTTAGAACTACCGAAACATAACTAACCTAAGGACATCACACACATCAATGCCTGAGGCAGGATTCGAACGTGCGACCGTAGCGGTCGCGCGGTTCGAGACCGCGCGGCTAACCCGGCCGGCGCGGATGTTGAGTTCAAGTTACTGTTACTGACGAACGACAGGGCCCGTCTTGGATTTGTGCGTTTCAGATGCGAACATTGGGGAGCGTATCAAAGCTAGATCACTGTACCTAATATAACAGCACACACCACATAAAGAACTAGGCACAAAGTTACGTACTTTTCACAAGTGATGTCGCTCTGCACAGATTCCGGGTAGAAGGTGATGCAGCGACCGTCGATGACTCACCTGTAACAAAGGAAACAAACGGTAGTTTGTCACAAAATACGACCCACTCCGCAAGGAGTTGATCTGAGCACTTGCAGTTGGAACACTCTGAGTAACTGTTGGTATCTCTTTAATAAAGGTGTTTGCGAGCGAGGGCTGGCTCTGAGCACTATGGGACTTAACATCTTAGGTCATCAGTCCCCTAGAAATTAGAACTTCTTAAACCTAACTAACCTAAGCACACCACACAACACCCAGCCATCACGAGGCAGAGAAAATCCCTGACCCCGCCGGGAATCGAACCCGGGAACCCGGGCTTGGGAAGCGAGAACGGTACCGCACGACCACGAGATGCGGGCAGACAGCGGGGGAAATAAGTGAGAAAATGAGCCACGCATTTGTCAGGAGAAATTTAGAGAATGAAGCGTGAAGGGAAAATAACAGATTCAAGGAGTAACTGTCCAGTGGATGTGGAAGAGATCACTCCGTATTAAAATTTTGATTCATTAACAGTTGATATAGAGCGAGTTATCAAACGTAATAAGCAATGCACACGGCGAGACAGAGCACCGACAGAGCACCGCCTAGTGGTGTTATAGCTATGTGACACACTAAGGGACGTACACCCTAAGTAGACTAAAGCCTAGAATCTGGAGTAGAATTGCCTTCAGTCATGATTTCCATTTCGAATCAAGTCCTCATGACCAGCAAAGTGGTGGGATATCAACGTCACTGTTGCCCACTACAGTGCCCGACAACCTTTGGTTTGTCATCCAGGACAGCCTTGCAGCACACACATACGTCGTCAATATTCTACAACCCATTTTGTTGCCCATGGTGACCTTCCATTTCAGCAAAATAGCTCCCGCTCGCAAACTGCAATAGTTCCCACTGTTTGTCTTTGTGTTTGCCAAACCATACCTTGGCTAGCCAGGTCGCTGGATATCTCCCCAATTGGGAACATTTTAGCATTATGAGCGGGGCCCTCCAACTAGCTCGTGATGTTGATCATCTAACCCGCCAATTGGACAGAATCTGGCACTATGTCCCTCAGGAGGGCACCCAATAACTGTATCCATCAATGTCAGCCCGAATAACTGTCTGGGTAAGGACCAGAGGTGAGAAGAGCACCTATGCGTTATTGATTTGTTCAATTTTTGAAGCTCCTTCCCCTGGGTAAAGCATCCAATTTTTCTTAAATGGCAATCTACAGGGTGTTTCAAAAATGACCTGTATATTTGAAACGGCAATAAAAACTATACGAGCAGCGATAGAAATACACCGTTTGTTGCAATATGCTTGGGACAACAGTACATTTTCAGGCGGGCAAACTTTCGAAATTACAGTAGTTACAATTTTCAACAACAGATGGCGCTGCAAGTGATGTGAAAGATATAGAAGACAACGCAGTCTGTGGGTGCGCCATTCTGTACGTCGTCTTTCTGCTGTAAGCGTATGCTGTTCACAAAGTGCAAGTGTGCTGTGGACAACATGGTTCATTCCTTAGAACAGAGGATTTTTCTGGTGTTGGAATTCCACAGTGTTGTTGCAACAAGACGAAGTTTTCAACGGCGGTTTAATGTAACCAAAGGACCGAAAAGCGATACAATAAAGGATCTGTTTGAAAAATTTCAACGGACTGGGAACGTGACGGATGAACGTGCTGGAAAGGTAGGGCGACCGCGTACGGCAACCACAGAGGGAACGCGCAGCTAGTGCAGCAGATGATCCGACAGCGGCCTCGGGTTTCCGTTCGCCGTGTTACAGCTGCGGTCCAAATGACGCCAACGTCCACGTATCGTCTCATGCGCCAGAGTTTACACCTCTATCCGTACAAAATTCAAACGCGGCAACCCCTCAACGCCGCTACCGTTGCTGCACGAGAGACATTCGCTAACGATATAGTGCACAGGATTGATGGCGGCGATATGCATGTGGTTGCAGCATTTGGTTTACTGACGAAGCTTATTTTTACCTGGACGGCTTCGTGAATAAACAGAACTGGCGCATATGGGGAACCGAAAAGCCCCATGTTGCAGTCTCATCGCCCCTGTATGCTCAAAAAGTACTGGTCTGGGCCGCCATTTCTTCCAAAGGAATCATTGGCCCATTTTTCAGATCCGAAACGATTACAGCATGACGCTATCTGGACATTCTTCGTGAATTTGTGGCGGTACAAACTGCCTTAGACGACACTGCGAACACCTCGTGGTTTATGCAAATGGTGCCCGGCCACATCGCACGCCGACGTCTTTAATTTCCTGAATGAATATTTCGATGATCGTGTGATTGCTTTGGGCTATCCGAAACATACAGGAGGCGGCGTGGATTGGCCTCCCTATTCGCCAGACATGAACCCCTGTGACTTCTTTCAGTGGGGATACTTGAAAGACCAGGTGTACCGCCAGAATCCAGAAACAATTGAACAGCTGAAGCAGTACATCTCATATGCAAGTGAAGCCATTCCGCCAGACACGTTGTCAAAGGTTTCGGGTAATTTCATTCAGAGACTACGCCATATTATTGTTACGCATGGTGGATATGTGGAAAATATCGTACTATAGAGTTTTCCAGACCGCAGCGCCATCTGTTCTTGACAATTGTAACTACTGTAATTTCGAAAGTTTGTATGCCTGAAAATGTACTGTTGTCCCAAACATATTGCAACAAACGGTGTATTCCTATCGCTGCTCGTTTAGTTTGTATTGCCGTTTCAAATACACCGGTCATTTTTGAAACACCCTGTATATGAAGGGCTTATTTCAATAGTGGTACAAGTCTATTTTTGTTCATTGAGAGATACAGAGTCCTAAAGTTTAATGAGCGCACAAAAATTTGCAGTCGAAATATCAGAAATATTCAAGCATATGGCTTCTTGAAAGTTCCTGGCAGGTTAAAACAGTGTACCAGACCGAGACTCGAATTCGGGACCTTTGCCTTTCGCGGGCAAGTGCTCTTCCAAAGGTGTGAGGACGGGGCGTGACTCGTGCTTGGGTAGCTCAGTAGCTACATTAGACTGGGAACACACGAGAAAGATGTCATCAGAGTCAAGAAAATATACCAAAACTTAATGAACTTTCAGACCAAGAACATCATAGGACAAAAATACCTCGGTCACTTTTGGCATGATATCTGGAGGAACGTACACCACCCGTATTTACCAACAAAAGTGCGGTCACTGTGGTACTATTTTGTGAATAGGAAATTTCCAACCAACTCCAGAACAGATTCCATTCACCTGGCTGATTGCCCTTTGTGTACCACTTGCAACCTGACTGATACAGATGAACATCAATTTTTCTGTGGAAATGCGAATAATATACGGTTGTCAATCAGAAAAAAATTAACAACTATGCAGAGAAAACCGCCGTATTTGATAACGCCAGCGTGCTTTTTATACCCGGAAGAAGAGCTATACCCCACCTGGAAGAAAAATGCCTTCAACTGGTTGAAGGGACCCGCGGTGTTTTACCTGATGTCCAGTAAAGAAAGGAGCGAAGGAGATTTTTGGACGTACATTTCCGACCAGCATCACAAGCTACTACGCATGAATAATTATTATGATACATACGCCAATTTCCTCAGAAGAACAGTCATGTGAACTCCATTTTCGATGATGCGATTCAGGAAAAGAAGAAACGGGAGACAATTTGATCTCTGAAAAACAAATACGATAAAGCGACGAACATCACTATCTGGTTTAGACTTGGATTTTTTCTAAAATGCCAGGGAACCTGTAATTAATTTTAGTTTGTTTTATTACTTTTAAATGTCAGTTGAAAATTATGTGCTACTGTGGAATGCTATGATTAATAAATTTGGAAAAAAAGTTGGTAGAGCAATTTCCCGCGAAAGGCAAAGGTCCCGATTTCGAGTCTCGGTCCGGCACACAGTTTTAATCTGCCAGGAAGTTTCGTATCATCGCACACTCCGCTGCAGAGTGAAAATCTCATTCTGGCAGATGGCTTCTTCCTAGAGATGTACCTTTCTTTCTGTTTGTTTGAATCATTAATTACAGAAGCATTATAGGCAGGAAAGTGGAGGTAATGGACTTGTACCACTATTGAAATAAGCCCTTCATATGCACATCACACTTACAAATTTCAATCTCATGCATATAAAACTATCATGGTGCGTAGTTCTGCTCTGTCTCAGAGTGTACAGGGTGATTGTAATTAAACTTTCAAAACGCTGTAGAAATAGCACCACTGGTCACAATTACGTAAAATTCCAGCGGAATATTATCGGTGAAGGGGGAAAATGTGTGGCAGAAGGAAAATAAGTAGCGGAAAAGTTGATCAATAGATAGCGCTGTATGTGTCAGAACACGTAAATGAAAACACCTGTCACGCGGACAACCCACTCAAGTTGGTGTAAAAGCGCCGGGTACAAGGCTTTTCCTCCTTTCGCGTCTGCGACGTTCGGCATGAATGTCTCAATGCAGGGTCGCGTTCTGCTTGTAAAGCTGTATTACAAGAATGATGACTGTGCACACGTCGCTTTACAGAAGTTCCGGACACTGAAGGGTTTGGAAAAAGGCGTTCGTCCGATTACTGCCGAGGGTCTAGAAAAAGGATTCGGAAATTCGAAGAGACGGGTTCTTTTGATGTGCAACCTGGTAGAGGGAGGAAACGAATTCATTCGACATCAGTGGAAGCAGTGGCCACAACATCCTTGTTTGCTATCCATTCAAAATTACCCACGTGCACGAGTTGCTTCCTGTTGACCTGCCAACAAGAGACACCATTGCTGTAGTATTTTTTGCTGGCATGGAAGTGGACAATGATTGGCTGTAATGTTAAAACAACAGCTGATTCCTCAAACTGGGGCTAATCAAGTACGGGGTCCCACAGGGTTCGGTCTTAGGCCCTTTACTGCTCTTGATATACATTAATGACTTACCATTCCACATTGATGAAGATGCAAAGTTAGTTATTTTTGCTGATGATACAAGTATAGTAATAGCATCCAAAAACCAAGAACTAACTGATGTAATTGTAAATGATTTTTTCCACAAAATCATTAAGTGGTTCTCAGCAAACGGACTCTCTTTAAATTTTGATAAAATACAGTATATACTGTTCTGTACAGTAAATGACACAACTCCAGTAAAAAATATAGACTTTGGACAGAAGTCTGTAGCTAAGGCAGAATTTTCAAAATTTTTAGGTGTGTCCATCGATGAGAAGCTAAACTGGAAGCAACACATTGATGGTCTGCTGAAACGTCTGAGTTCAGCTACGTAATATATATATATATATATATATATATATATATATATATATATATATATATATATATTCACTTTTGAAATTTGTTGTTAATAATCCAACCCAGTTCAATAGTAATAGCAGTGTGCATAGCTATAACACCAGGAGAAAGGATGATCTTCACTATGAAGGTTAAATCTGACTTTGGCACAGAAAGGGGTAAATTATGCTGCCACAAAAGTCTTTGCTCACCTACCAAACAGCATCAAAAGCCTGACAGATAGCCAACTAACATTTAAAAGTAAATTAAAAGAATTTCTAGATGACACTCCTTCTACTCATTGGCTAAATTTTTAGATATAAATTTTATTAACCTGACACGTTCCACATCATTACGAAGTGTCGTATTCATGATCTATGGAACAAGTATTAATCTAATCTAATCTAAAATTTTGCGGACAGACGAAGCCCACTTCCATCTGAAAGGAAATGTCCATATACAGATGTGTCGAACACGGGCAACGGAAAATCCACACGCAAATCAACCAGAAGCACTTCATTCTGGAAAGGTCACTGTGTGGTACGGGTTTACGGCATCACTTATCACAGGGCCATATTTTTTCGAAGAGACAGGTGCTTCCGGTCCTGTTACCTGTACCGTCTTTGGTAAGCGCAACGAGTGTCTTTTGCACAACCACGTCATTCCAGCTCTAAAAAAATGGTTCAAATGGCTCTGAGCACTATGGGACTTAACATCTTAGGTCATCAGTCCCGTAGAACTTAGAACTACTTAAACCTAACTAACCTAAGGACATCACACAACACCCAGCCACCACGGGGCAGAGAAAATCCCTGACCCCGCCGGGAATCGAACGCGGGAACCCGAGCGTGGGAAGCGAGAACGCTACCGCACGACCACGAGATGCGGGCATTCCAGCTCTCCAACAGCGTGGATGTGCTGATGGGATCATTTTTATGCAAGACGGCGCACCTCCGCACATTGCAAATCCAGTGAAGCAGCTGCTGATGCGCCACTTCGGAAATGCTGCAACTATAAGCCACCATTTCCCTACATCCTGTACAACCCGATCACCTGATCTTAATCCGTGTGACTTCTGGCTGTGGGGCTATCTGAAAGATGTTATGTTCAGTGTTCCGATTGCATTGAAGGCACGCATTGCGCAACACATTCTGAACGTGACCACGGAAACACTTCCATCAGTTGTGGAACATGCTGTTTCTCGATTTCAACTTGTTGCAGAAAACGGTAGGCAGTATACAGGATATGTTTTGCGCCTGTCAAACGGAAATTAATAATCCGATTTGATTTTGATTGATGCTTTTTATATGTTTTTAGGCCGCAGGACAATTGAAAACCGATGTGATTGACGCTTTTTACATGGTTTTCGGCCTCAGGACTATTAAAAACCGATTTTTCCCATCCGATGTGCTATGAGCTTGCCGTGGTGGATGGGCTTACGTAACTAACAGTGTCACACCTGTACACCCACACATACTGAGTAGTACAGTTTGTTTAACGTCAAATGTACACCTTAGGCATTGTTGTATATTGTTGTATGTTTCATTTGTCATTTGTAGTCGACCATTATTAAATTGTGATGCTTACAGCGCCACCTATTGCTACATTTTGTAACTATTTATTTATTTTTCTTCTGTCATACGGTCTCGCCCTTCTCCGACAATATTCCGTTGCAATTTAACGTCATTTTGACCAGTTGTGTTATTTTTACAGCGGTTTGAAAGTTTCACTTTAATCATAATGCCCCGTATTTTGACACTTTTTTTTATTCAATCTGGCCCAAATTGTCACATTCAGAGACAGTTAGATTTTCATTACTGTGTATCACTTTTAGTTCTAAGATCAGTTGTGGAACATGCTGTAGCTCGATTTCAACTTAAGGTGATTTTCAGAAAAGGAGGCAAAACACCCAAGAATGGGGAAATCAACATGTGAGGACAAAAAATAAAAATCTCATCAGATTTTAACACACTAGGGGTGACACTGCAACCAACAGCCAAATGCTTCACAAAACATATAACAGAAAGTGCAGCCTAAGCAATAATAGCAATACAGAAAACATCCGCCTACTCAGTCTGGAAACGGCCATGAAATTATTCAACGCAAAAATCTTGCCAATCCTGGCCTATGGGATGGAGGTTATATGGGACCACCTGACAGAAAAAAAATCTAAAAACACTAGAAAAGGTAAAATCGACTTACCTAACAAGAACACTAGGTCTCTCAAAGACAACAAGATCCAGACTAGTGTACCTGCTAGCGAGAGATACATTCCTAATTGAAGACATCAAACTTCGATATATGATCCCACACACCAGGGCTTCCAGAAATCAACTGAACATCATAGAGGGCAAACGAGGAACAATATGGCCGAATTTCTATGGCACCGAAGCAATGATGAACCGCTCATGGACAGCACCAAACTTCGAACTGCGACATGTCGTAACTAAATTTTCTATTCACGGCTTTCATCACCTAATTTACAAAAACTAAACTTATCACGACCCGACCACCACATGTGTGTGTTAACTGTGTAATGGAGCCAGTGAACCATATCACACAGAACTGTGCAGTAAAAGACTGGAATCTATAAATGTTAATGTAAATGTTAATGTTAAGCAAAGTAGCTGTATATGGCCATTTGGCTGCAATTTTATTAAATAAAACTTGTTGCAGAAAACGGCGGACGGCATATTGAACATGTTTTGCGCAGTCACACGGAAATTAAAAATCCGATTTCATTTTGATTGATGCTATTTATGCGGTTTTTGGCTTCAACACAATTAAAAATGTTGTGATTGATGCTTTTTATGCTGTATTTGGTCTAAGGACAATTAAAAAATCGTTTTTCCCATCCTGTGTGATATGTCCTAACCGTGGTGAACGGGCTTATACAGGGTGTTACAAAAAGGTACGGCCAAACTTTCAGGAAACGTTCCTCACACACAAAGAAAGAAAATATGTTATATGAACATGTGTCCGGAAACGCTTTCTTTCCACGTTAGAGCTCATTTTATTACTTCTCTTCAAATCACATTAATCATCGAATGGAAACACAAAGCAACAGAACGTACCAGCGTGACTTCAAACACTTTGTTACAGGATATGTTTAAAATATCCTCCGTTAGCGAGGATACATGCATCCACCCTCCATCGCATGGAATTCCTGATGCGCTGATGCAGCCCTGGAGAATGGCGTATTGTATCACAGCCGTCCACAATACGAGCACGAAGAGTCTCTACATTTGGTACCGGGGTTGCGTAGACAAGAGCTTTTAAATGCCCCCATAAATGAAAGTCAAGAGGGTTGAGGTCAGGAGAACATGGAGGCCATGTAATTGGTCCGCCTCTACCAATCCATCGGTCACCGAATCTGTTGTTGAGAAGCGTACGAACACTTCGACTGAAATGTGCAGGAGCTACATCGTGCATGAACCACATGTTGTGTCGTACTTGCAAACGCACATGTTCTAGCAGCACAAGTAGAGTATACCGTATGAAATCATGATAACGTGCTCCACTGAGCGTAGGTGGAAGAACATGGGGCCCAATCGAGACATCACCAACAATGCCTGCCCAAACGTTCACAGAAAATATGTGTTGATGACGTGATTGCACAATTGCTTGCGGATTCTCGTCAGCCCACACATGTTGATTGTGAAAATTTCAATTTGATCACGTTGGAATGAAGCCTCATCCGTAAAGAGAATATTTGCACTGATACGAGGATTGACACATTGTCGGATGAACCATTCGCGGAAGTGTACCCGTGGAGGCCAATCAGCTGCTGATAGTGCCTGCACACGCTGTACATGGTACGGAAGCAACTGGTTCTCCCGTAGCATTCTCCATACAGTGACGTGGTCAACGTTACCTTGTACAGCAGCAACTTCTCTGACATTAGGGTTATCGTCAACTGCACGAAGAGTTGCCTCGTCCATTGCAGGTGTCCTCGTGGTTCTAGGTCTTCCCCAGTCGCGAGTCATAGGCTGGAATGTTCCGTGCTCCCTAAGACGCCGATCAATTGCTTCGAACGTCTTCCTGTCGGGACACCTTCGTTCTGGAAATCTGTCTCGATACAAACGTACCGCGCCGCGGCTATTGCCCCGTGCTAATCCATGCATTAAATGGGCATCTGCTAACTCCGCATTTGTAAACATTGCACTGACTGCAAAACCACGTTCGTGATGAACACTAACCTGTCGATGCTACGTACTGATGTGCTTGATGCTAGTACTGTAGAGCAATGAGTCGCATGTCAACACAAGCACCGAAGTCAACATTACCTTCCTTTATTTGGGCCAACTCGGCGGTGGCCGAGCGGTTCTAGGTGCTTCAGTCCGGAACCGCGCTGCTTCTACGGTCGCAGGTTCGAATCCTGCCTTGGGCATGGATGTGTGCGCTGTCCTTAGGTTAGTTAGTTTTAAGTAGTTCTAAGTTCTAGGGGACTGATGGCCTCAGAAGTCCCATAGTGCTCAGAGCCATTTGAACCAATAAATTTTCAACAGGCAGAAAGCCTACAGCTTTATGCTCAAATGTGTAATACTCGATAAGTAGGATCCTTAAAACTTAAAGCGGCTGAACGCCGATGCTTTTAGAAACAATACACTATAATAAACTTTCAAGAGGCAGAAAGCCCACAGCTTTATCTTCCGAAAGGTAATACTTGATAAGTAAGATCCTTAAAATTTAAAGCGGCTGAAGGCCGATGCTTTTAAAACCAATACAATAAATTTTCAAGAGGCAGAAAGCCTTTGATTTGAAGAACACGATTACAATCATACAAACTACTGGCTGGCTATGAGCCATTAAAATACACAATTAAACGCCAACAAGAAAGGCAGTATAGGCCGCAGCGGTCAGAAGTTTCCAGGGGGCTCGTTCTGCCCTTGAAATCTTAACGTCCGCTTAGTTGAGACAAGAAGTCGCCCCAACTATACTCGATTCCCCGGCAACAGAACCAAGAGACAGTCAGAGATCCGCCGACAAGACGCCTTGCTAACCAGTATACGAGAATTGCAAAGCCAAAACGTTACAGACATAGCCACCCATAACCAAAAAATACATTAAGTTGTCAAAAACTACACACCGTGTTGGACAGCGACAACAGGTGAGGAAAGGACACTGCCTGAATTTACGTCAGTGGCCAGGGCAGGTAACCGGAACACTAACGGCCACAAGGCGCAAAATTCCGCTGGAACACTTGAATTTCAAACCGACAAATATTGGTAATTCCACCACATAGTGGTTAAATCTTCACCAACTCG
Organism: Schistocerca gregaria; assembly: GCF_023897955.1. NCBI lineage: Eukaryota > Metazoa > Arthropoda > Insecta > Orthoptera > Acrididae > Schistocerca > Schistocerca gregaria. The sequence goes on from NC_064929.1 coordinate 127,086,745, forward strand.
AACACTCGCTGTTGCTGCCAGGAATACCACCAACAGCGAACCACCAACCAAGGGGACAACGTGAGAGGACGTGGCTTCGGTAATTAAATCAGCACTCAACCAACTGTTTTTTTTTAAGAGCCATGTTCCTTCAGCCTCTTTACGTTTTAAGGTTCTATGAAGTATTACATTCTTTCAGGATAAAGCTGTGGGCCTTCTGCCTGATGAAAATTTATTGTAGTTGTCCTTTAAATGATGGGCCTTCAGCCGCTTTAAAATTTTGGATCCTTACTTATCAGATCTTACATCCTTGGGCTTAAATAGTATTTAAGGTGAAAGGCTTTGGGCCTTCTGCCTTGGAAAATTGGTTGCAGCTTTTTTTTTTAACAAAGGCCTTCAGCTGTTTAAAGAAAGGTTTCTTATTGATCATAAAGCTTAGGCCTTCTGCCTATTGAAAGGTTACTCTAGTTATATTGTTTTAAATTTATGGGCCTTCAACCACTTTTAAAAACTTAATCTATCTGATATCGCTTGGCGTAATGTACTATTTAAGGTTAAAGCATAGAGCCTTCTGTCTCAAAATAATAATAATAATTATTATTATTCAGTTGTATTTGATTCATGGGCCTTCAGTAGTTTTAGAAGTAAAGATGTTTTCTGTCGATAGTCAAGCTTAGAAGTTGCGTTGTAATGTTTGGACAACTAAATGAAGTGTTACGTTTGGAATGTAACAGACAGCCGCTCATTCTAGCCCCCTTCCACAATTCCTACTACTTGTTCTGTCCTGCAGGTTTAGCAGTGCGTCTCACTGGAGACATTTAAGTCTCATCTTTACCTACGATAATGATGGAAGCAGAAGATGTGAATTAGAATTTGCAGTGCGTCCGGGACTCCAACCCAGCTCAACTTGTTTACGAGGCAGAAATGATAACCATTACACCACTTCAGCACTTTGGTTAACTTTGCTGCACAAACTATCTAAATATAGAGCTGAAGACATGAATTGAAGTTGGGGAGAGCACTCGACTTAGACAGCGTTAACCATAGTGCTGCGGTTATGTAATGGTTAGCATTTCTGCATAGTAAACAAGAAGACCCGCGTTCGAATCCCGGCCGCGGCATAAATTTCAATTCACTTCTTCTGCTGCCATCATTATCGTCGTCAACTACGATTGTATTGGGACTGGGTGTCACCATGAAACGTCCCGTTTGAAAAATTTATACACGACTGTGCTTAAACTGAAACACAATTTTTTTGGCGCAACGCAATCTGACTTCCAAAAATCCCTACGAAAGAATGGCCCTGACTAACATTAACCTACATTTTTCACAAATCACTTACCTCACAAAAATCTTGGTTACTCGAACTACTGCAATACAGCGAGCGCCACTACTGCCAGCTGAATAAAAGATTCAAACTACTGAAGACACTAACTACTGATAGGCATAGTTAGCAAATGACAGATTTTAATACAGAACAAACAATGTATTTACCTTAATAGTCATAATATATATGGTAGTTCATGACATCCAGTCTTACAAATTACAAAATTCCGCCATCTCTCTCCCCACGTCCACCACTGCTGGCGGCTCACCTCCAACTGCGCAACGCTGCGCGCTGTTAGCATCCAGCTGCCGCTGCCCAACACTACAATGGCGTGTATTACAACAATGCCAACCAGCCACAGACTGCACACGGCACAGCCAGTGATTTTCATACTGAGCACTACGTGGCGGCGGTGTTACCAATAAAAAAAACTAAACAGCCTACTTACAATCGAAGTTGGACCGTGGAGCAAAGGGAATGTGTGGACTGGCCAGATGAATTACATTTCTTGTGATACGGCCCTCAGCACTATGGGACTCAACTGCTGTGGGCATTAGTCCCCTAGAACTTAGAGCTGCTTAAACCTAACTAACATAAGGACATCACACACATCCAAGCCCGAGGCAGGATTCGAACCTGCGACCGTAGCAGTCGCACGGTTCCGGACTGCGCGCCTAGAACCGCGAGACCACCGCGGCCGGCACTAAGATGTGAAAATTACCGAACTATCAGTTTAATAAGTCACAGCTGCAAAATACTAATGCGAATTCTGTGGTGTCACCGCCAGACACCACACTTGCTAGGTGGTAGCCTTTAAATCGGGCGCGGTCCCGTAGTATACGCCGGACCGGCGTGTCGCCACTATCAGTGATTGCAGACCGAGCGCCGCCACACGGCAGGTCTAGAGAGACTCCCTAGCACTCACCCCAGTTGTACAGCCGACTTTGCTAGCGATGGTTCACTGCCTACAGACGCTCTCATTTACAGAGACGACAGTTTAGCATAGCCTTCAGCTACGTCATTTGCTACGACCTAGCAAGGCGCCATATTCAGTTACTATACTGAACAGATAATATTGTTAATCATGTACCGTCAAGAGCGACGTTCATCATTAATGGATTAAAGTTAAGTATCAAACTAATTCCGTCCGCTTTCTGAATTCTGTCATGTTCCAGACCTCACGTCAGTACAGTCCTTCACTCCTCACGCCAGCCTGGGTGAGCTAAAACGCGTGCATTTCGGCCTCCATTCATAACACGGTGTTGGCTCTTCAGCCAGCACAACACCAGACCTATGGCTGTATCTGGTTACGCCATCACGGATCTGAACGGCTGCGAGATTCTGACACTTCCATGGCACCGAAGGCACGATGACAGCTGTCAACTAAGTGAGCATTATTGCGGACCAGCTTCATGTTTCATGACTTCGTGACAGCGATGGTGTCTTCCGGCACGGTAACTGTCTATGGCACAATCTTTGTTCGAGGAGCATAATAGCGAATTCACGTTGATGTCTTGCCCACCAAATGGACCTGGTGGAAAAGATGTGGGACGCTACAGCTCTGTGCCCACAACTGACACCAGCTCGTCATTTACAGGAATGAAGTGACTTGTATCTGAAGTGCCACGTACCCCCAGAAACCTGCCAAGGATTTGCGAAATCTATCCGAAACACTGCGTTCCAAAAGTGGGCCCTTACCAGGTGGTCATAATGCTTTGCCTTATCAGTGCTGACATTTCAGTAGGAATTCTTGTTACGGATACAGGGCGGAAACACAGATAAATCGCATAGCTAAACACGACCCTACACGCAGTCCCAAAGCTGCTAGACAGTATAAGTAGGCTGTTTAGGTTCTTATATTGGTAACGCCACCGCCACGTAGCGCTCTGTGTGTAAATCACTGGCTGTGCTGTGTGCAGTCTGTGGCTGGTTGGCATTGTTGTAATACACGCCATTGTAGTGTTGGGCAGTTGGCTGTTAACAGCGCGTTGCGTTGTGCAGTTCGAGGTGAGCCGCCAGCAGTGGTGGATGTGGAGAGAGAGATGGCGGAGCTATAAGAGAGGGGATGATCTGGACGTGTGTCCATCAGAAACAGTACATTTGTAAGAACGGATGTCATGAACTGATATATATACTATGACTTTTGAACACTATTAAGGTAAATACATTGTTTTTTCTCTATCAAAATCTTTCAAATGGCTCTCAGCACTATGGGACTATCTTAGGTCATCAGTCCCCTAGAATTTAGAACTACTTAAACCTAACTAACCTAAGGACATCACACACATCCATGCCCGAGGCAGGATTCGAACCTGCGACCGTAGCAGTCGCGCGGTTCCGGACTGAGCGCCTAGAACCGCTAGTCCACCGCGGCCGGCGCTCTACAGATATTGTGCGACCAGATGTAAGGAAAATTATACGGCAGGTCCGAAAGCGCAACGTTTCGCATTTCCAAAGGCACAGAAGTTATTAGAAAACTGCAAATTGTCTGTCCCATGAGAATATTTATCTATCAGCTAAACAGCAAACGCAAGTCATTTAAGTTTCTTTTTCGATTATACTGCAGTATGAAGTTAGTATTGTGAAGCATAACGTTAAAGCACGTACTGTGTTACTGTCTGGGCAGTATTGGATTGTTACGATGGTAAGTCAATTATTTTTCGCAGTTTAGTTATATTTTTTATTTTGGTAGTACTTTCGTTTTCCGTTGAAGACGCATGCTTTGTTTGTTTGTTGTTATATCTTTGCAATTTTCAAGCTACTAGGTAAGTTTCGTTATCGATGCCGTGCTGTTAGTCATGGCTGCTCCGCTGTCTATTTGGACCAAAGAAGAACAACGTTCAGTGATCCGTTCTTTGTGGTCGGAACGCGTATCAGGGGCCGAAATTCATCGAAGACTTTCGGTACAGTACGGGAACAGTGTTTTGTCACAACGGTGTGTCTACAAATGGATTGAAAAATTGCGAAATGGTCGCACGAGTGTTACACACGATGAAGGAGTCGGACGACCGTTTACTGCCACAAATGAAGAAACCATTGAGCTTTCACGTGAACTGATTCTCTTAGAGAGGCGATTAAGTATTGATGAACTGGCACATCGTCTGCAAATTAGTCACGGTTCTGCCTGCGGAATCATCCAGAACAGACGTGGGTGTCATAAGGTTTGTGCAACATGGGTCCCAAAACAACTCACACAGTTGCATAAACAGTCGCGTTTGGACATCTGCAAAAAACATTTGGGCGCAATGGTAACGAAGGGGACAACTTCTTAGACAGGATCATTATTGGTGAAGAAACATGGATCCATCATTACGAGCCGGACAGTAAACGGCAGAGTATGGAATGGAAACATCCAAATTCGCCGTGCAAGAAAAAGTTCAAGACCTAACCGTCTGCAGGAAAACTGATGCTTACGGTTTTTGGGACGCACAAGGTACAGTACTGGAACATTGTGGGGAAAGGGGCACAACAATAATCAGTGTACGCTACAGTGAGATGCTTACTGCCAGGCTACAGCCGGCAATTCGAAGCAAACTCCAAGGATTGCTGTCAAAAAGTGTTGTGTTGCTGCCCACACTGCTGAAACGCTCCAGAAACTGAAATTTGAAGTACTGGATCATCCTCCCGATCTGGCCCCTTCTGACTATCACTTGTTTAGTCCACTCAAACAGGCATTAAGGGGCCGTCGATTTGCCTCGGACGAAGCAGTGAAAGAAGCAGTGCATTCCTGGCTCGCAGCTCAACCGAGAACCTTCTTTTATGGGGGCATCAGAAAGGTTGTACGATGGACCAAGTGCGTTGAAACGCAAGGAAATTATGTCGAAAAATTATGTTCTTGCAACTTTCCTATTTGATTACAATATAATTTTATAACTACTTTGAGCATAATAATTGACTTACACTCGTATTATTGTCGTCATTAATATATCATGAATTTTGTAATCAGGGATTAAAACAGAAGCATGTCCTCTGCTCCAGATAAAATCTTGAAAAGGATTTAATCGCCGTGGGTTGAAAGTTTTAACTATCATCGAGTGTTTGAATACGTTGTCGCTGCAGTCGGGACACTAATGTCAATTATGCGCGTTAAAGTGATAGTTAACTTCATCAAGAGTACTGATTACAATATGTAGGTTTTAATGGTGTACGCAAATTATAAATATGTCTTGCTGATGAAGATATTTCAGTACTGGTGTGAACGGTAAGCCAAGACACTTTTAATTATTTACCAATTCAATTCAATTTTTAAAACATTATGTACAAAACTGTAACAGTTAAGCTTTTTATTCTTGTAAATATGCATTTCTGTATTTGTTTATTTAATGATGTGTACATTGTCAATATGTGTTGCCGATGGGCCGGCCGCGGTGGCCGAGCGGTTCTAGGCGCTCAGTCCCGAACCGCGCGACTGCTACGGTAGCAGGTCCGAATCCTGCCTCGGGCATGGATGTGTGTGATGTCCTTAGGTTAGTTAGGTTTAAGTAGTTCTAAGTTCTAGGGGACTGATGACCACAGATGTTAAGTCCCATAGTGCTCAGAGCCATTTTTTTTTGTTGCCGATGGCTAAATTGAGTACACACTCAAAGGCCAAACAGACAAACAAACACTTGCACGGAACTGCTGCCTGCATCGTGTTGTTATTTCCTGTCGTTTAGTTGTTTACTTGCTGTGAAAGACTGATACGAAACAGGAGTGGATCACCGTGTTTGATTTGGTGCTGTCCACGTAACGTGTGTAGACAGATTGTTTCGTTCTTGATTCAAACCACTAAATATACGGCTATGGGGGTTTTAGTTCTATGTCTGCCGAGCTGCTCGGAGAAATTTAAAGAGGTGTTGTGTTCAGCAAGGGCTGTAATAGTTGTTCAGCACACTAACGGCGCCGGCCGCGGTGGCAGAGCGGTTTTGGGCGCTTCAGTCCGGAACCGCGAGACTGCTACGGTCGCAGTTTCGAATCCTGCCTCGGGCATGGATGTGTGTGATGTCCTTAGGTTAGTTAGGTTTAAGTAGTTCTAAGTTCCAGGGGACTGATGACAGCAGCAGTTAAGTCCCATAGTGCTCAGAGCCATTTGAACCATTCGAACACTAACGACCAGGTTGTCGAATGTCAGTTGGAAGGAAAGCAGAGAAAGTCAATGTTTTCGTCTTGTCAAGTGATTCGAGAAATGGCTCTATTTTGGTGTTTTATTATTTGGCCATTTGTGAGTAACGACCTTGCGTTTTTAATAGCGTGACTTCGGAAAGAACAGGCGGCCTAATACGAATAGCCAGACACCGATGTCGTTAAGATAATTAATTATTAATAAACATCTATCATAAATAGCGATAAAATGTAATATTCAGCTTTTGCGAATATGAATCTTTCTAAAATAAGCTGTTTTAGAGTATTCCCTCACTATTATTAGCTCCTCATTATTAAAATCATGGTAATCGGTCGTGATTAATTCTCATCCGGATTACTGACTGTAGGTGTGTCAACAGCACATTCATCCTCATGAAATTATAAGAACATACGAGGATAGCAGTATGTCACTGGAGATAAAGTAAACACAAAAAAGTTTCGCATCATCCCGGTTCCCAGAACTCCTGAACACAGACGTTGACTGTGGATACTATGTCACACACACAGTCCCTTTGACTGTTCACAGATGTCACAAAACCCGCCCAAAGTTATGAACAACCATGCATGAGCAGCGCCTATTAGACGGAGGGGGGGGGGGGGGGGGGTGCGACAGCCGATCAGTTCCAGTCATTCCACCAGGAAGGAGGTACACGGCTCGTCTTGTCTGTAGTTCAACCAGGCCTAGAAGGCCACAGCCGCGGTTCAGTATCGTCCGCATTGTTACTTGGTGCCAGGAAGTGAAGCGTGCAGCCGTCTCGGAGTGATTCAAAGCGATGTTTTTCGGACATGGGAGATGTAAGGTGTCAGGCAAATCCAACACCGTCCATGAAAACCCTGACATGATAAGCAAATCCAGTAGTATGTCACATAGCTCCGAACAAATCGCGACATTAAATTAACCAAAGTAATACGAGTAACGAGTGAGCAAATGGAATACCACTGACTGACACAAGAATGCCTAAATGCATGTCATGCCATCCCACCATGAGACCTACGCAGTTCCAAGGGGAGAAACGAGAAGCCGAGAGCAGAACCGTGTTAAGCTGGAAGGCCCTACGATAAGGGACAGACATCCACGTCGCCAGCTAACCGCTAGGACCATCCCCCCCAGCCCATGTTAAAATCTAGAAAACAGTATAGATCTTACGATAACACAAAAAGGGCCACTACCACCCGCACGTTTTAGCGTGAGACTTTTTCGCGTCTCTGTTACGTCAAGGGCCACCCCCCAGACCATGTTAAAAGCTAGAGCACTCCAGAAAAACAGTATAGATCTTACGATAACGCTAAAAGGACCACACCAGCTGCAGGTTTTAGCGTGAGACTTTTTCGCGTCTCTGTTACGTTGCAAATTTTAAAAACATTGCCCCACCACGAAAAGTATAACATTTCTCATTGGATGGACAGAATTTTTGTAGGCGGAGCTTAAGGTTAACATTGAGACCCTGATTGGTCAGATGAAAACACAGCCAGATAGTTTTTTTTTTTAACCAACTTTCGTAAATGATAGTAAGTAGAAGTGAGGACAGAGTTAGTTCCGAGACGGCGAGCTGGATGGCTGCAGCGCCGGCCGCTGCCCCTCTGAAGCTGCCTTACCAACGACAAGGTAATGAACGCACGCGATGCCGTATAACAGCGCATAAGGCTTCACTCAGAACTGCAGAAGTCTCATCTGTTACATCCCCTTTTTGCGTAATACTAGTGTCGATCGTCAATTAAAGCTCATGGTGTTCACATTTGCCACTTGAAGTAAAAATCTGAAACGCGATGATTTTTCTGTTATATAGTTATTGAAAAGCCACATCAGCCACTGTAATTTACAAGTTAGATAAGTAATTAAAGATAATTGAGGGTCACTGTAGACCATTTTAATAGTTTTCTCTTTTGTGAGACATAGATTATAGATGTGATATGGCATAGGTCATCCTTCGATTCATTGTAGAACTTGGAAATCCATTCAGGGAATATTCGTTCACATTTTTGTTGAACGCAGTTGGTTTTTACCATCCTGTATTAAAACATTTCCTTTTATCAATAGTGCAATTTATAAACAATGTTTTGTGAGTAGAATAAAATTTCCAATGGTAAACTTAACCGCTTTTTCGACGTTACTTTACCAGCTAACTAAAAATAGGAAACCCTTGAACCCCTTCCATTAAATTTAGTTAGTATTAAGATTCTTTTTAAGATTGTTTTTCCCCCCATGAACCATGGACCTTGCCGTTGGTGGGGAGGCTTGCGTGCCTCAGCGATACAGATAGCCGTACCGTAGGTACAACCACAACGGAGGGGTATCTGTTGAGAGGCCAGACAAACGTGTGGTTCCTGAAGAGGGGCAGCAGCCTTTTCAGTAGTTGCAGGGGCAACAGTCTGGATCACTGACTGATCTGGCCTTGTAACAATAACCAAAACGGCCTTGCTGTGCTGGTACTGCGAACGGCTGAAAGCAAGGGGAAACTACGGCCGTAATTCTTCCCTAGGACATGCAGCTTTACTGTATGATTAACTGATGATGGCGTCCTCTTGGGTTAAATATTCCGGAGGTAAAATACACTCCTGGAAATGGAAAAAAGAACACATTGACACCGGTGTGTCAGACCCACCATACTTGCTCCGGACACTGCGAGAGGGCTGTACAAGCAATGATCACACGCACGGCACAGCGGACACACCAGGAACCGCGGTGTTGGCCGTCGAATTCCGTTCCGTATGTATAAGATAGCGTTTTCAGAAATTAAAATCTCATAATTTTCATCCGGACCTTTATGGCGTACGCGTGCTAAAGTAGATCTAGGCGCACGCGTACACGTACGGCAGTGCTACATAGTATAAGATAGCGTTTTCAGAAATTAAAATCTCATAATTTTCATCCGGACCTTTATGGCGTACGCGTGCTAAAGTAGATCTAGGCGCACGCGTACACGTACGGCAGCACGCGTACACTTTAGCACGCGTACGCCATAAAGGTCCGGATGAAAATTATGAGATTTTAATTTCTGAAAACGCTATCTTATACTATTTTTCACGGGGGATTCATGGACGTATCAAAAAGATACGCTACAGATCAATTGGTCTTGTAAATCAATTTATTTATGAAAATACAAAGTACAGTCACCAACAAACTTAACATACATACACCTTTACCCTTAATCCAAATAAATACAGATTCATTTACAGACACTTTCCTCTTATTACGACTATACAACACAAGTGCAGAGGGCGACATATATGCGGATTTACCAAAGTCTTTATTAGCAAGTTCAGCAATATGATAAGTACGATAAGCAATTATATCTCTGTCCACAAAACTTTCTAGTCCTGGTACAGATGGAGTACCAGACCCACCTCGTACAATAGCTACTGTAAGCCAACCATTACCATGACTGAAAGTGTCGTTAATATCAACGCTAAAATTAACTCTACATCCAACAAATACACAAGGTCCATCCACAAGAGCAGTAGCTGCAACAGATTTCATTGGTATACGGTTCTTCTTATCACCAGATGTTGTAGCGAACTCGATGTTCTCGATCGTTTTATACACTGTAGACCGCTTACGGCGAATGTATCTCCTTCGTGGCATGTTGGCGGCGTTCAATGCAGTTGCCTGTGCAGCAGCAGCAGCGCGAATAAGACGCTTTGCGCTGATCGCTCGCTTATATAGGCAGCGGTGACGTCATGACCTTGAACGGGACTTAAACCTTTATGGCGTACGCGTGCTAAAGTAGATCTAGGCGCACGCGTACACAAGATTAGACTCTGAAATCTTCAAAGTGAAATAATGTAGTCATTCATGGACGTATCAAAAAGATATATACATATTGTTAATCAGCGTGAAAAATAGTATAAGATAGCGTTTTCAGAAATTAAAATCTCATAATTTTCATCCGGACCTTATGGCGTACGCGTACGCGTGCATCTAGATCTACTTTAGCACGCGTACGCCATAAAGGTCCGGATGAAAATTATGAGATTTTAATTTCTGAAAACGCTATCTTATACTATTTTTCACGCTGATTAACAATATGTATATATCTTTTTGATACGTCCATGAATAACTACATTATTTATTTGGACTAGAAAGTTTTGTGGACATAGATATAATTGCTTATCGTACTTATCATATTGCTGAACTTGCTAATAAAGACTTTGGTAAATCCGCATATATGTCGCCCTCTGCACTTGTGTTGTATAGTCGTAATAAGAGGAAAGTGTCTGTAAATGAATCTGTATTTATTTGGATTAAGGGTAAAGGTGTATGTGAGTATGTTAAGTTTGTTGGTGACTGTACTTTGTATTTTCATAAATAAATTGATTTACAAGACCAATTGATCTGTAGCGTAGCCGGCGGTTGTGGTGCGTGCGCCTAGATCTACTTTAGCACGCGTACGCCATAAAGGTCCGGATGAAAATTATGAGATTTTAATTTCTGAATACGCTATCTTATACTATTTTTCACGCTGATTAACAATATGTATATATCTTTTTGATACGTCCATGAATGACTACATTATTTCACTTTGAAGATTTCAGAGTCTAAGTCCAATACGGAACTCAATGTATAAGAACTTTAACTTTCGTCACTTAATCAAAAGTGCTGAGTCATCAAGATGGCGATCTGTAGCGTAGCCGGCGGTTGTGGTTTCGGGGACTGCGCAGCATTTGTGCACCGCCGCCGTCAGTGTCAGCCAGTTTGCCGTGGCATACGGACCTCCATCGCAGTCTTTAACACTGGTAGCATGCCGCGACAGCGTGGACGTGAACCCTACGTGCAGTTGACGGACTTTGAGCGAGGGCATATAATGGGCATGCGGGAGGCCGGGCGGACGTACAGCCGAATTGCTCAACACGTGGGGCGTGAGGTCTCCACAGTACATCGATGTTGTCGCCAGTGGTCGGCGGAAGGTGCACGTGCCCGTCGACCTGGGACCGGACCGCAGCGACGCACGGATGCACGCCAAGACCGTAGGATCCTACGCAGTGCCGTAGGGGACCGCACCGCCACTTCCCAGCAAATTAGGGACACTGTTGCTCCTGGGGTATCGGCGAGGACCATTCGCAACCGTCTCCATGAAGCTGGGCTACGGTCCCGCACACCGTTAGGCCGTCTTCCGCTCACGCCCCAACATCGTGCAGCCCGCCTCCAGTGGTGTCGCGACAGGCGTGAATGAAAGGACGAATGGAGACGTGTCGTCTTCAGCGATGAGAGTCGCTTCTGCCTTGGTGCCAATGATGGTCGTATGCGTGTTTGGCGCCGTGCACGTGAGCGCCACAATCAGGACTGCATACGACCGAGGCACACAGGGCCAACACCCAGCATCATGGTGTGGGGAGCGATCTCCTACACTGGCCGTACACCTCTGGTGATCGTCGAGGGGACACTGAATAGTGCACGGTACATCCAAACCGTCATCGAACCCATCGTTCTACCATTCCTAGACCGGCAAGGGAACCTGCTGTTCCAACAGGACAATGCACGTCCGCATGTATCCCGTGCCACCCAACGTGCTCTAGAAGGTGTAAGTCAACTACCCTGGCCAGCAAGATCTTCGGATCGGTCCCCCATTGAGCATGTTTGGGACTGGATGAAGCGTCGTCTCACGCGGTCTGCACGTCCAGCACGAACGCTGGTCCAACTGAGGCGCCAGGTGGAAATGGCATGGCAAGCCGTTCCACAGGACTACATCCAGCATCTCTACGATCGTCTCCATGGGAGAATAGCAGCCTGCATTGCATCGAAAGTTGGATATACACTGTACTAGTGCCGACATTGTGCATGCTCTGTTGCATGTGTCTATGTGCCTGTGGTTCTGTCAGTGTGATCATGTGATGTATCTGACCCCAGGAACGTGTCAATAAAGTTTCCCCTTCCTGGGACAATGAAATCACGGTGTTCTTATTTCAATTTCCAGGAGTGTAGTCCCCCATTCGGATCTCCTGGCGGGGACTACTCAAGAGGATGTCGATATCAGGAGAAAGAAAACTGGCGTTCTACGGATCGGAGCGTGGAATGTCAGATCCCTTAATCGGGCAGGTAGGTTATAAAATTTAAAAAGGGAAATGGACAGGTTAAAGTTAGATATAGTGGGAATTAGTGAAACTCGGTGGCAGGAGGAACAAGACCTCTGGTCAGGTGACTACAGAGTTATAAACACAAAATCCAATAGGGGTAATGCAGGAGTAGGTTTAATAATGAATAGGAAAATAGGAATGAGGGTAAGCTACTACAAACAGCATAGTGAACGCATTATTGTGGCCAAGATAGATACAAAGCCCACACCTACTTCAGTACTACAAGTTTATGTGCCAACTAGCTCTGCAGATGACGAAGAAATTGAAGAAATGTATTATGAGATAAAAGAAATTATTCAGATAGTGAAGGGAGATAAAAATTTAATAGTCATGGGTGACTGGAATTCGAGTGTAGCAAAAGGGAGAGAAGGAAACGTAGTAGGTGGATATGGATTGGGGCTAAGAAATGAAAGAGGAAGCTGCCTGGTAGAATTTTGCACAGAGCACAACGTAGTCATAGCTAACACTTGGTTTAAGAATCATGAAAGAAGGTTGTATACGTGCAAGAACCCTGGAGGTACTAAAAGGTATCAGATAGATTATATAATGGTAAGACAGAGATTTAGGAGCCAGGTTTTAAATTGTAAGACATTTGCAGGGGCAGATATGGACTGAACGCAATCTATTGGTTATGACCTGTAGATTAAAACTGAAGAAACTGCAAAAAAGGTGGGAATTTAAGGAGATGGGACCTGGATAAACTGAAAGAATCAGAGGTTGTACAGAGTTTCAGGGAGAGCATAAGGGAACAATTGACAGGAATGGGGGCAAGAAATACAGTAGAAGAAGAATGGGTAGCTTTAAGGGATGAAGTAGTGAAGGCAGCAGAGGATCAAGTAGGTAAAAAGACGAGGGCTAGTAGAAATCCTTGGGTAACAGAAGAAACATTGAATACAATTGATGAAAGGAGAAAATATAAAAATGCAGTAAATGAAGCAGACAAAAAGGAATACAAATGTCTAAAAAATGATATCGACAGGAAGTGCAAAATGGCTAAGCAGGGATGGCTAGAGGACAAATGTAAGGATGTAGAGGCTTACCTCACTAGGGGTAAGATAGGTACTGCGTACAGGAAAATTAAAGAGACCTTTGGAGATAAGAGAACCACTTGTATGAACATCAAGAGCTCACATGGAAACCCAGTTCTAAGCAAAGAAGGGAAAGCAGAAAGGTGGAAGGAGTATATAGGGGGCTCTATACAAGGGCGATGTACTTGAGGACAATGTTATGGAAATGGAAGAGGATGTAGATGAAGATGAAATGAGAGATACGATACTGCGTGAAGAGTTTGACAGAGCACTGACTGACCTGAGTCGAAACAAGGCCCCGGAGTGGACAACATTCCATTGAAACTTCTGACGGCCTTGGGAGAGCCAGTCCTGACAAAACTCTACCATCTGGTGAGCAAGATGTATGAAACAGGCGAAATACCCTCAGACTTCAAGATGAATATAATAATTCCAATCCCAAAGAAAGCAGGTGTTGACAGATGTGAAAATTACCGAACAGTCAGTTTAATAAGCTACAGCTGCAAAATACTAACACGAATTCTTTACAGACGAATGGAAAAACTAGTAGAAGCCGGCCTCGGGCAAGATCAGTTTGGATTCTGTAGAAAACTTTTGACAATGTTGACTGGAATACTCTCTTTCAAATTCTATAGGTGGCAGGGGTAAAATACAGGGAGCGAAAGGCTATTTACAATTTGTACAGAAACCAGGTGGCAGTTATAAGAGCCGAGGGGCATGAAAGGGAAGCAGTGGTTGGGAAGGGAGTGAGACAGGTTTGTAGCCTCTCCCCGATGTTATTCAATCTGTATATTGAGCAAGCAGTAAAGGAAACAAAAGAAAAATTCGGAGTAGGTATTAAAATCTATGGAGAAGAAATAAAAACTTTGAGGTTCGCCGATGACATTGTAATTCTGTCAGAGACAGCAAGGGACTTGGAAGAGCTGTTGAATGGAATGGACAGTGTCTTGAGAGGAGGGTATAAGATGAACATCAACAAAAGCAAAACAAGGATAATGGAATGTAGTCGAATTAAGTCGGGCGATGCTGAGGAAATTAGACTAGGAAATGAGACACTTAAATTAGTAAAGAAGTTTTGCTATTTGGGGAGCAAAATAACTGATGATGGTCGAAGTAGATAGGATATAAAATATAGACTGGCAATGCCAAGGAAAGCGTTACTGAAGAAGAGAAATTTGTTAACATCGAGTATAGATTTAAGTGTCGGGAAGTCGTTTCTGAAAGTATTTGTATGGAGTGTAACCATGTATGGAAGTGAAACATGGACGATAAATAGTTTGGACAAGAAGAGAATAGAAGCTTTCGAAATGTGGTGCTACAGAAGAATACTGAAGATAAGGTGGATAGATCTCGTAACTAATGAGGAGGTATTGAATAGGATTGGGGAGAAGAGAAGTTTGTGGCACAACTTGACTAGAAGAAGGGATCGGTTGGTAGGACATGTTCTGAGGCATCAAGGAATCACCAATTTAGTATTGGATGGCAGCTTGCAGGATAAAAATCGTAGAGGGAGACCAAGAGATGAATACACTAAGCAGATTCAGAAGGATGTAGGAACTGGGAGATGAAGAATCTTGCACAGGATAGAGTAGCATGGAGAGCTGCATAAAACCAGTCTCAGGACTGAAGACCACAACAACAACAACAACAACAAGATTCTTTTACAGGGAGTGCAGTGGAGCTAACGCTGAGATCATTAAGTATTTGGTTATATCGTCGCTAGTCTCACTGAACTCTTCTGAATTCTATGTCATGTGTGGTCTGGCGTCTCCTTACCAGTAACAGGTCCCAGGTTCAAATTAGTCAATTCCCTAAAAAAACACGCTCAGAGCGTCGTTGCGCGAAAGTGGTAGGGAGACACGATATAGAACAGACAGAAACCACCATGAATGTTTAGACAGAGATAGAGAAAGACAGGAACTGTCGATGACATGCCTTGCTTAGACCGGCCAGTGCTACAACTGCAGTGGATGACCGCTGCTACCTACGGATTGTGGCTCGGAGAAACCCTGACAGCAACGCCACCATGTTGAATTATGCTTTTCGTGCAGCCACAGGACTTTGTGTTACGACTCAAAATGGGCGCAGTAGGCTGCACCACCAACCACTCTGAGGAATCTACGCCGAAAGACCGTTGAGGAGTGGGACAATTTGGACCAACAGCGCCTTGATGAACTTGTGGATAGTATGCTACGACGAATACAGGCATGTATCAATGCAAGAGCACGTGCTACTGGGTTTAGAGTAATCTGGACCACTGAAGGTCTCGCTATATGGTAGTACAACGTGCAATGTGTGGTTTTCATAAGCAATAAGAAGGGCGGAAATGAGTTTATGTTGATCTATATTCCAATTCTCTGTACAGGTTCGGGAACTAGCTGAACCGATCTGTTGCAAAACATTTTTTGATGTGTGTATACAGCCAGGAAAAAAGCTTTTCTAGAAGTGACCGTCGGTTGAAATTTCTCTTTGGTAGACAAGTCTTGAATGACTACTCTTGGCTGGTGGTCTGCTAGCATCCAAACATCCATGTCAAACAGTCAGATCGGTACCAAACGTTTGAGAAAATTTCTGGTAACACCAAACAGCATTTTACATGTTATAAATATGTTGTCACGTATAGGATTTTCAGGCGTACTACAGTAAACGACAAAAAAGTCGACATTTGGCCTTGAACGAGGATCCTTTGCACGAAATTCCAATGTTTTAGCATCTTCAAAAAGTGGCTCTGAGCACTATGGGACTTAACATGTGTGGTCATCCCCTAGAACTTAGAACTACTTAAACCTAACTAACCTAAGAACATACTTAGAAGGAGAGACAGCATTGGTCGTATTTTGTTTTGTTTTATTAAACGCAAAATCGATTTTCGGTCACTTGGTGACCATCGTCAGTGCTAGAAGTTAAAAATTTTCACATAACGATCAGAGAGTATAAAACAGAAAATCACAACTACATCTGCATATGAACATAACAGTTGGTAGGGACATACCTGTAATATATAATTTAAATTAGTATGCACTGGTGTCAACAAGCTTAGAGCGATCACATAAACTGTGGCCGCTGTTTACATGCACCTGTTCATCAGACCACGGTGTGACAGGGCTTGGAACGCCCTCTATGTGACATGTGTCACATGAAGACTTAATATTACTGGGTATTGCGAGATATTAACACTAAATAACTCTTGTGCATTTGTGAATCATGAAGTAATTCAAATTTAAAATCTACGTAAAACACATAGCAGACGAAGGGGGAAGGAAACATCTAAAATTCATTGGCGCATTGTTTTTGAAAAACAAACTTATAAAACATAAAACAGATCGATACGAAGTTGTCAGAGTGCAGGACAGGCAAAAGAGAAAAAGACAATAAAAAAGAATAATATATGAGTAACATGAAATGAGGTATAACACAGGTTTTTAAAAAATATAATACCCACCATTTGCCGTGGGAAGTTAGAAGTACAACGTTCGTGATTTACGTAAAATGTTACGTTAATACGAAGGAGTCAAATATATAAAAAATAGTAATAGTACGAAACTGCCATTACGTAATAATTAAAATGCCGCGAAACACAATGTTCATTACAATAAAGTTTGTAGGTGTGGATAAAAAATTTTGTTAACATATTTAGCCGATATGCTGATGTACGTCTCGTTTATCCCTTCGGACAAGCTAGCATTGTTACAACAGTGGTTATATATAGGCTTCCGCATAAGCACTGGGTCAGAACCCATACATACATGACATCAAACATACACGGTTGCTTACTGTAAAACATAGCACCCACCATTTGGCGTGGGAAGTTAGAAGTATATCGTTCTTGATATACGGAAATATTATATTAAAACTGAGAAGTCAAACATATAAAAAATATAAATAATAGTACGAAAATGCCATTAAGTAACAATTCAAATGCCATTAAACAATATTCATTATAACAACAAGAAAGATTTGAGGGTGTAGAGTAACATGGAGTCGCCAATCAATAACGTAAGGACATCACACACATCCATGCCCGAGGCAGGATTCGAACCTGCGACCGTAACGGTCACGCGGTTCCAGACTGAAGCGTCTAGAACCGGGCGGCCACACCGGCCGGCCTTTAGCATCTTCCCCACAGAGGCTACACGTATTAGTTACTCACAGGTATGCTTTTCATTCGCCGTAAATCTGCCGTTACTTTTAATTAACGTTGATATCCGTTCTGCCGGAAGTCGGCACGCAGCACGAACTACACTGAAGCGCCAAAGAAACTCTTATAGGCATGCGTTAACAGGCAGAATGAGGCGCTGCGGTCGGCAACGCCTATATAAGACAACAAGTGTCTGGCGCAGTTGTTAGATCGGTTACTGCTGCTACAATGGCTGATTATCAAGATTTAAGTGAGTTTGAAAATAATGTTACAGTCGGCGCACGAGCTATGAAGTGGGGATTTTTCCCTACGAGCATTTCACGAGTGTACCGTGAATATCACGAACCCAGTAAAACATCAGAGCACTGATACCACTGCGGCCGGAAAAAGATCATGCAAGAACGGGACCAACGACAACTGTAGAGAATCGTTCAACGTGAAAGAAGTGCAACCCTTCCGCAAATTGCTGCATATTTCAATGCTGGGGCATCAACAAGTGTCAGCGTGCGAGCCAATCAATGAAACATCATCGTTATGGCGTTTTGTAGCCGAAGGCCCACTCGTGTACCTCTGACTCCACGAAAGAAAGCTTTACGCCTCCCCTGGGCCCGTCAACACCGACATTGGACTGTTGATGACAGGAAACATGCTGCCTGGTCGGACGAGTCTCGTATCAAAATGTATCGAGCGGATGGACGTGTGGGGGTATGGAGACAGCCTCGTGAATCCGTGGACCCTACATGTCAGCAGGCGACTGTTTGAGCAGGTGAAGGCTCTGTGTGGGGCATGTGCAGCTGGAGTGATATGGGACCGCTGATACGTTCAGATACGACTCTGACACGTGACATGTACGTAAGCATCCTGTCAATCACCTGTATCCTTCGATGTCCATTGTCCATGCTGATGGACTCAGGCAATTTCAGCAGGACAATGCGACACCCGTCCGCCCCGATAGCTGAGTGGTACGTATGGCGCTTGGTGCGGCAACTTTTGTCGTATTTTCCACGAGTGACTCCGGAACACATTACACCTCGATTTCACTATTTCCGGATCAACAGTATTTCTCGCGCACCAAGACCCACGCTGTCACGTGGATGCGTGCGCATGCGGTACACTACTTATTTCACGATGGACCTACAGATGTCTTAGACTTTTGGAACTACCTACAAGAACGTCACTGAAAGATCGTACGGAACCAAAAATACAGACAGCATTTTTCTAATTACTTAGGGAGTGCCCTACGCGACTCTCCACGTAGCTGCATCATCAACAGGTGGGAGAAGACAGAGTGAGCTGACAAGAATAAGTTCGATTCTCGGTGGAATAACATACGACATACGTGAAGACGTACCTGGAAGATGAAGTGTAAGGAGAGTAGCGGCACACCCTTGTGCAACATGTACGCAGCACCCTTTTTTTTTCGTTTTCCTTATATACATTACCTAGGTGTAGGAACGTGCCGAGATATTGTTTTGTTTACTCAGAGTACGATGCGGTGCTAGGTACATTTATTTTTGTTGTGGTATAAAGTAAAATCGAATAAAGAATATCTTAAAAACAGTAAATAAAAATAAATAAATAAATATAATGTCCCACAAAAGATTTCCCCTTACCACCTCTGATTCCTTGATTCCTTGATGGGCGAGGCCTCGTCTTACGATCCCCGCCTTCCTAATATACAGGGTGTTCCAAAAGGTACGGCCAAACTTTCCGGAAACATTCCTCACACACAAATAAAGAAAAGATGTTATGTGGACACGTGTCCGGAAACGCTTGCTTTCCATGTTAGAGCTCATTTTGTTACTTCTCTTCAAATCACATAAATCATGGAATCGAAACACACAGCAACAGAACGTACCAGCGAGACGTCAAACACTTGCCTTTTTGGGTATTGGTGTGACTTGATCAATTTTCCATTCTTTAGGTACGGATCTTTCTGTGAGCGAGTGGTTGTATATAACTGTTAAATATGGAGCTATTTCATCAGCATACTCTTAGAGGAACATGACTGGTATACAATCTGTTCAAAATGTCCCCCGTTAGCGAGGTTACATGCATCCACCCTTCGTCGCACGGAATCCCTGATGCGCTGATGCAGCCCTGGAGAATGGTGTATTGTATCACAGCCGTCCACAATGCGAGCACGAAGAGTCAATACATTTGGTACCGGGGTTGCGTAGACAAGTGCTTTCAAATGCCCCCATAAATGAAAGTCAAGAGGGTTGAGGTCAGGAGAGCGTGGAGGCCACGGAGTTGGTCCGCCTCTACCAATCCATCGGTCGCCGAATCTGTTGTTGAGAAGCGTACGAACACTTCGACTGAAATGTGCAGGAGCTCCATCGTGCATGAACCACATGTTGTGTCGTACTTGTAAAGGCGCATGTTCTAGCAGCACAGGTAGAGTATCCCGTATGAAATCATGATAACGTGCTCCATTGAGCGTAGGTGCAAGAAACTAAAATGAGCTCTAACATGGAAATTATGCGTTTCCGGACACATGTCCACATAACATCTTTTCTTTATTTGTGTGTGAGGAATGTTTCCTGAAAGTTTGGCCGTACCTTTTTGTAACACCATATACAAGTGGTCAGCTTGACGGATTGCCGTCCTACGAGCCCAGGTTCGATTCCCGGTTGGGTCGGGAATTTTCTCCGCTTAGGGACTGGGTGTTGTCTTCATCATCATTTTATCCCCATCTGGCGCGCAGGTCGCCCAGTATGGCTTCGAATGTAATAAGACCAGTACCAAGATGGCCGGACCTGCCCTGTATGGAGCCTCCCAACCAATGACGCCAAACGCTAATTTCCATTTCCAATGCGACACCCCACACGTCCACAGAGTGTCTCCAGAACGTTCCTCTGAGTTTAAACACTTCTGCGCCGCGCGGGATTAGCCGAGCGGTCTGCAATCATGGACTGTGTGGCTGGTGCCGACGGAGTTTCGAGTCCTCCCTCGGGCATGGGTGTGGGTGTTTGTGCTTAGGATAATTTAGGTTAAGTAGTGTGTAAGCCCAGGGACTTCTGACGTTAGCAGTTAAGTCCCATAAGATTTCACACACATTTGAACATTTTTTGAACAAACACTCCTGCTGGCCACCAAACTCCCCAGAAATAAACATTGTTGAGCATATTTGGGTTGCCGTGCAACGTGCTGTTCAGAAGCAATCTCCACTCCCTCTTACAGATTTAGGGACAGCCCGGCAGAATTCATGATGTCAGTTCCCTCCAAGTCATGCCACGTCTTGTTGCGACACTTCTACCTGCTCGGGCAGCCCTACAGGATATTAGGCAGCTGTACCAGTATCTTTGGCTCTTCAGTGTATATCGGTGTTCTGGTTGATAGTCGACATATAACGTTTGGTATCGATATGAGTCTCTGACATCTGGAGGCCTGGTTGGCGTCTCTCCAGTCCACGGCGGGGACGGCGCTGTGTCTGGAGGCGAAGATTGCCCGAGGAGGCGGGAGCAACTTCCGTGGCGACAGGCGGCGGCGGCGGCGGCGGCGGCGGAGGCGGCGGCTTGAAAGGCGCGGGGGCGGGGAGGCGGCCGGGCTGTTGAATGCCGACTCGAGTGGCTGGGGGCGGTCGATAGCGGGCGCGTGTCTGGCCGTACCAGGCGGGCCGCCCCCGCTGCTCCTCTGGGATACGCCCCCACACCGGCCGGTCGCCGCCACCCTGCACCTGTCTGCTCGCACCGCCCCCAAAACCCGCTAGGCAGTGTCTACTGCTGGTGTCCACTTCATGTCGTCTCCCGTCCGAAGACTCTACTGCATTGGCTCCTTACTTAGCTTGCATTTATCGCGAATCTCTTGCCCAACGTAAAGTCTCGAGCGACTGGAAAAAAGCGCAGGACGGATCCTCAAGATTACAGACCAATGTCGTTAACATCGGTTTGTTACAGGGTTCTCGAACATATTCTCCGTTCGAATATAATGAATTTCCTTGACACAGAGAAGTTGCTGTCCATGCATCGCTCCTCCGAAACGCAACTCGCCCTTTTTCCCCATGATATCTCGCTAATGTCAGTTCCCTCCAAGGCTACTTCAGACATCAGTCTAGTGCATGCCACGTACTGTTGCGGCACTTCTGCCTGATCAGCCAGCCCTACAGGATATTAGGCAGGTGTACCTCTCCCCGATGTTATTCAATATGTATACTGAGCAAGCAGTGAAGGAAACAAAAGAAAAATTCGGAGTAGGTATTAAAATCCATGGAGAAGAAATAAAAACTTTGAGGTTCGCCGATGACATTGTAATTCTGTCAGAGACACCAAAGGATTTGGAAAACAGTTGAACGGTATGGATGGTGTCTTGAAAGGAAGATATAAGATGAACATCAACAAAAGCAAAACTAGGATAATAGAATGTAGTCGAATTAAGTTGGGCAATGCTGAGGGAATTAGATTAGGACATGAGACACTTAAAGTAGTAAAGGAGTTTTGCTATTTGGGGAGAAAAATAACTGATGATGGTCGAAGTAGAGAGGATATAAAATGTAGACTGGCAATGGCAAGGAAAGCGTTTCTGAAGAGGAGAAATTTGTTAACATCGAGTATAGATTTAAATGTCAAGAAGTCATTTCTGAAAGTATTTGTATGCAGTGTAGCCATGTGTGGAAGTGAAACATGGACGATAAATAGTTTGGACAAGAAGGGAGTAGCAGCCTTTGAAATGTGGTGCTACAGAAGAATGCTGAAGATTAGATGGGTAGATCACATAAGTAATGAGGAGGTATTGAATAGGATTGGGGAGAAGAGAAGTTTGTGGCACAACTTGACTAGAAGAAGGGATCGGTTGGTAGGACATGTTTTGAGGCATCAAGGGATCACAAATTTAGCATTGGAGGGCAGCGTGAAGGATAAAAATCGTAGAGGGAGACCAAGAGATGAATACACCCAGCAGATTCAGAAGGATGTAGGTTGCAGTAGGTACTGGGAGATGAAGAGGCTTGCACAGGATAGAGTAGCATGAAGTGCCGTATTAAACCAGTCTCAGGACTGAAGACCACAACAACAACAACAACAACATCTTGCTAATCATGGATGAAGGGTAACAGACGGATGCCATATTCCTTGACTTACGGAGAGCGTTTGACTCGGTGCCCCACTGCAGACTCCTAACTAATGTACGAGCAAATACGTGAGTGGCTCGGAGAGTTCTTAAGTAATAGAACCCAGTACGTTGTCCTCGATGGTGACTGTTTATCGGAGGTGAGGGTATCATCTGGAGTGCCCCAGGGAAGTGTGGTAGGCCCACTGTTGTTTTCTATCCACGCAAATAATCTCTTCGACAGGGTGGATAGCAATGTGCGGCTGTTTGCTGATGATGCTGTGGTTGTAAGCAGGCTGTTTAGGTTCGTATATTGGTAACGCCGCCTCCACGTAGCGCTCTGTATGAAAATCACTGGCTGTGCTGTGTGCAGTCTGTGGCTGGTTGGCATTGTTTTAATACTCGCCATTGTAGCGTTGGGCAGTTGGCTGTTAACAGCACGTAGCGTTGCGCAGTTGGAGGTGAGCCGCCAGCAGTGGTGGATATGGGGAAGTGAGATGGCGAATTTTTGAGAGCGGATCATCTGGACGTGTGTCCATCAGAAACAGTACAGTTGTAAGAATGGATGTCATGAACTGCTATATATATTATGACTATTAAGGTAAATACATTGTTTGTTCTCTATCAAAATCATTCATTTGCTAACTATGCCTATCAGTAGTTAGTGCCTTCAGCAGTTTGAATCTTTTATTTAGCTGGCAGTAGTGGCGCTCGCTGTATTGCAGTGGCTTAAGTAACGAAGATTTTTCGTGAGGTAAGTGGTTTGTGAAAGGTATAGGTTATTGTTAGTCAGGGCCATTCTTTTGTAGGGATTTTTGAAAGTCAGATTGCGTTGCGCTAAAAATATTGTGTGTCAGTTTAAGCACAGTCATCTATAATTTTTCTAAGGGGACGTTTCATATGGTGTACGGGAAGGTGTGGTCGTTGAGTGACTGCTGGATGACACAAGATGACTTGGACAGGATTTGTGATTGGGGTAAAGAATGGCAGCTAACTCTAAATTAATGCAGATCAATAGGAAAAAGAATCGTGTAATGTTTGAATACTCCATTTGTAGTGTAGCGTTTGACACGGTCACGTCGATTAAATATTTGGGCGTAACACTGCAGAGCGATATGAAGTGGGACAAGCATGTAATGGCAGTTGTGGGGAAGGCGGATAGTCGTCTTCGGTTCATTGGTAGAATTTTGGGAAGAAGTGGTTCATTTGTAAAGGAGACCTATTCTTGAGTACTGCTCGAGCGTTTGGGATCCCTATCAGGTCGGATTGAGGGACATAAAGCAATTCAGAGGCGGGCTGCTAGATTTGTTACTGGTAGGTTTGATCAGCACGCGAGAGTTATGGAAATGCTTCAGGAACTCGGGTGGGAGTCTCTGGAGGAAAGGAGGCGTTCTTTTCGTGAATTGCTACTCAGGAAATTTAGAGAACCAGCATTTGAGGCTGACTGCAGTACAATTATACTGCCGCCAACTTAACATTTCGCGGAAAGACCACAAAGATAAGATAAGGGAGATTAGGGCTCTTACAGAGGCATATAGGCAGTCATTTTTCCCTCGTGCTCTTTGGGAGTGTAACAGGGAGAGAAGATGCTAGTTGTGGGACGAGGTACCCTCCGCCATGCACCATATGGTGGATTGCGGAGTATGTATGTAGATGTAGACTGGTTTGATGGAACTAAAAACACCAATATTTGCGATGTCGCATAATACACTGCCTGTTTAATGTGCCGTTAGGCGTATGTAGTCGAGCTAATGGACTGGCAGTAATGGTACGAGCTATAGGGTGACAATCACTGAACTACAAAACTGTTAAGACTTTCTTCGCCACTTGTTGACAAACTGCCTGTTGGTTTCTGTGTCGGGTTCTTCGGCCGACGTTCGTCTGATGATTTACGTTTCGCCAGCACGAGTGGCTGGCGTTGTCATAGCTTCATCTCCCCATTGCCGGTGGTGAACTGGAGCAGAGATCGCGGCCGCAGGCTATTTGTACCTGGCGCGCCAACGTCCGAGGGCTTCTCCGCGGTCGTTTCCGGTGCGGTTCTCCTCTTGCTACCGGCGACGGTCGTTCGCTGCAGTACGGGAAGCCAGGATCCGTTTACCTTAAGGCTTTGTTCTTGAAGCTATTCTCGTGTTTATGCTTTCTACAGCTTACCTGAACAAGAGAGTGTGGTAATTTTTCTCTCGCTTCGGCGAATTTCACTATGTGGTCCGTCTCACTCAGTGCGTGCTCTGGCACGGCCAGTCTCTCCACCTGCCCCAACCTCCAATGTCGCTTATGCTCTGTAATCCTGGTGTTGATCGTGTATTCCCGACATTGCAAGTGGGTCTCTTTTCTTCTTTGCAGATCCGAGACAGTGTTTGATCGTCTTCGTCGGTTTGTAAATCTTCTTTACGCCGTGGTTTCGCAATATGCGGCCGATTCTGTCCGTCACTGTAGGAATGTATGGCAGAAAGGTCGTACCCGGCATTTCTTTTTCTGATTTGTCACTTCACCGAGGGTTTGGCTCTGTTAGGACGCAGCCCCGAATCCTCCCGAAACCAGGTAGGTAAGCAGGTAACAGGACCGAATCCTTCCAAACTGACACAAAATGACAGAGCATTGCGTGCGCCAATGAGCACAGCTGCCGGCGGCCACTTGGCAGTTCGCGGCAGATCGTTGTGGGGTGAACATGTCCTCAGACGAGCTTACAGTTTCAGTAAGTGGGAAGGGAAGTGTGGTGTCACCGCCAGACACCACATTTGCTAGGTGGTAGCCTTTAAATCGGCCGCGGTCCGTTAGTATACGACGGACCCGCGTGTCGCCACTCTCAGTGATTGCAGACCGAGCGCCGCCACACGGCAGGTCTAGTCTAGAGAGACTCCCTAGCACTCGCCCCAGTTGTGCAGCCGACTTTGCTAGCGATGGTTCACTGCCTACAGACGCTCTCATTTGCAGATACGACAGTTTAGCATAGGCTTCAGCTACGACATTTGCTACGACCTAGCAAGGAGCCATATTCAGTTACTGTGTCTTCTGAACAGATAATATTGTGACTTACGTACCGTCAAAAGCGACGTTCATCATTAATGGATTAAAGTTAAGTATCAAAATAGCTACGTCCGCTTTCTGAAGTTTAATTCCTTGTCATGTTCCAGACCTCACGTCAGTATAGTCCTTCCCTCCTCGCGGCAGCCTGCGTGAGCTAAAACGCGTGCGTTTCGGCCTCCTCTAGTAACACGGTGTTGGCCGTTATGCCAACACAACATGAAGGATAATGTTGGTTTTGAAAGGTAACACCTTCGCTTTTCAAAAATTCAAAAACTTCTGAAAGGTGGTCTAGCGCGATGGACGTGCAACATTATTGACTGCACAAGTAATAAAATTATAAACAGCCGACCAGTTGCAATGGATAAAGAAATTCTTTACCTAGGTTTCGACGAATATAAATTTGTCTTCTTCAGAAGGTAACAATTTTACATTAGTAAGGACTAATGTACCATCGCCGTTTTTACAATTGTCGGCATAGATCCATGGGTCAAAAATAAAATATAGTCCTAGAATTAGGGTTTGTGACAAAAATTAAAATATAGCCCTAGAGTTAGGATTTGTGACCAACCCTAATTCTAGGGCTATATTTTGCTTTTGACACATGGATCTATGCCGACAATTGTAAAAACGGCGATGGTACGTTAGTCCTTACTAATATGAAATTGTTACTTTCTGAAGAAGACAAATTTATATTTGTCGAAACCTAGGTAAAGAATTTCTTTGTCAATTGCAACTGATCGGCTGTTTATAATTTTATTACGTGAAACCGTTGCTCTTGTGCAGCGATGTTTAAAATATTGAGGCTGCAGAAGTTTTGTTAAAACTATTTCTATTGAGGAGCTGGATATCATAAAAAACTCAGAGGCAAGAAATCATTTCTGACCTAAAGACGATAGCCATAGAAGATGTTTGTGAGAGACCGTCAAAAGTAATTTACCGGAAGTTAAAAGCGGAAGACACACAAGACATAACTATGAGAGATGTCATTTTGGTAAATCTATTTACAAAGCTGAGAGCAAAATTCTGCCAAAACTGTCCACGAATGTTGCAAATGTTCATGATGTTATCAACACGCTGAATGTGGAAACCACAGACGGGTCAAAGTGTTTATTAGAAAATAACACCGACAAAAAAGTGATCGTATTTTGTGACCCTGCAAACCTTAAAACATTAACGCAACGTGAATCTGTATGTGTTGATGGTGCGTTCAAGTGCTCTCCAAAGTTTTTTTTTCAGCTGTTTACAGTACTTGTGTTAGTTAATGGCCATTACGTTCCATTGGTCTTCTCTTTATTGAACATGAAAAACTGCGTCGTATTAGTACGTATTTCAAAGCGTTGTTAATAAATGTAGAGATATAGGTTTGAACTTTTCGCCATCAACGATGTTTTCTGACTTTGAAGAGAGCATAATGAAAGCAGGAAGTGAGGTCTGGCCCGATATTCGCATTCAAGGATTCAAATTTCATTTAACACGGCCACACCATAAGACCACCGCCTCTGAATTTTACTGTTGGCACTAGACACGCTGGCAGGTGACGTTCACTGCTGAGGAGCTGAGGAGAGCTCCGCTTACCATGCTAAGGAAACCATGGGTCTGATGATGGTTATGTAAAAATAACCGAAACCTGTTACCTATGTCATTGAGACATAAATGGTGTGATCAAGACTGAACTTTGGTCAAAATAAAATTATTTTCTGATTGCAGGTATAAGAAGGACCAAGATCCTTATTTAGGTCCTATACGGAGACAATTGTTAGTGGATGATCAAACTTCCCGCTTATTCCTTAAGAAAGGGTATACGTGCCGGGAAGTTTGGAAATGGGCCGAGCCCAAAATTTGTTTACCTCGTGCCGTCCGTATTTTTTTATTTTCATAGTTCCTTATTAGGTGGGCATCTGGGACTATAAAACCCTTGCTACGGTCTCTGCTCATCTTACATGGCTGTCCTTGTATAGGAATGTTCGCCTATTGGTTCAGGAGTGTGAATCTTGCAAAATGGCGAAGCTCAACTCCAACTCACGTAAGGGCTAACGGGAGCAAAGCCCTGTGAATAAAGTGTTCACTGATTATGTGGGCCCTCTGCCTCGAACAAGAGGTGGGAACTGTTGGTTGTCATGGATGCCTTTTCTCGTTTTGTGTGGCTTTTGCGAAGCAGAGAGCTACCGCTGTGCTAACTATTCGTCATTTAACACAAATACCTTCGGGGTTCGGTCCACCAAAGGCGCTTCTCAGTGACAGCGCCCTCGCCTCTGTGACACGAGAATTTAACCAGTTTTGTTTCGGTAATGACATTAAGCACATTGCGATCCACTCCCTATCATCCGCTATTGCCCTGAATCTTCCTTTTCGGAGAAGGTTAATTGTAATCTTAAGGCCGCGTTAATCATTTATCGTGCTGAGAAGCAGATCAACTGGGACATTTCCCCCCTCGGATTACTGCTGCCTTCAATTCAGTATGCGCTTCTAAAGCAACTCGTGCTGCTTTGATGTTTCCTCATTCCCTTATTTCGCCCCTGGCTAATTTATGGAGTATCAAAGATCTGCTAGCTGCACCGTACTCTGACATGCACCAACACACCTCTGCGTATGTGGACTGCTGCCAGCGCCACCGTGCGACGACCGCAGGTCCAACGCACCGCATGGTCATGGCCCGAGGTGATTTAAGCCCGCATATATATATATATATATATATATATATATATATATATATATATATATATATATATATATATTCCGTTTCTAGAATCCCACGTAGTCAACAGAAAAAATACATACACAAACAGCTAATCAAACCGGCAAAGAACAACTTTTTTTTTTTTGCATGTATGAAAACCTACCGAAAAAGCCCCTAGCCACCTAACGGTAACCAAATAAGAAACAGAAACCACGGCGGTACCCCCTTCTGCACATGCGCTAGTTATCGCTTCCTACTACGTAAGCGCGGATTGGCGGCAGGTTAGAACTGCTCTATATTCTGGCGCACTGCTAATTTTCGTAGTTACACCCGTTCTACCGCTAGACGGCTTTCGCGCTAGACCAATACCGTTCGCTGCGGTTCGTCGTGTGATACACTACTGGCCATTAAAATTGATGCACCACGAAGATGACGTGGTACAGACTCGAAGTTTAACCGTGAGGAAGAAGACGCTGTGCCGTGTTTGGCGACATCGCGGTGGACGCACATTGGAAGCGTATAATAATCGCCATACTGGCGTATAATGTGGCGTGAAGGTATGGGGTGCCATTGGTTATACGTCTCAGTCACCTCTTGTTCGCATTGACGGCACTTTGAACAGTGGACGCTACATTTGAGATGTGTCACGACCCGTGGCTCTACCCTTCATTCGATCCCTGCAAAACCCTATATTTCAGCAGGATAATGCACGACCGCATGTTGGAGGTCCTGTACGGGCCTTTCTGGATACAGAAAATGTTCGACTGCTGCCCTGGCCAGCACATTCTCCAGATCTCTCATCAATTGAAAACGTCTGGTCAGTGGTGGCCGAGCAACTGGCTCGTCGAAATACGCCAGTCACTACTCTTGATGAACTTTGGTATCGTGTTGAAGCTGCATGGGCAGCTGTACCTGTATACGCAATCCAAGCTCTGTTTGACTCAATGCCCAGGCGTTCTGGGTTGTGATTTCTCAGGACCTATGCACTCAATCTGCGTGAAAATGTAATCACATGTCAGTTATAGTATAATATATTTGTCCAATGAATATGTTTGTCATGTGCATTTCTTCTTGGCGTAGTAATTTTAATGGCCAGTAGTGTACATAGCCCTGTGGTTCCTCTCCTGGAAGCGGTAACAGCCTTGCCACCCCGCGCAGCTACTTGGCTGGAGGGCGTTAAGCCAATAGCTGGCGTCCATTGTGGCCCAGAGATTAATCGTCCGATGCCCGCCTTCCGCCTCTTCGGGGAACAATGATCCCTCGCTTGTTTCCCCTCCAGAGCTGAAGACCAAAAGGCGACGCCACGTCACGTTACAACCACCCCTCGCAAAAAAAACAGAAAATCTACCCTCCGTCTGCTACCAATCAACGCCTTTCTTTATCACGACTTCTGTCTGCTCAATAGCCCGAGCACTGTAGACAGTCTTTTTTCACCGGGTCGTCAGTTCTGTGTCGCGCCCAGAATTCCCCTCATCTGCAGAACTCTTCTACGTCTACATACACAACTACATATATTGTCCGCAAGGCAGGATACGGTGCGTGGCGGAGCGTACCTTTTGCGAGTACTGGTGGTTTCCTTTCCTGTTGCACCCGCTCATAGAGTGGGGTAAACACTACCTTCTATTTATTCCCATAGCGGCCCCGATTTCTATTTTCACCTCGTCGAGCTCCTTAAGCGAGATGTAAGTTGGAAGGAGTAGACTTGTTCTGCGTGTCGCGAAATGAAAAACGCCTTCCGTTCAGGAATTGAATCGTCAATTACTGAAACCAAATAAGTCATTTTTTTTACACTTTTCAGGAGAAACAAGAAACCGAATACTGCCATATTTACTATTGCTGCATTACTGAAATTTTTCGAGAACAGAAAGTGACTTCATTCTGCTTTTATTGAGAAAGAAGTAATTAATTTAGGGTACATCATTTCGATAGCTAACGGTTTCAAAGTTTTTTGAATTATTCGGTTTCAACAATTTACAAACATATTTTTTTTCCTTTTTAGGATATTACTGTATGAACACTTTTGGTGTGCGTACTGTAAGGCCTTCGGTACACACACCATCAGATTATTTGATTTGTCGCTCTAACGAAGTAGGCGAGTGTCAGCAATATGGCTCGTGGTCTTATCGTGGCGTGTTTATCTTCTGCCGTTAGGTCAGACGATAGAAATGCCACTTGCACGCTTAGAGTAGCTGATTGACGGTGACCAACTTTAAACAGAACTTGATTAATTTTTACACACATTTATTAAAATAATAAAAATCATAGATATTACGTAACATTATTCTGGATGCTGTTTACAATTGACAATCTGAAGTCCTTAAGTCTTGGCACGTTAATCTTATTCTCACATATCTCTGATAGTTGACAAAGTGTCTATACACTTCTCTTCATGGCTATGTACCGAAATGTGATAATCTTATTAGGTGCAGACTGAAACTTGACTAGACTGGTACAGACAAATGCAGACTAATGCAGACTGACTCATCGGAGCTCTGTACACTTGTTGTAATACCTAGAGGTTCATGTATCCGCGAGGAGAAAAGGTTCTATATTAGCAGCAATCTCATTGGCTGCGTTACATATTAATACGCGGATCGGCGGAAGCAGAATTTGGTCCGTCTCTAAGGCAGCGCCATCACGTAGTGCGGAGACGGACGAGTGCTGCGCCTGCGTTGTTGTGCTTAGGGGGGCGCGCTCTAGTGGGAAAGTTGTGTATGCACTACGCGGAACTATGTACACAACAACACTTCATAATACATTAGCATGGCCTAACAGAACAAAGTGATCCAGCCCGTGTGGCGGAGCGGTTCAGTCTGCAACCGCGCGACCGCTACGGTCACAGGTTCGAATCCCGCCTCGGGCATGGATGTGTGTGATGTCCTTAGGTTAGTTAGGTCTGAGTAGTTCTTTTTTTTCCACATACTTCTGGCGAAATGAACACGTCGAAAAGAAAAAAAATACAGGATCACAGGGAGCAAAGCACACTTATTACCTTTAGTGTATCATTCCTCAATCTAACTCACTCAGCATCGTGTCACCTCTCTCGGCTGCACTCCATTAATCTTGTCTTATTCTGTTGATGTCCACGCTACCTCCACTTGTCGATACGATATCCATTCCCTTCCACTAGTCACCCATGTCCTTTGCCGTCTATGCCAGAATCATAAGGTGATCGGTAAACCTTAAAGATGTCAATTTGTCCCCTGAAGAGGAATGTACAGGGTATCGGCAAAATTAATTTGGACAGTGGTAGTAATAGGACGGTTGTGTTCGACGGTCAACGATGCAGATAAGGCACTTGTCGCGCTGGATTGTGGGTGTTCAGTACGGTGTAGCCACCAGTGCAGGTGTCCGCCACCGATAGATGAATGGTCAGCATGACAGATTGTCAATTCTCTGGGCCCGGGTTCGATTCCCGGTTCGGTTGGGGAATTTTCACCGTCTAGGGACTGGGTGTTGTGCTGTCTTATCATCATCCTATCATCCGCATTGACTGCAGCTCGCCAAAGTTGCGCCAAATTGAAAGACCGGCAGCCGGCGAATGGCATGCCCTAGCTACACGATTAAATGAATAAATAAATCAGTGCAGGTTGTTTACGAGTAGTGCACACTAAGTATTTGCATTCAGAGGCCGAGGTCGACGTGCAATGAAAGACCTAACAGGCTTCAAAAGAGGGCAGATTGTGGGGGCCCGATTAACTGGAGCACCAGTAACCAAGACAGCCAACTTGTTGAATGTTTCGAGAGCAACTGTTTCAACAGTCATGACAGCCTATACAAAACATGGAAGCACTTCATCGTGTAAACGTAAAAGTGGGCGCAAATCAAAACTAAATTACACATATCGTCGTAGTCTAAGACGAACTGTGTCAAAACAGCACAAAACTACGGCTGCTAAAGTGACTGCAGAGCTCAATAGCCGTCTTCGAGACCCCGTATCTATCGACGCTGTCCGTCGAGACGTCCATAAAGCGGATATTCGTGGACGCTGCTATACCGAAACCGTTAGTGACGACAACCAACGCAAAGAAAACATGGTGTCAGGAGCATAAATACTGGACGGCTGACCAGAGGAAACACGTCGTACGGTCCGACGAGTCAACTTCGTTATTTCCAACATCGGACCGGGTTTACGTTTGGAGAACGGCAAAAGAAGCCTACAATCCTGATTTCTTGATTTCAACGGTTAAGCGTGGAGGTGGAAGTGTGATGGTGTGGGTAGCCGTATCATGGTATTCTGGTGGTCCCATCACCACTGTGGAACGCCGTGTTACAACCAACGATTATGTGCACCCCATGATTCAAATGTTGTTCACCATCAATGATGGCATATTTCAGGATGATAATGCACCCATTCACACAGCCAGGACAGTACAGTCGTGGCATGAGGAGCATGCAACTGAACTTCAGCGTCTTCACTGGCCAGGAAAGTCCCCGGGCTTGAATATTATCGAACCCTGGCCCTACAGGAGTTAGAAGAGATTCTGATCAAAGAGTGGCATAACATTCCACTGGAGACTGTACCGTCATTATACGCCAGTATTCCATGAAGAATCGCAGCTGTATTACGGCCAAATGGGGGACAACCCCTTATTAATAAATCATTCCGAAGTAAGTGCAGATATTCACATTATTTTGCCTATTCCCTGTGCATGCCCAATGTCTCCTTGGTATCCTCTACTGATTGCTCAATCTACAAACTGAATGACATGTTGAGGTTGACTACAACCTTGCTTCGCTCTCTTCTAAAAAGTTTTCAAATGGCTCTCAGCACTATGGGACTTAACATCTGATGTCATCAGTCCCCTAGACTTACTTAAACCTAACGACATCACACACATCCTTGCCCGAGACAGGATTCGAACCTGCGACCGCAGCAGCCCGCGGTTCCGGACTGAAGCGCCTAGAAATGTTACAGAGGCCGGCTCACTCTCTTCTCAACAACTGCTTCCTTTGCACGTGTTTCGACCCTTGTAACTGCCGTCTGGTTTCTGTACAGTTTGTAGATAACCTGTATTTTATCCCTGCAATTTGTGCATAAATCACAGATCTAGAAATTGAGAACTAAGGCGGAAACATATCAAAAAACGTAGACATTACCGAAAGAATACGAGAAAA
Organism: Schistocerca gregaria; assembly: GCF_023897955.1. NCBI lineage: Eukaryota > Metazoa > Arthropoda > Insecta > Orthoptera > Acrididae > Schistocerca > Schistocerca gregaria. Next base: position 127,120,278 of record NC_064929.1, read on the forward strand.
AACAATTCTTCGTGCTTTATGCTCATGTCGAATTACATTCAGCACGCATCACATATAATCACAGAACTAAGCTGCAAAAGATTGATAGGAACATGAAAGTAAAGACGACTTACCAATAAGCCGGAATAGTTTTACACAGAAAATGAGAAGAGCTGATGATCATTCTAGACAATGAGATGAAAACTACACTATACTCCCTACGAACAGGCCATGAAGGCCCAAAGGTACCGACCGGCCGCCGTATCATCCTCAGTCTACAGGCGTTTCCGGAAGCGGATTGGAGGGTCATGTGGTCAGCGCACTGCTCTCCCGGCGGCATGTTGGTTTACGAGACCGGAGCCGCTACTTCTCAACCAAGTAGCTCCTCAGTTTGCCTCACAAAGGCTGCGAATGAACCGAAGTCACGGAAAGTGTTTTAAGCCTCCTGATCGATCTCTTTCACGTCAGCCCTACTGTTTTTTTTTTTCATTTATACTAACGAATATGTAATACAAGCCGCTAAATAATCCGATCACCACTTTTAAATATACTGAATATTTGTGTTTTTCCTTGAAGTAAAAAAGTGGGCTGCGAGAGACATTAGTCATTCCCATTGTCTCAAAACATGAAGGATTGTTTTCAGCGTTGCGCGGTTTGCTGTGTCGCACCGTAAGACTTCCAGGAGATAGCTTTTCCGACGATGCATATGCGTGAATAGTGAGATTCGGCATTAACACTTTTTTTTTAATCAGTCTACTGACTAGTTTGATGCGGCCCTCCACGAATTCCTCCCCTGTGCTAACCTCTTCATCTCAGTGTAGCACTTGCAACCTACGTCCTCAATTATTTCCTTGACGTATTCCAGTCTCTGCCTTCGTCTACAGTTTTTGCCCTCTACAGCTCCCTCTAGTACCATGGAAGTCATTCCCTCATGTCTCAGCAGATGTCCTATCATCCTGTCCCTTCTCCTTATCAGTGTTTTCCACATATTCCTTTCCTCTCCGATTCTGCGTAGAACCTCCTCATTCCTTACCTTATCAGTCCACCTAATTTTCAACATTCGCCGATAGCACCACATCTCAAATGCTTCGATTCTCTTCTGTTCCGGTTTTACCACAGTCCATGTCTCACTACCATACAATGCTGTACTCCAGACGTACATCCTCAGAAATTTCTTCCTCAAATTAAGGCCAGTATTTGACATTAGTAGACTTCTCTTGGCCAGAAACGCCTTTTTTGCCATAGCGAGTCAGCTTTTGATGTCCTCCTTGCTCCGTCCGTCATTGGTTATTTTACTGCCTAGGTAGCAGAATTCCTGAACTTCATTGACTTCGTGACCATCAATCCTGATGTTAAGTTTCTCGCTGTTCTCATTTCTACTACTTCTCATTACCTTCATCTTTCTCCGATTTACTCTCAAACCATACTGTGTACTCATTAGACTGTTCATTCCGTTCAGCAGATCATTTAATTCTTCTTCACTTTCACTCAGGATAGCAATGTCATCAGCGAATCGTATCATTGGTATCCTTTCACCTTGTATTTTAATTCCACTCCTGAACCTTTCTTTTATTTCCATCACTGCTTCCTCGATGTACAGATTGAAGAGTAGGGGCGAAAGGCTACAGCCTTGTCTTACTCCCTTCTTAATACGAGCACTTCGTTCTTGATCGTCCACTCTTATTATTCCCTCTTGGTTGTTGTACATATTGTATATGACCCGCGCGGTTAACACCATGGGGCGCAGCTAGTTACGGAAGAAAGAAGACCAAGAGAATAAATAAAGGAATATGTGAGGGGGAAGAAAATGCAAATAATAAGAAAGTAAAATTGATAAATAGGTTTCAAATGACCCGACACACAAGCGCGCGCACACACACACACACACACACACACACACACACACACACACACACACACATACACATAATACACAGAGACTTCCAGAAACAATGGCAACTGCATTTATCGAAAGGCAGGGCGTGCCTTTAACGGGCTGGATGAGACAATGGACATAAATGAATTAGCAGTCCACGTCGGAAACTTAAGACTTAAGGCCTCAGTCAGACAATGCTCTTATTTATAGACGACAGTTGTAAGAATTGCGAAGTCTAGACAGGCTTACGGGGCATCAGCGCTGGATGTGGTAGCTGCTACCCATTCCTGTATGCTAGCAGCTGGGCCAAACTAGGCTTAACCTCGCCTTGATGTTTACATCGCAAATCAATCTTCAGAAGAGGATCACAGGACGTACCTAGAATAAATATTTAAGATCCAAGGAAATCATCTTGCTCGGATTAGAAGCTTCGGCTGATTATTTTCATTTTTACGATTAAAAAAGTTTGTCTTAAACTTTAGGGTGAATAAAAATAAGTAACCAAATTTTCCTTGAGATATTTGAGCCTCATCTTTATCTACAATAATGATGAAAGTTGAAGAGATTAATTAAAAATTTGTGCCACTGCCGGAACTTGAACCCAGGTCTCCTTGTTTACTAGGCACGAATGCTAACCATCTTTTCAATTAGCCAAAAAGTATATTTCAAAAATTGCGTTCTTTCTATTACGTATCACGAATTTCTTATGGTATACTCACTTTACAAATCAAAGTGTGAATGGCTTACAATTTTTAATAGATGAAATTAAAACTGTTAGGCTCCATGGAGAACCGAAGTCCCAACCCCTGGTTTATGAGACCAATGCTATAACCGCTTTTTATTTAACATTTTAACATGTCAAGTTGGTTTATCTGTCACCACAGAGTACAAAAAAGGCCACATATTACAAAACTTCCCATAGGGCAAAACATATTTATACTCTGTAAGGTGGCCAGAATATAATTGGTTACAGTGTTAATATTCAATAATTCATATATTACTCATTTCGTCTCTACAACTAATCGTCTCATGGCACATCAAGGCTTCGGGCTCCTCCTTGCGATTCTGGCCATCACACAGGGGAGGATTAAGTCTGGTGGAGGAGAATTCCAACTGTCAGCTTGTGTGTCAATTTCCTTCTGAGCTGCAGCGTTGGATTTGGGTGGTGGGTGGTCCCTAGAGCATTGGACTTGGGTGGTGGGTGGTCCCTACAGCATTGGGTGGTCCCTCCAGCATTGGACTTGGGTGGTCCCTACAGCATTGGGTGGTCCCTACAGCACTGGACTTGAGTGGTCCCTACAGCAATGGACTTGAGTGGTCCCTACAGCACTGGACTTGAGTGGTCCCTACAGCACTGGACTTGGGTGGTGGGTGGTCCCTACAGCATTGGACTTGGGTGGTCCCTACAGCATTGGACTTGGGTGGTCCCTACAGCATTGGGTGGTTCCTACAGCACTGGACTTGAGTGGCCCCTACAGCACTGGACTTGAGTGGTCCCTACAGCACTGGACTTGAGTGGTCCCTACAGCACTGGACTTGGGTGGTGGGTGGTCCCTACAGCATTGGAGTTGGGTGGTCCCTACAGCATTGGACTTGGGTGGTCCCTACAGCATTGGGTGGTCCCTACAGCACTGGACTTGAGTGGTCCCTACAGCAATGGACTTGAATGGTCCCTACAGCACTGGACTTGAGTGCTCCCTACAGCACTGAACTTGAGTGGTCCCTAAAGCACTGGACTTGAGTGGTCCCTACAGCACTGGACTTGGGTGGTGGGTGGTCCCTACAGCATTGGACTTGAGTGGTCCCTACAGCATTGGACTTGGGTGGTCCCTACAGCATTGGGTGGTCCCTACAGCACTGGACTTGAGTGGTCCCTACAGCAATGGACTTGAGTGGTCCCTACAGCACTGGACTTGAGTGCTCCCTACAGCACTGAACTTGAGTGGTCCCTAAAGCACTGGACTTGAGTGGTCCCTACAGCACTGGACTTGGGTGGTGGGTGGTCCCTACAGCATTGGACTTGAGTGGTCCCTACAGCATTGGACTTGGGTGGTCCCTACAGCATTGGGTGGTCCCTACAGCACTGGACTTGAGTGGTCCCTACAGCAATGGACTTGAGTGGTCCCTACAGCACTGGACTTGAGTGCTCCCTACAGCACTGAACTTGAGTGGTCCCTAAAGCACTGGACTTGAGTGGTCCCTACAGCACTGGACTTGGGTGGTCCGTACAGTATTGGACTTGGATGAGCCCTACATAATTGGAGTTAGGTGGTCCCTACAGTATTGGGCTCAGGTGGTCCCTACATCAATGTTTGCCATAGTGCTGTGGTGCTGTAATGGTCAGCATTCCTGCCTAGTAGGCGAGGAGATCCCAATTCAAGTCCCAGCCATGGCAAAATAGTTATTCATTTCTTCATCTTCCACCAATATTATAAAACAAATAAACTGTTCAAATGGTTCAAATGGCTCTGAGCACTATGGGACTTAACTTCTGAGGCCATCAGTCCCCTAGAACCTAAGTACAGCATACACATCCATGCCCGAGGCAGGATTCAAACCTGCAACCGTAGCAGTCGTGCGGTTCCAGACTGCAGCGCCTAGAACCCCTCGGCCACACCGGCTCGCAAAGGAGATGAATGGATGCATGTGATCAGGCAAGATGCTTACGTATGTGTCACCCGCCAGAGTCGTATCTAGACGTATCAAGTGTCCCACATCCAACTGCACACACCACACAACGTTACAGAGCGTCCACCAGCTTGGGATAGTCCCCTGCTGACATGCAGGTTTCATGAGGTTATCTCCATACGTGTACACGTCCATCCTCTCGATGCAACTACAAACGAGACTCGTCCGACCGGGCAACATGTTCCAGTCATCAACAGTCCAATGTTGGTGTTGACGGGTACAGGCGAGGCGCAAATCTTGTGTCGTGCAGTCATCAAGGATGCAGGAGTGGGCCTTCGGCTCCGAAAGGTCTTATTGATTATGTTTGGTATGCTGGCACTTGTTGATGGCCCAGCATTGAAATCTGCAGTAATTTGCGGAAGCGTTGCACTTCTGTCACGTTGAACGATTCTCTTCAGTCGTCGTTGGTCCCGTTCTTGCAGGACCTTTTCCGGTCGCAGCGAACACGGATATCTGAGGTTTTACCAGATTCTTTATATTCGGGGTACACTCGGAAAATGATCGTAGGGGAAAATCTCCACTTCACCGCTACCTCGTCGATGCTGTGTCACATAGGTAGTGCGCCAACTCTTTAACACCAAGTTCAAACTCAGTTAACTCTTGAAACTTCCTGGCAGATTAAAACTGTGTGCCCGACCGAGACTCGAACTCGGGACCTTTGTCTTTTGCGGGAAAGTGCTCTACCAACTGAGCTACCGAAGCACGCCTCACGCCCGGTACTCACAGCTGTACTTCTGCCAGTACCTCGTCTCCTACCTCCCAAACTTAACAGAAGCTCTTCTACGAACCTTGCAGAAGTAGCACTCCTGAAAGAAAGGATACTGCGGAGACATGGCTTTGTCACAGCCTGGAGGATGTTTCCAGAATAAGATTTTCACTCTGCAGCGGAGTGTGCGCTGATATGAAACTTTCTGGCAGAATAAAACTGTGTGCCCGACCGAGACTCGAACTCGGGACCTTTGCCTTTCGCGGGCAAGTGCTCTAGCAACTGAGCTACCGAAGCACGTCCTCAGGTACGGTACTCACAGCTTTACTTCTGCCAGTATCCGTCTCCTACCTTCCAAACTTAACAGAAGCTCTTCTGCGAACCTAGCAGAACTAGCACTCCTGAAAGAAAGGATACTGCGGAGACATGGCTTAGCCACAGCCTGGGGGATGTTTCCAGAATGAGATTTTCACTCTGCAGCGGAGTGTGCGCTGATATGAAACTTCCTGGCAGATTAGAACTGCGTGCCCGACCGAGACTCGAACTCGGGACCTTTGCTTTTCGCGGGCAAGTGCTCTACCAACTGAGCTACCGAAGCACGACTCACGCCCGGTACTCACAGCTGTACTTCTGCCAGTACTTCGTCTCCTACCTTCCAAACTTAACAGAAGCTCTTCTGCGAACCTAGCAGAACTAGCACTCCTGAAAGAAAGGATACTGCGCAGACATGGCTTAGTCACAGCCTGGGGGATGTTTCCAGAATGAGATTTTCACTCTGCAGCGGAGTGTGCGCTGATATGAAACTTCCTGGCAGATTAGAACTGTGTGCCCGACCGAGACTCGAACTCGGGACCTTTGCCTTTCGCGGGCTAGTGCTCTACCAACCTTTTTTTTTTTTTACTTTCAATAATGTAACTAATTTGTTAAAGATAATGTAGGTTTGGGAAACTTTCTGAATAATTGGTGGCATAACAAAAGAAAATGAAACAGAAGGAAAAAAAAGGTGCCAGAGGAAGAATAGAACCCGAGTCCTCTGGCGTAAGAGTCCGAGCCCTAAACATCTTTTTTTTACTTCTTTTTCGTTTTTTTTTCATCAGTCCCCCTTTTTTTTAGAACCGCTTTTTTATTTAGTCGCTACCCCCTTTTTTTAATAAATAAAGAAAGAAAATTACCTCTTCCTCTTCAGGCGTTGGCCCCTATCACCCATACTACTCCCAAAAACCTATCTAGCCTAAAAACAAAAACAAAGCTAGTGCCACCGCCACTTTCATCCTAAAGCTAACTAGGACGGCCGTTCGCCACCACTTCAGGTTTCGCCAACGCAACAAAAATTAAATATGCCTCTGAACTTTTTATAAAAAAATAATAATAAAAGGAGAAAGGAAAAGGGTATAATACTTTATTATATTTTATTTGTTGTCCATTTTGTTCTTGCGTATTTATTTGGATTGGAAACGCAGGGCTCCAGCCCACTTTCTTTTTTAATCTATTTTTTATTTATATAGGTATCAATGTGCGAACAGTCATAATTAATCAAGCCTGGAAAACCTAAACCAGAATGAAGACACCATCGAAGATATTAAACGTAAATAACATGAAAAGAAAGCTACCACGTCGTAGTTAGGCTTCCCAGCGACTGCGCCCACTGATAAAGATTGTTCAATATATGCTCGTTTGCAGTTCGTCCTGACCTCATCTGCCGCTGCCTGGAACATTCCAGCTGCGCGGCGGGCTGTGAAAGGCACTCCATAGGTAGTTTGCAAAGCATTGTCGATATCTGGTATGCCCGGAAATAGCATGATGTCTTTCTTGCAAATAGAGCCAGAAGTCAAGGAAATTCTTGTGTCCGTCACGACAGAGGTAATGGACAGCATGTCCACGTATCCAGGTGACGGAGTTGCTTCGAGTCTTGGGGTAAAATGTCTCATCCGGAAATAATAACGTGCGTGCAGATATATGCTCCGGCCTAACTCGCAAGAGATAAGCAAGCATCTGCCGCACTAGGTGCCAAACAGGTTCCGCCTCTTCACAGCTGAGGCGGTGCTCGTCAGAATCTACTGTGTTACAACCCACACAATTAGGATATTCTGCCATGTGGATATTGTAGAGACGTTCTTGCGTCACCAGCTTCCCATTAACTACTACGTACCATTGGGAAACAACGTCGGAATCAAGCATGGCATCGTGTACAGTCTTCCACACCACGCACCACCGTACGTCAGGATATTTTAGTTCGACCACATTTAGGGGGCGGCGTTGCAGCATGTCGTGATATAGGCGTCGAGTCGTGGCCATTTGTGGTGTCGTGAGCGCTACACTGCAATAACTTTGTTCTAAATAGAAACGTCCTATATAAAAGAGGGGTGCTGGGATGTCCTGTAGTGGCACCGGCGCTCTTAGTGAAGCAGGTCGTAGCGCCGTCAGAAGCAGACTCGTGAGGCTCGTAGGACAACGGCGCAACAGACATAAATGTGAACTAACATAGAGGGCAATGGCCCTATAATGGACGTTGACTAGGCCGAGACCACCTTTTCCCTTGGGGAGGGTAAGAGATACGTATCTGATCTTCAGTAACATACCAGCGGTGACGAAGTATCCCAGCGCTGCCATAATGCTACGAGCCAAGGGTTTCGGAATGGGTAGCGTTTGGGCGACATGCGGTATGCGCGATGCAAGGTATACATTGGCATAATACGCCCGCTGAACGATGTTCAGGGATCGCAAGCGCTGATTTGCAATTCCGGCCCTAATTTGGTGAAGAAGGCGTCGATAATTGAGCGTCATCACGCGTCGCATGTCGTTCATGAGCTCTAAGCCCAAGAAGCGGACAGTATCACTGAAGCGTAAGGGAGCAATGTGTTCCTGCGGTAGCCCAATCCCGATGTTCAAGGCTACACATTTGTCAACGTTGATTTGGCTACCAGAAGCTGTACCGTAGGTTGCAATCCAGTCCAACGTCGCGGCCATATCGTCAGCTCCTCGTGTGGCGATCATCAAATCATCCGCATATGCGGTGCAGCGATAGATGGAGCCGCCGAACTGTATCCCAGTGAGCCTGTCTCGGAGACCACACAACAAAGGTTCTAAGGTCAATGCAAATAACAACGTTGATAGTGGACATCCCTGTCGTACTGATCGGCGGATCGGCATGGGTGCCGTCAGTCTTCCATTAACAAGAACTCGAGAAGTAGCCCCATGCAGAAGGCGTGTCAACACTGTGATAAAGGGGTCGGGATATTCCATGCGCCGTAGAACGGCAGTGAGGAAAGTGTGGCCCACACGGTCAAAAGCCTGGCTAAAGTCGATAGACGCCAGGGCTGCCGGCAAACGTCTCACCCGTGCAAGGGAGATGAGATCTCTGTAACGGCATAACGCAGTTCTGATGTTGTTGGGTCCCCCCAAGGACATCTGATCGCTGGACAGGACGTGCAATAGTGTGCCCCGAAGACGTTCTGATAGCAGCCTCGAAAAGATCTTGAAGTCGCTGTTCAATAACGTTAAGGGGCGATAGTCGCGGACATGATTCCGTCCCTTCGGCTTATGGATGGGGACAATCAGTCCTTCCAAGAACGGTGCAGGCAGCGGTATACCCGGGGACATCAATTCCTGACATATTTCAACCCAACACGGTACCAACAGTTGTTTAAATACTCGATAGAACTCTAATGGTAATCCATCGATTCCTGGTGATTTATGGGGAGGACCTTTACCGATGGCGTCGAGCACTTCCTCTTCTGTCACTTCTCCTCGTAAAGTCGGTACCATGTCTGGTGGAACTGTACCGTGGACATGCGCTGAAACGGTGTCTACCGTCGCCATATCAGGGAGCACTGCTGAATAAAGTTGAGCGTAATGCCCATGGAAGGCTTCTGCTATATCTGCTTGTTCTGCCACGTGTCGTCCGTCGTCCGTTATCATGTCGGTTACCAGTGCCCTACGGCGCCTCCTGCGTTCTAGGAGCACGTGGTGCATAGATGGCCTTTCTGATTGTATCATGTCTGGAGCACGTATAACAGCGGCTTGCAAATGATGGCGTGCTAAGGAGATGAGTTGCGCTTTCGCGCGATTGACGATGACCTGCCGGTCAAGTGAGGGCTCCATAGCAAGACATTCCCGCAGGATGGTGTAATAAAAGTTTTCCGTGCTCCTCCTCCATGCCGCCGCTTCCCGGCCGTAAGCCATGAAGGTGCGCCTAAGAGCAGGCTTCGCACATTCAGTCCACCAACTGAGAGTCGATCGGTAACGACCACGACGCTGTAAGGACGCGTTCCACGACTCTTCGGTAGCACGTTTACATGCCGGCTCGTCCAGATGGGCGACGTTCAGTTTCCAGGGGGGCCTACTGCGCCACACACGTGCAGGTTGGAGGGCAATGGTCCAAATATAGGCTGTGTGGTCGGAGCTCTGCTCCTCTCGTCGCCATCGAAAGGGTGCTTGTGACGTAAATCCTGTCTAACCGACTTGATGAATGACTTGTATAATGGGTGTATCCAGGAGCTGGGCCATGGATGTGGCGCCACGTGTCAATCAGGTGAAGGTCACGCACTGGCATTTCCAACTCCGCACACGGGACGTGATGTGGCTGCTGATCAGACGGAGATATGTACAGTTAAAATCTCCTCCGATCACCATATCGTCTAGGCGGCCCATATATAGACGCGTAATATCTTCCGAAAAAAAGCGGGCCCGATCGTCTCCCTGATCCTGACGGGGCATATACATTAATGAGTCGTACACCGTTGACAGTTAGCGCCATGGCTCTTGCACTCGGTAAGTACAGTACGTCCGTAGCCGTCAGACCGTCTCGTAGCAGAACAGCTACACCACAATCGGTAGAAGAGGCGTGGGAGATGTGGGCGGTATATCCGTAGAAGTCAGGGAAACTAGCGACACATACTTCCTGTAAGAGGGCCACGTCGCCGTCCGCCGCATCAAGCATGCGTTGCAGCATTGTCAGTTTGTGTGGTGCCCTTATCGCGTTGATATTGATTGTGGCAAGGCGAAAGGTGTGCTGGCTAGCCTCTTCACCTAGGGTAGACGCCATAGCAATCAAAGCTAACCGCGAGAGATGCCGGACCCACCAAACCAGTTACAAATTAAGAGTCTTTCATGCTAGGAGTGGCATCCCCAATGCCAGCCCCTCCCCTGTCACCCGTGCCCTCTTCAGGAAGTTCTTCATCATCGTCCGACTACAGTGGCTGCAACACCATGCTGTGTAGCTGATCGGCACCTAAATCTCCCTCACGTACGTCGTCTTTGGTAGAGGTAGACGCAGAGCCATCCATCGACGCGACCTGCTGCATCTGTGGTGCAAGAAGTAACTTGGCACTCGTGGTATGGGGAAAGTGAACCGTCTACACCATTTAGATCCTCAGCAGGCGCAGCATCCATGCCGTCTGATGAGATGTCACCTTCTTGACCGGCCGTGTGTAGGAGGCAATCGTCAGAAGCGGTGCGCCGACGTCGCTTCCGTCGTCGAGGTGAACGTTGCTTTCAAACGTGGACATCCGTATCCGAATGTGGAAGGCAATCCAGAGTCCACGTCCATCGCGTTCTGAATGTTACGTTGCGTCTGGAGTCCGTGGGACTGTTGCTGCTGTTGTTGCTGTGGAGGGGTCGACATATGGGTTTGAATCGGGGGTCCTTCCTCTTCCTCCCTTGGTACTTCTGGCTTCGATGGGTGTGGCTGATCGCCCGTTTCGTCCTCAACTATGGTGCGCATCGTCGTCTGAGCGTACGTGAGGGGCAGGATTGTCGTCCCCGTCGGGGAAACGGAGTCTCCCACTGGTATCTGCGTAATTCGACGTTGTAAGCAGCTCGATCGAACATGGCCTTCCTGCCCACATCCGGAACAGGTACGCGGCTGACCGTCGTACATGATGATTGCACGACAGCCACCGATGTTCAAATAGGACGGCACATGTTTCTTGAGCTCAAGTTTAATTTGGCGCACACCATTGTAGGCCTTATACGTCGAGAAAGTTTGCCACTTTTCTGCAACGTGGCTGATAACATTGCCATACGGTCGGAAGGCGTCCTTGACAACTTCCTCTGGGACCTCGAAGGGGAGATCAAAAACCCTCACATTCCTTAGGCCCATGCCCGCATGATCCACCGTCACTGAACCGATATGCCCGTCTGAATGTTTGAATCTGAGAGAGTTCGAGTATTTATACACCACTGTCGCGCAGACCTCTGCACTGGTCATTTTAACGTAGACCACGCTCGCCGTTATAGAAAAATGTATTCCGACGACAGTCGCCGGATCTAAACGTAGATCGTCGCGTATGAACTGTTCTATTTCATAGGCCCGAGGACGCGCGTGATCTGGTTGGAAAGTAATTTTGATCGTATCGTGGCGCCATGTGTGTGCCATAGTCGCACTGAACTTGGAACTAATACAACTCGCGCCGCGAGAAGGTAAACACAAGCAAGCGCTCACGGTCGCGCACGGCGGGGCGCAGCGGACGTCCTCGCCCCACCGCAGCCGAAAGCAGACTGCCAACTGAGCTACCTAGGCACGACTCACGCCCGGTACTCACAGCTTTACTTCTGCCAGTATCCGTCTTCTACCTTCCAAATCTGCCAGGTAGTTTCATATCAGCGCACACTCCGCTGCAGAGTGAAAATCTCATTCTGGAAACATCCCCCAGGCTGTGGCTAAGCCATGTCTCCGCAGTATCCTCTCTTTCAGGAGTGCTAGTTCTGCATGGTTCGCCGAAGAGCTTCTGTAAAGTTTGGAAGGTAGGAGACGGATACTGGCAGAAGTAAAGCTGTGAGTACCGGGCCTGAGTCGTGCTTCGGTAGCTCAGTTGGTAGAGCACTTGCCCGCGGAAGGCAAAGGTCCCGAGTTCGAGTCTCGGTCGGACACACAGTTTTAATCTGCCACGAAGTTTCATATCAGCGCACTCTCCGCTGCAGAGTGAAAATCTCATTCTGCAGTTAAATCTTGATAACGCGCTATTGCAGCAGCAGTGACCGATATAACAACTGCGCCAGACACTTGCTGTCTTACATAGGAGTTGCTGACTGCAGTCTATACACATATACTATCTGATCAAAAGTATCCGGATACCCCCCAAAACATACGTTTTTGATATAAGGTCCATTGTGCTGCCACCTACTGCCAGGTACTCCATATCAGCGACCTCAGTAGTCGTTAGAAATCGTTAGAGGACAGAATGGGACGTTCCGCCAACTCGCGGACTTACAGCGTGGTCATGTGTCACTTGTGTCACACGTCTGTACGCGAGATTTCCACACTCTTAAACATCCCTAGGTTGACTGTTGCCGTTGTGATAGCCAAGTGAAAAGTTAAAGGGACACGTACAACACAAAAGCATACAGGCCGACCTCGTCTCAGACAGACCGCCGACAGTTGTACAGGGTCGTAATGTGTAATAGGCAGATATGTATCCAGATCATCACACAGGAATTCCAAACTGCATCAGGATCCACTGCAAGTACTATGACAGTTAGGTGGGAGGTGAGAAAACTTCATGGTCGAGCGGCTGCTCATAAGCCACACATCAGGCCGGTAAATGCCAAACGACGCCTGGCTCGGTGTAAGGAGCGTAAACATTGGACGACTGAACAGTGGGAAAACGTTGTGTTGGAAGACGAGACACGGTACACAATGCGCAATGCGGCGATCCGACGGCAGGGTGTGGGTATGGCGAATGCCCGGTGAACGTCATCTGCCAGCGAGTGTACTGCTAACAGTAAAATTCGGAGGCGGTGGTGTTATGGTGTGGTCGTGTTTTTCGTGGAGGGGGCTTGCACCCCTTGTTGTTTTGTGTGGCACTATCACAGCACAGGCCTACACTGGTGTTTGAAGCACCTTCTTGCTTCCCACTATGGAAGAGCAATTCGGTGGATGGCAATTGCGTCTTTCAAAACCATCGAGCACCTATTCGTAATGCACGACCTGTGGCGGAGTGGTTACACGACAATAACATCGCTGTAGTGGACTGGCCTGCACGGAGTCCTGATCTATAGGTCTCCTTTGGCATGTTTTGGACACCGACTTCGTGCCAGGAGTCACCGACCGACATCGACACATCTCCTCAGTGCAGCACTCCGTGAAAAATCGGCTGCCATTTCCTAAGAAATCTTCCAGCACCTGACTGCACGTATGTTTGCGAGAGCGGAAGCTGTCATCAAGGCTAAGGGTGGGACAACACCATACTGAATTCCAGCATTACCGATGGAGGGCGTCACGAACTTTTAAGTCATTTTCAGCCAGGTGTCCGGATACTTTTGATCACATAGTATATAATCTCGTATTTGAGTAGGCATTGCCATACCAGTTTGTTTGACGCTTCAGTGTAGTAAAAGCCCTAGAAAACTTTGTTGCTGCACACCTGAAGTTACCTTTGTGTCTGTCGATTTTGTTGCGTTGAGAACGAAGATGGCTCTGAGCACTATGGGACTTAACTCCTGACGCCATCAGTCCCCTATGACTTAGAACTACTTAAACCTAACTAACCTAAGAACATCACACACATCCATGCCCGAGGCAGGATTCGAACCTGCGACCGTAGTGGTCACGCGGTTCTAGACTGTAGCGCCTAGAGCCGCTCGGCCACATCGGCCAGGCTAAAATGGTTCAAATGGCTCTGAGCACTATGGGACTCAACTGCTAAGGTCATCAGTCCCCTAGAACTTAGAACCACTTAAACCTAACTAACCTCAGTACATCACACACATCCATGCCCGAGGCAGGATTCGAACCTGCGACCGTAGCGGTGTGTTGTGTGCGAAGAAATGCTGCATCGCATTCGCAGTCCCGATATTGGTAAGGTCGTATATTGTTCACTATACGCAGTGCGTAATTGTATCCCATGCCGTGCTGAAGTCAACGAACGCGGCAACAACTTGAATGCCGATGTTAACGGCTCTGTGAGTCTCACACACGAACAGGACAAGCTGAGTTTTCCGAGATATCTGACTGCGGAATCCGGGTAACTTTTCATATAGGAAATTTTCATTGTCCAGTAATCATCATAAAATAACATAAAACAAGCTCCATAATTCTGCAATGGACTGACCTCGGCGATGTAGGCGCTTCCTGCTGTCTGCTGCGAGATCGCCTACTTACGTGTCAGACTTGCAAAGCGAGCGCATTATGCGCTGACACGTCATCTTCCCGTCGCGACAGCGGCTGCAGGAATCAGAAGCAGCGGCAAGCCGAGAGCAAAATGTACCGTCACTGCTCGCGTGTCAGCTGCTGCATAAACGTCTTACGAACAGCGATGTGAGATCGTCCGCAACAGCCAAAATAACGATAATTTCTAAATCTGCTTCTGACGAGGGGACCTTCTGGGAGGTGTATCCAGTTATAAGTTCCAGAAATGGTTCAAATGGTGGTGGTGGTGGTTGTTAGTGTTTAACGTCCCGTCGACAACGAGGCCATTAGAGACGGAGCGCAAGCTCGGGTTAGGGAAGGATTGGGAAGGAAATCGGCCGTGCCCTTTCAAAGGAACCATCGCGGCATTTGCCTGAAACGATTTAGGGAAATCACGGAAAACCTAAATCAGGATGGCCGGAGACAGGATTGAACCGTCCTCCTCCCGAATGTGAGTCCAGTGTGCTAACCACTGCGCCACCTCGCTTGGTGGTTCAAATGGCTCTGAGCACTATGCGACTTAACTTCTGAGGTCATCAGTCGCCTAGAACGTAGAAATAATTAAACCCAACTAACCTAAGGGTATCACACACATCCATGCCCGAGGCAGGATTCGAACCTGCGACCGTAGCAGTCGCGCAGTTCCAGACTGTAGCGCCCTGAACCGCACGGCCACTTTTGCCGGCTATGAGTTCCCACTTCGCCTGCTTATAGTGTAGGTAGGCACGTATAACACCATAGAATTGTATGTGCCAATGCGGTCTCGTTTCTGAAATTTTGCCTGTTAAAGTTTCGGCAGCTCTTTATACAGGGTGTTACAAAAAGGTACGGCCAAACAGTCAGGGAACATTCCTCACACACAAATCAAGAAAAGATGTTATGTGGACATGTGTCTAGAAACGCTTAATTTCCATGTTAGAGCTCATTTTGGTTTCGTCTACCTGCGCTCAATGGTAGCACGTTATCATGATTTCATACGGGATACTCTACCTGTGCTGCTAGAACACGTGCCTTTACAAGTACTACACAACATGTGGTTCATCCGCAATGGAGCTCTTGCACATTTCAGTCGAAGTGTTCGTACGCTTCTCAACAACAGATTCGGTGACCGATGCATTGGTAGAAGCGGACCAATTCCGTTGCCTCTACGCTCTCCTGACCTCAACGCTCTTGACTTTCATTTATGGGGGCAGTTGAAAGCTCTTGTCTACGCAACACCGGTACCAAATGTAGAGACTCTTCGTGCTCGTATTGTGGACGGCTGTGATACAATACGCCATTCTCCAGGGCTGCATCAGCGCATCAGGGATTCCGTGCGACGGAGGGTCGATGCATGTATTCTCGCTAACGGAGGACATTTTGAACATTTCCTGTTACAAAGTGTTTGAAGTCACGCTGGTACGTTCTGTTGCTGTGTGTTTCCATTCAATGATTAATGTGATTTGAAGAGAAGTAATAAAATGAGCTCTAACATGGAAAGTAGGCGTTTCCGGACACATGTCCACATAACATATTTTCTTTATTTATGTGTTGAGGAATGTTTCCTGAAAGTTTGGCCGTACCTTTTTGTAACACCCTGTATGTGGTTGTCAATCAGAAAAAAATTAGCAACTATGACTAGAATACCGCCGTATTTGATAACGTCATCGTGCCTTTTATACCCGGAAGAAGACCTCTACCCCACCTGGAAGAAAAATGCCGTCAACCGGTTGAAGGCACGCGCGGTATTTTACCTGCTGTCCAGTAAAGAAAGGAACCAAGGAGATTTTTGGTCGTACATCTCCCACCAGCATCACAAGCTACTACGCATGAATAATTATTATGATACATACGCCAACTTCCTCAGAAAAACAGTCATGTGAACATTTTCGAGGATGCGATTTAAAACATGAAGAAACGAGAGACAATTTGATCTTTGAAAAACACGATCGAGTGACGAATATCACTATCTGGTTTAGACATGAATTTTTTTTCTAGAATGACGAGGAACGTGTAATTAATTTTAGTTTGTTTCATTACTTTTAAATGTCAGCTGAAAATTATGTACTAGTGTGGAATGTTTTGATCAATAAATTGGAGGGAAAAAAAAGTGGCAAGGGAGCAAGACTCCATCCAGGCGACCCTGGTTCAGACCCGTCTATGCTACTTTTGTTTCCTTTTTTTCCAAATGCCTTTTTAAATTTATAATTAATAATGAAAATTCCGCAAGGAATTGATTACAAAGAATTACAAACCTCTACAAATCAAAATTATACACTGAATGTTAAATTTTGCCAAAATTTGGTAACTCCTACCGTTAGGTGGAGCCCACAAAAGACCTCCTTGGTCTTACGCCAAATTTTCAGTATTCTCAAAATTTCAACTGAATGACAACTTGCACTTTTTGCTCTATTTTAAAGGATAGCCGGCCGGGGTGGCCGAGCGGTTCTAGGCGCTACAGTCTGGAACCGCATGACCGCTAAGGTCGCAGTTTCGAATCCTGCCTCGGGCATGGATGTGTGTGATGTCCTTAGGTTAGTTAGGTTTAAGTAGTTCTAAGTTATAGAGGACTGATGACCTTAGAAGTTAAGTCCCACAGTGCTCAGAGCCATTTTTAAAGGATAAACGTCTTCACACGTCAAAGCCAAGCTCTCAACTGACGAGAAACGTTCATTCGCCAGTTATAACCATCGCTACTCACGTACACAGACAGTAGAGTCCTTTTATTCGGGAAACGGCAGGTACAAATAGTGGAACGCCAACTGTCACATACCATAAACAGGATTTAGGCGCGACGACGCGTCAACGATCTAACAGTTATAAAACTTTGTAGGACCCTGTCCCAACATTTGTATGACGGGTTTATAACTAAAGCTATTTTGTCTAAAACTGACATGGTGAGACCGTGGCTGTATACAGTTAATGCAGGTTGATTCTTACAAAGAAGAAAACAGCAACCAGCCACTATTAATACTGCTGTTTATTTAAGTAAATAGCGCCGTAACCGTTTTCGAACTGAAAAGTTCATCTTCAGACGGTTGTTCACAATATTTATAAGACGCACTTTACATAATTATCAGTTTTTGATATTTACGCTTCCACTGCAGCGTAATATTCTTGGTGTGTTGGTGCCCTACGGTAGAAAACAGTGTTATAAGCGTCCTATGTGAACATTGCATCTTTTGAAATTGTGAACATTTCTCAGTACTTGGCGAGGTATGCCTAAAGCTATTTTGTCTAAAACTGACATGGTGAGACCGTGGCTGTATACCATTAATGTAGGTTGATTCTTACAAAGAAGAACAAATATTTTAACAACTTCTCTCAATTTTCAGGTAAATAGGCAAATTTGTGTATGCCAACGTTTATGATTACGGTTAATTTCCTGTTAAAATAAAAATAAACGCAAAAGATTGAGACAAAATGTGACATTCAATTTGTAATTTTGCTTTATAGATGCTTGTAATTCTTTTTAATCAGTTCCTTGCAAAACGTTCATGAGTAATTATAAATTGAAACAAGCATTTTTAAAAAACAAAATGAAAACAATGGTAGCATTGACGGGTTTCGAACCAGGTTCGACTGGAGAGATTTGTGCAGGCGCATCAGCACTACGATGGTATGCTCCTCCCAGTTAAATTTGTTATCAAGTTTTAACCCCAAGAATTTAACACTGTCAACTTCTTCTATTTCCATGTCGTCATATTTTGGGCATATACTGACAGGAAACCTTTTACAAGTTCTGAACTGCATACAGTATGCTTTTTCAAGAATTAGTGACAGAGAACTGGATAGGAAGCGTTTATTAATGTCAATGAAAATTTCAGTAACCGACCCTTCTATGGCCATACTTGGTTTACTATTTACTGCAATGTTTTTATCATCCCTATAGAAAGCTGAAGATCTCGGACGCAGGTGAAAATTTCCCACGAAGGTCAACAGCGTTGTTAATAAAAGAATAAATTGCAACCGAGATTGCGTCTACACTACTGGCCAGTAAAATTACTTCGTCACGAAATGACGTGCTACAGACTCGAAATTTCACCGACAGGAAGAAGATGCTGTGATATGCAAATGATTAGCGTTTCAGAGCATTCACACAAGGTTGGCGCCGGTGGCGACACCTACAACGAGCTGACATGAGGAAAGTTTCCAACCGATTTCTCATACACAAATAACAGTTGACCGGTGTTGCCTGGTGAAACGCGGCTGTGATGCCTCGTGTAAGGACCAGAAATACATACCATCACGTTTCCGACTTTGATAAAGGTCGGATTGTAGCCTATCGCGATTGCGGTTTATCGTATCGCGACATTGCTCCTCGCGTCCAATGGCTGTTAGCAGAATATGGAATCGGTGGGTTCAGGAGGTTAATACGGAACGCCGTGCTGGACCCCAACGGCCTCGTATCACTAGCAGTCCAGATGACAGACATCTTATCCGCATGGCTGTAAAGGACCGTGCAGCCACGTCTCGATCCCTGAGTCAACAGGTGGGACGTTCGCAAGACAACAACCATCTGCACGAACAGTTCGACGACGTTTGCAGCAGCATGAATTATCAGCTCTGAGACCGTGGCTGCGGTTACCCTTGACGCTGCATCACAGACAGGGGCGCCTGACATAGTGTACTCGACGAGTAACCTGGCTGCACGAATGGCAAAACGTCATTTTTCGAATGAATCCAGGTTCTGTTTACAGCATCATGATGGTCGCATCCGTGTTTGGCGACATCGCCGTGAACGCACATTGGAAGCGTGTATTCGTCATCACCATACTGGCGTATCACCTGGCGTGATGGTATGGGGTGCCATTGGTTACACGTCTCGGTCACCTCTTGTCCGCATTGACGGCGCTTTGAACAGTGGACGTTACATTTCAGATGTGCTATGAACCGTGGATCTACCCTTCAATCGATCCCTGCGAAAACCTAAATTTCAGTAGGATAATGCGCGACCGCATGTTTCAGTTCCTGTGCGAGCCTTTCTGAATAGAGAAAATGTTCGAGTGCAGTCCTGGCCAACACATTCTCCAGATCTCTCACCAATTGAAAACGTCTGGTCAATTGTGGCCGAGCAACTGGCTCGTAACAATACACTAGTCACTACTCCTCATGAATTGTGGTATCGTATTGAAGCTGCATGGGAAGCTTTACCTGTACACGCTATCCCAGCTCTGTCTGACTCACTGCCCAGGCGTATCAAAGCCGATATTACGGCCAGAGGTGGTTGCTCTGGGTACTGATTTGTCAGGATCTATGAAACCAAATTGTGTGAAAATGTAACCACATGTCAGTTCTAGCATAACATATTTGTCCAATGAATACCCGTTTATCGTCTGCATTTCTTTTTGGTGTAGCAATGTTAATGGCCAGTAGTGTAAGTTAATGGGCATGAGTAGCAAGTACAAATCTGTAATGTTCGGATACAGTATTACTGGGCGAAACTTTAAAAAGCGACTTCAGATTGAACGAGCAACTGATAACTGTGGTAGGTCAGACGTATGGTCGACTTCGGTTTATTCGGAATCGTTTAGGTAAGAGTGTTTCACCTGTAAAGGAGACCGCATATAGGACGGCGGTGCGACCAGGTCTTGAATACTGCTCGAGTGTTTGTGATCCGTACCAGGTCTCGCACAAGGAAGCCATAGAAGCGGGCTGCTAGATTTGTTACCAGTATGCTGGAACAACAGCAAAAATGGTTCAAATGGCTCTGAGCACTATGGGACTTAACTTCTGAGGTCATTAGTCCCCTAGAACTCGGAACTACTTAAACCTAACTAACCTAAGGGTATCACAAACATCCATGCCCGAGGCAGGATTCGAACCTGCGACCGTAGCGGTCGCGCGGTTGAAGACTGTAGCGCGTAGATCCGCTCGGCCACTACGGCCCGCCCTGGAACAGCAGTGTTACGGGGATGCTTCTGGAAATCCATAGACGGGTGGCAGCGCCCTTTTCGAGAAACGCTACCGAGAAAATTTAGAGAACCGAGACATGGAGCTGACTGCAGAACGATTCTACTGTCGCCAAAATATCTTGTGTGTAAGGACCACGAAGATAAGATACGAGAAATTAGGGCTCATACGGAGGCCCACACATTCGTTTTGCCCTTGCTCTGTTTGCGACGAAATGACAAGTAGCGTTACATACATGCACCGTACGTTGGCTCGCGAAATATCTATGTACACTCCTGGAAATGGAAAAAAGAACACATTGACACCGGTGTGTCAGACCCACCGTACTTGCTCCGGACACTGCGAGAGGGCTGTACAAGCAATGATCACACGCACGGCACAGCGGACACACCAGGAACCGCGGTGTTGGCCGTCGAATGGCGCTAGCTGCGCAGCATTTCTGCACCGCCGCCGTCAGTGTCAGCCAGTTTGCCGTGGCATACGGAGCTCCATCGCAGTCTTTAACACTGGTAGCATGCCGCGACAGCGTGGACGTGAACCGTATGTGCAGTTGACGGACTTTGAGCGAGGGCGTATAGTGGGCATGCGGGAGGCCGGGTGGACGTACCGCCGAATTGCTCAATACGTGGGGCGTGAGGTCTCCACAGTACATCGATGTTGTCGCCAGTGGTCGGCGGAAGGTGCACTTGCCCGTCGACCTGGGACCGGACCGCAGCGACGCACGGATGCACGCCAAGACCGTAGGATCCTACGCAGTGCCGTAGGGGACCGCACCGCCACTTCCCAGCAAATTAGGGACACTGTTGCTCCTGGGGTATCGGCGAGGACCATTCGCAACCGTCTCCATGAAGCTGGGCTACGGTCCCGCACACCGTTAGGCCCTCTTCCGCTCACGCCCCAACATCGTGCAGCCCGCCTCCAGTGGTGTCGCGACAGGCGTGAATGGAGGGACGAATGGAGACGTGTCGTCTTCAGCGATGACAGTCGCTTCTGCCTTGGTGCCAATGATGGTCGTATGCGTGTTTGGCGCCGTGCAGGTGAGCGCCACAATCAGGACTGCATACGACCGAGGCACACAGGGCCAACACCCGGCATCATGGTGTGGGGAGCGATCTCCTACACTGGCCGTACACCTCTGGTGATCGTCGAGGGGACACTGAGTAGTGCACGGTACATCCAAACCGTCATCGAACCCATCGTTCTGCCATTCCTAGACCGGCAAGGGAACTTGCTGTTCCAACAGGACAATGCACGTCCGCATGTATCCTGTGCCACCCAACGTGCTCTAGAAGGTGTAAGTCAACTACCCTGGCCAGCAAGATCTCCGGATCTGTCCCCCATTGAGCATGTTTGGGATTGGATGAAGCGTCGTCTCACGCGGTCTGCACGTCCAGCACGAACGCTGGTCCAACTGAGGCGCCAGGTGGAAATGGCATGGCAAGCCGTTCCACAGGACTACATCCAGCATCTCTACGATCGTCTCCATGGGAGAATAGCAGCCTGCATTGCTGCGAAAGGTGGATATACACTGTACTAGTGCCGACATTGTGCATGCTCTGTTGCCTCTGTCTATGTGCCTGTGGTTCTCAGTGTGATCATGTGATATATCTGACCCCAGGAATGTGTCAATGAAGTTTCCCCTTCCTGGGACCATGAATTCACGGTGTTCTTATTTCAATTTCCAGGAGTGTAGATATACAGGGTGGTTCATTGATTGGGACCGGGCCAAATATCTCTTGAAATAAGCATCAAACGAAAAAACTACAGAGAACGAAACTCGTCTAGCTTGAAGGGGGAAACCACATGGCGCTATGGTTGGCCTGCTAGATGGCCCGGCCATAGCTTAAACGGATATCAACTACATCTTTTTTAAATGGGAACTCCCATTCTTTGTTACATATTCCCGCAGACGTAAAGAAATATGAATGTTTTAGTTGGACCACTTTCTTCGCTTTGCGATAGATGGCGCTGTAAGAGCCACAAACGTGTAAGTACGTGGTATCGCGAAAACATTCCGCCAGTGCGAACGGTATTTGCTTCGTTGTACATTACCCGTGTTAAAAGGACCGTTTACCTATTGCGCAAAAGGTCGATATCGTGTTAATGTATGGCTATTGTGATCAAAATGCCCAACGAACGTGTTCTATGTATGCTGCTCGGTATCCTGGACGACATCATCCAAGTGCCCGGACCGCCGGATAGTTACGTTATTTAAGGAGACAGGAAGCGTTCAGCCACGTGCGAAACGTCAACCACGATCTGCAACAAATGATGATGCCCAAGGAGGATTTTTAAATGCTGTCGCGGCTAATCCGCACATCAGTAGCATACACATTGCGCGAAAATCGGGAATCTCAAAAACGTCGGTGTTGAGAATGCTACATCAACATCGATTGCACCCGTACCATATTTCTATGTAACAAGAATTGCATGGCGACGACTTTGAACGTCGTGTACAATTCTGCCACTGGGCACAACAGAAATTACGGGACGATGACAGATTTTTTGCATGCGTTCTATTTAGCGACGAAGCGTCATTCACCAACAGCGGTAACGTAAACCGACATAAAATGCACTATTGGGCAACTGAAAAACCACGATGGCTGCGACAAGTGGAACATCAGCGACCTGGGAGGGTTAAAGTATGGTGCGGCATTATGGGAAGAAGGATAATTGGTCCCCATTTTATCGATGGCAATCTAAATGGTGCAATGTATGCTGATTTCCTGTGTAATGCTCCACAGATGCTACTACAAGATGTTTCACTGCATGACAGAGTGACGATGTACTTCCAGTATGATGGATGTCCGGCATATAGCTCGCTTGTGGTTGAAGCGGTATTGAATAGCATATTTCATGACAGGTGGATTGGTCGTCGAAGCACGTGGCCCGCACGTTCACCGGATCTGACGTCCCCGGTTTTCTTCCTGTGGGGAAAGTTGAAGGATATTTGCTATTGTGAGTCACCAACAACGCCTGACAACATGTGTCAGCGCAGTGTCAATGCATGTGCCAACGTTACGGAAGGGGAACTACTCGCTGTTGAGAGGAATGTCGTTACACGTATTGCCAAATGCATTGAGGTTCACGGACATCACTTTGAGCATTTATTGCATTAATGTGGTATTTACAGGTAATCACGCTGTAACAGCATGCGTTCTCAGAAATGTACATGTATCACATTGCAGCAACCGAAATCAAATGTTTAAACGTACCTACGTTCTGTATTATAATTTAAAAAACCTACCTGTCACCAACTGTTCGTCTAAAATTGTGAGCCATACGTTTGTGACTATTACAGCGCCATCTATCACAAAGCGAAAAAAGTGGTCCAAATAAACATTCATATTTCTTTACGTACGAATGTGTAATAAAAAATGGGGGTTCCTATTCATATCCGTTTGACCTATGGCAGCGCCATCTAGCGGGCCAACCACACCATCTGGTTTCCTCCTTCAAGCTAGACGAGTTTCGTTCTTTCTAGTTTTTTCGTTTGATGCTTATTTCGTGAGATATTTGGCCCGGTCACTATCAGTGTACCACCCTGTATAGGCTGTAAACAATGTCATGTGATATTACTGCCGATGTTTTCAAATGAATTGAGCTACAGTACATATCAGTCTGCTACCCCGATCATGTTTCTTTCAGTATCACATTCGTTTGCCTCGTCAACTCGTAACCAAACTGCCATCTTCCAACCTAACATACGAGGGTCGGTCAAAAAGTAATGCCTCCCATTTTTTTTCTACTTAAAAAAATTAAGTTAAGTGAAAAATTTGAATTTGGCGCCATTCCTCAAACCTTCTTCTGCAATCCACTGCAGTAGTAACTTTCTGTGTCAACAGGTGGCAGCACAGCAGAAGTTTGTAAGATGGCCGACATCGATGTTCGTTTGAGACAGCGTTGTGTGATTGAATTCTTGAATGCAGAAGGTGAAACGCCCATACGCATTCATGAAAGACTGAAGAAGGTGTATGGTGTTGTGACAGTGGATGTCAGCACTGTTAGACGATGGGTTCGTCGTTGTAAGGAAGCTGAAAGGCAAACACCGTTGACTGACGAAAAGCGGAGCGGCAGGCCGGTGAGTGCAGTGACTCCACACAACATTCAGCAAGTTGATGACATCATTCGTGGTGACCGTCGGGTGACTGCAGATGAAGTGTGTCGCATTATATCTCCTAGTAAAGGCAGTGTGATCACGATTATTAAACAATTGGGGTACTCAAAAGTTTGTGCACGGTGGGTTCCAAGAATGTTAACCGATCAGAATAAAGAGGCAAGGAAAACAATAGCCTCCCAACACTTGCAGCGCTTCCGTTTGGAGGGAGATGAGTTTCTGAAAAAAATTGTGACCGGGGACGAAACATGGGTGCATTTTTTTGAACCCGAATCAAAGAGGCAGTCAATGGAGTGGCGTCACACAAGCTCGCCGAGGAAGAAAAAATTCAAAACTGTGCGGTCGGCAGGGAAAGTTTTGGCAACAGTTTTCTGGGATACAGAGGGTGTGATTCGGTTGATTTTTTGGAGCAGGGATGCACAATAAATTCTGTTCAATACGTCACAACCCTCAAAAAACTTAAAGCACGTCTTCAGCGAGTTCGCCCAACAAAATCAATGGCAGATGTTCTTCTTTTGCATGACAATGCAAGACCACACACCAGTCGTCACACCTCTGACGAGATTGTCAAAATTGGATGGGAAGTTTTGACTCATCCCCCATACAGCCCTGACCTGGCACCATCAGACTTCCATCTGTTCGGGCCACTAAAAGAAGCTCATCGTGGGATTCATTTTGAAGATGAGGAGGCCGTCAAAACATCCGTGCGTCAATGGCTTAGGAAGCAGAGCTGTGATTTTTACCGTGCTGGGATACATGCCCTTGTTCAAAGATGGACCAAAACTGTAGAGATGGGCGGAGATTACATTGAAAAATGACAAAATGATCCTCAATGTTGTGGTTTTCAACCTATGTAATTGCATTTAAATTTCCTGACAATTAAACGTAGAAAAAAAAAAGGAGGCATTACTTTTTGACTGACCCTCGTATCATACTTAGAGCTGATATAAGAAGATGAACAGAATGATTACAAAACAACCCACCTGCAGAACATAGTTACTCAGATCATACAATGTAGGCTTTCACGTCCTGTATTGTCTTCACTTTAAAACTTCCTGTGTGATAGGCCGTGGTCGAACTATAAAACTCTCCCCTGACGTTTCGTCTCCGATTGCGGGATACATCCTAGGAGGTACAGCGGCGAACTGCAGTATTTAGTGAAGATAGTTACTCAGAATTACCATTAATTTCTAGATGCTAATATGGCAGATTAGTGCAGTAGATTTATGCTCTACAAATGGAGGTTTGACCTCTTATTAGAAACCAATAAATGGCAACATAAACTTCGCGCAAAATTACAGATCGATCTGTCGCCAAAACAAGTTCTTTTTTCCTTGCTTTCACATTCGTTGGCTTTACCAACTAACAACAAAACTGTGAATACACGCAGCGAAAGGTGACATGAGCGTACACATTAACATTACGTCACTGAGCAAAGGCCGACTACTTATATCGAATAGTCCTCTCGACCCGAAAACGTTTTCATCAGGTTCGTCAAATTTTTACATTAAGTATTTGATGAGTAATTATTATCATATGATTTGATTGCCGTAAGTCTGTAGTGTAAATTTTACCGCTAACCCGTAACTCACAAAGGTGTCTCTCAGACAACGCGAGAATTTTCGAACTTCCCTTCCAAAGCCAGTTCTGGAGCAATGTTTTCATACGTCACTTACCCACCTCAAATCGCTAACCAAA
Source organism: Schistocerca gregaria (assembly GCF_023897955.1). NCBI lineage: Eukaryota > Metazoa > Arthropoda > Insecta > Orthoptera > Acrididae > Schistocerca > Schistocerca gregaria. The sequence goes on from NC_064929.1 coordinate 127,146,361, forward strand.
CAATGTTTTATTGTCGGCTGCATTGTCACCTTCTCTGTTTGTTGTTAACAAACGTTACTGCACTGCGTCACGGTTTCCTCAGACACTACAGTACATAATGTTTTTGAAGGAAAGCATCAGTTTTAACGATCCTAAATTTAATGAAACAGTTGAGGCGGTTGTTCGAGCGAGCCGTCTGTGATACAGATCAATAAACAGACAAAAAACATTGATTTTGCCATAGCCACTACTCACAATTCTGCTCGTGAACAAGTGGATCTTTTCAGTGGAACTTCAGGTCACTGGTGATGAGCACCTTTCTGTTTCTCCAATAAAATACCTGAAGTGTTGGTTGAAACTGAATGTGTTGTGGCTGGCGGTAGAGCGAAATGGAGATCCCAGTACTGAATGTCAATTATGCAGATTTTCCTTGATGATGCTGCGTGAATTAGATTATGAAATGAGACGCTTAAAGTAGTAAATAATCCCGGCGGAGTTTCGAATCCTCCCTCGGGTATGGGTGTGCGTGTTTGTAAAGGAAACAAAAGTAAAGTTCGGAGTAGGCATTAAAATCCATGGAGAAGAAATAAAAACTTTGAGGTTCGCCGATGACATTGTAATTCTGTCAGAGACAGCAAAGGACTTGGAAGAACAGTTGAACGGAATGTATGGTGTCTTGAAAGGAGGGTATAAGATGAACATCAACAACAGCAAAACAAGGATAATGGAATGTAGTCGAATTAAGTCGGGCGATGCTGAGCGAATTTGATTAGGAAATGAGACACTTAAAGTAGTAAAGGAGTTTTGCTATTTGGGTAGCAAAATAACTGATGATGGTCGAAGTAGAGAGGATATAAAATGTAGACTGGCGATGGCAAGGAAAGCCGTTTCTGAAGAATAGAAATTTGTTAACATCGAGAATAGATTTAAGTGTTGCGATGTATGGAAGTGAAACGTGGACGATAAATGGTTTAGACAAGATGAGAATAGAAGCTTTCGAAATGTGATGCTACAGATGAGTGCTGAAGATTAGATGGGTAGATCACATAACTGATGAGGAGGTATTGAATAGAATTGGGGAGAAGATAAATTTGTGATAGAACTTGACTAGGAGAAGTGATCGGTTGGTAGGACGTGTTCTGAGGCATCAAGGGATCGCCAATTTAGTACTGGAGGGCAGTGTGAAGGGTAAAAATCGTAGAGGGAGACCAAGAGATGAATACACTAAGCAGATTCAGAA